>NC_090935.1:26208653-26511684 GCF_040938575.1 Ambystoma mexicanum
CGACAATTTCAATACATAACCCACCCCCTATCCAATCTATACCATGACACATCACCAAAGGTCCTATTCAATCTAGGTCATGGACCTCGTACTTCATCTATTCACACCAACATACTGTGATACATACATGTCCCCTTGTTGTTATCTCTTACAAGAATACTCACATGTGTGTGTTCACTCAGGGCTTCCTCAGTTAGGAGGTCCCAATACTGGCCTGTCTTTCTTTCTGGAGCCACGCCCGCTCCAGTGAGCAGCGAGAATTTCTTTTGAAATGGCTCCTACTAAAACCACTCAAAAACACATGTTTTATGATTTTGGGTCCGGTCTCTGTAGGTGAGCATGGCTCTTTCCTGGTGCTTAGGTCTGGGCCTTCGCAAAGTATGGTGGAAAAATTGAGATTACGATGGGAACAACACCACTTGCAAGGGTCTCCCTAATTATGCTCACACCAGAAAAAATACACCCCTCTCGGGAAATAAGGCCAAAGGTCTAGCTTGTAAGGATAACATGCTTAATATTACAAAAATGAGGATGGCAGCAAAGGACTGTGCTGTTTAAATGGTCTTCTCATGTCCATCTTCCCTTCCTTTTATTCCAAAGTGGTGCCTGGCAGGAGTTTATAGAGGCCGATCTTGCTGTATTGGCGTCACTGGATACGGGCCATGACTCCATCCCAAACCATAAGGGATGCTCCAAAGTCTTCTTTTCTTCATTGTCAGCGGTTTCTGCCAGAGCATGCTGTACCACCTTATTCAGAAACACACTGCAGCCCTGCAGACATTTACAAACATTGAGGCCTAGCCCCAGGAAAAACTAAACATTTTTAAAACTAATTTTCATTCATTCTGTGCATATTTCAATCCTCCTGCTAATGTTATCTGGACCATGTAGTCTCATTCACACCTTACTTCCATAATCTGTCCCATTGTGCATTTTGTCGCACAGAGCATGCAAATCCCTGCATGGGTTCTTGACGGACAGTAGACAGCTGGTGAGTCACTTTGTGTGCTCTGCCAGTGCTAGTGAACACTGCAGAAGCCTGTAGTCAATTTTTAGCACAGGCTGCATTTTTTCCGGGAAGGGAGGGGTAGTTTATGACTCATATCGTACTAAGATTTTACAATGCTTAGATTCTGACATTACAAATCTAACCAGCTGCTAGTTAATTGTGCTTTATATTTAAACACACTAACTGCCTTCTTCAGTGCCTGCCCATGTCTGTGTATGTGATTATATTTGCATGAGAGAGCCTTCTCAGTGTCCCTCCTCCCCTAGTTCATTATTCTGCCTAATAGATGTTTTGACTAATTCTGAAGCTCCTGGGTGTGCGGGAAGACCCTGGTTCCTTCCCAATAATATTGAACTTGGGGAAGGGTATTCTGACGTTTGATAAGGTGTGGAACTATATAGTCTTAAAACCAAGGGAAGCTAACTTAGAAAATTGTGGTGAACTTTTTGCTATTTAAGGAGGAGAAGCTGAAGAATACGTTTGAACTGTATATAGCTCAGAACATTACTTTTTGAGCACTGTTTAATTTATGGTTGACATTCCTGCACATTATTTTGATGTTAGTTTTGAGGGCAAACATAGGAGTCTGGACACAGGCAGACTAATAAATTGAATTTACCTACACAGACTATCCTTAGTTTTGTTAAGTAGGGAAATCCCACCTTAGCATAGGGCAAGTTAGCCCTTACATCATCCTGACTTTAAGTTAATAAAGGTCGTTTCATTGCTCATTAGTCCATGCAGCACCTTAACTTGGGTATACTGAGATATTACAAAAATCTAAAGAGCCCTCTTCTCCCCCAACAGGAATCATATAATGTGTGATAGTGCACTGGCATTTTAATATACGTCCCCCTTTAGTAAAGCCACTTGAGGGGCAATTTCTTTGCTCTTTGCCGTCTCCTGTTAAGAGGGGCTTTACATCTTTTGTACAGTAGACCGTTTGACAATTGTTTTGTATACTTTTAATCGCTATTGACGCAAACATTTATCGAGTTGTTATTTTGCTGTCTTCGTGGAGCTTTCCAATTTTTTGGCTTCTTTTACCTCTCTGCCTTTTTTTTCTCCTTTACCTGAAATTTTACTGATGTCTGGGCTAAAATTGGTAACTCAATCATACTACTACTAAGGAGAGGTGCCTTGTGGGCTTTTTTTTTACTATCAGAGATTTGAGACCTAGAATTGACACCGTAGGTAGCACATCTGTTCGCGCTACAGTCTGTTCCTGTATAGATTCAATTTTACCGGGAGCCTCCATTAGGCTACGTTTTCTACTATCTTCCGGCAGGGGGGCTGCAACCCAATCTAAGATTTCCAAGGGGGAATTCAGCACCACACCCTCACCAGGCTTAGGTGCCGAACACCCCTATGTTCAGAGGGCACCTGAGTGCCCCCCATCTCAAATCACTGCTTCATTAATTCAGTGCAATGGCTGTAATAAACCCCTCAATAAAATGTATCATCACACACATTTCTTTCAATGTCAAGTGTACCTCCCTCATTCCAAAGTATCCAATAGGCGGGCCAACACAGGGAAAGACAACTTGTCTAAAGGGATAGTCTCTTGGCCACCATCGAGGCGTGACCTCTCAAACGCTGCCTTATGGGTAGATATTATCTGTTCAGGTAAAAGTCATGCTGAGAATGAAACACCATTTTATAAGCTAGCTGCCATTTTCAAATCGAGCCCTAGTGCCGCGCTGCAGCCAGGGCAGTAGGCCTAGGCACACAACATTGAGATAGACATGCACATGAAGGGTCGGGTTGCAGCATAGACAGCAGAGAGGAAAACCAAACCCGCAGACAGTCATAAACCTGTTATTGTTTTATACTACGAGCATTTATATCCCAGAAGGAATGCGCCCTGCATGGTAATGAGGGGGCCGAGAGCTCCCTCCGAACAATTATCCCATGAGAAGGAGGGCACAACAGTCCAAACCCTAACTTATTGTGCCCGGATACCCCTGTCCCATGACCCCAGCATTCCAGAGTACCAGTCAGTCCCAGACCACAGAGCATAAAACGGTTACATTGCCAATTTATCAGAAAGATCATAGCAGAATGTCCTGTACCCCTGTGATTTGTGCTGCGAGGTGCACGGGAGGGAAAGTAACATTTAAGCCCAGTATGGGAAGAACTGGAACGGTGCTGGTGCCTCTGGGATCGAGCTGGGGTTTGCAAGTGATCGTGACCTCGAGAGTATCCTCTGCGCCCATGTCAGCAGGACCAGGTGCGCATTAGGCCACAGATGGGGAATGCTGTGATTTGTGCTTATAATTGCCAATTAGGGACCTTGGCCCAAGGACCTGCAAAGAAGAAGCCCAAGTGGAAGAAGATGGAGAGAAGAAGCTGGGACCAATGACCTGGCACCCCATATGGAGTAGGCCGCCTATGTATAGGGTTGCACCAACTAGCTATGTGGATCTGCAACCTATGTGATGTGCATCAGTTGTGACGCTTTTTACCTTTATAAGCTACCGTCCATGCTGGTTTCATCAGAGCGTTCCATGGTTCTTTGCTGGCGCATATTTGTCTTTTTTATGGAAATAAACCTTGTTCTCCTTGCAAGAGGTGTGCTGGCCCTTTTTCCCTAGTAGGTTGTATTTTTTCTGGTGTGAGCATTGAGGGGCTTTCTACAAGAAGCAGGGCTGACTGCTAATTCCAAAAAGTGTAGATTGGCCCAATCATCGGTAGAGTATTTAGGGTTCTTTGTAGGAAATTGTACGGTCCAACCCCAACAGGTGAAAGTAAAAGCTGTCCTTGATACACTCCCACCGAAAACTAAGAAAGATGTAAGGGCCTTTTTGGGGTTAATCAGATACTACCGTAGATTTATTCCAAACCTCTCTAGTAAAACATCTAGAATGACAGATACATTTAAAAATGCTGAGCCCCAAACGATCAAATGGGAAGAAGTGGATGATATGTGTTATATGACACTGAAAGAAGCGGATTTCTCCAAGGAATGCATCCTTCAGACTGATGCTTCCTTAATGGGACTAGCAGCTGTTCTGTCACAGAACTATGATGGATTTGAACACCCAGTCCTATATGTTAGCAGAAAGCTCTTCCCAGAGCGAAAAACTATTCAGTCATTGAGCAAGAGGCATTAGCCATTAAATGGGTCATAGTACATCGAAAATACTTTCTTCTGGGTCGTAAATGTGGTTTAATAGCAGATCATGCTCCTCTAGTTTGGATCAGTCAGAGACAAGAATCCAACCCTCGGGAAATGCGATGGTTCTTGGACCTTCAACCGTATTGCTTCACAGTTGAACATTTGAAAGTTAAAGAGCAAGCCAACATGGACTTTCTCTCCCGGGTTCTCCTATGAAGCACCTCAGCCCAATTCGCATTGGAGAAAGGTATGTGAGAACCTGAGGTTATTCTCACTCCTACTCCCCTGGGATCCTCTACACAGGTGGCCAGGGAAAGGCCATTGCTTTTGGATCCTTACCTGGGAGTGTACAAGTGAGGGAGGATCACCTGGGTGGAGGGTACTTTGAGATTGAGAATGGGATGCTTTCAGGCAAAACATGGTATCTCCCTCATCCTAATGTCAACCAATCTGGCCCTCCCCGGCCGTTATGGGTTATTGTAGATCAACGTCCCTAGAAGTAATGAACACCAAAAACTCTCCCTACTTTGGTACTGAGACGAGGAAGAAGCAGCTGAGAGTAATGAACACCATTCACTTTCACCACTTAGGTACTGGGATGAAAAAGGTGCATGAAAGGTATGAAGGTCAGCCCATTGAAGGACCACAGGTGTACAAAAGGCAAAGCCATGAAGGAGTGGGAGAGAGGGAGACCTTGGAATCCTGGATGGAGATTGTTGTGAAAACCAGGGAATCCGGAGGCAGCCATAGTGGGACCCGGGAGCATGACAAAACACTGGCAGACCAAGTGGTCAAACTAAGGAAAGCCTCTCTTATGCAGAAGGGAGCCTCCTGTATGAAGTGGGAGCAAAACTTTCTCCTGCCAAGAACGCTGTACCCGGCCTCACAGAGGCATTGAAACCACCTATACCAACCAAACTCCTGTCCCCATGTGAGCAGGGCTTGTAGAAGTTGAAGCAGTAGCCAGAGAGGACCGCCGGAGGAAGGCGCTTACAACTGGTGAGTGCTGGGGACGTTACCCAGAGACTGGGGTGCTACAGGCAGGCTACACAGGTTGCAGCCAGACCTGAGGGAATAGATACTTAAGTTACAAGTGGAACAGTGAAATTAAAAGAAGGAGCGACAGGCAAGTGGTGCAAAAAACAAAAAATTGCTAATATTGAATACCAAAAGAGCAAAACGCAAAACTGCCTATATTAAATACTGAACTGAATAGAAGCAGCAAATCTGCTAATCTTGAATAACGAACTGAATGAAAACCGTGAAGCTGCTAATGTTTATTTATTTATTTAATTTATTTATTTCATTGATCATTTGTAAGGTTCTTAGTACACCGTAAATTGTGTTTCAAAGCACACCAAGGCAAAATGGGAAGCGAACGGGGTAAATAATAACAGTGGCAAGAAAACAAAAAAGCAACAGTAATATATATACAGTCGTGGTCCTGCTAGGCCTTGTGGCATTCGGCCGTGCAAGCGCATTGAAGAGAAGTGCAAGGGAGGGGGATGGAAGGGGAAGCAGAGAAGTGGACAAGAGGGCATTGCTAATGGGAGCCAGGAGGAGGCAGCTCTCAAGGATGGTATGTGGAGCCACCAGGCACGGTCCCACAGGCCAATGCACTGGTGGGGTAGGGGGTGCTGGTAATGACTGGGAGGAACCCCGGTATCCAGACCCACAGAAGAACTGGGCTGCACTGTAGCACCCAAACAGTGAACCTCAGAACAGAGTCCGATTTTGGCAGGTCCGATGAGGGAACCCTCAGAGATCAATCTGGTGCGCCTATTAGGCCCTTGAGGCAACTCAGGGGAACCCCTGGTGACAAAGCTACTTGAGCCCTTCCCAGACCTGGAAGACTCCGGGAAAGAGTCCCCTGGCTGGGGCGTCCTAAAAAATAAAGAACTTACTAGGTGTTTCGTTTTTTCATTGATGAAAAGCTGGAAATGCGGTGGAAAACACTGAAACACTTAATCCCACCGAAGAAGACGACGTTGGAGTGCCCGGACAGAGAGGGAATTGCAATAGAAGCACGAATCCCAGCGATGTTCCGGGCCTAGACACTGAAAGCCAAAAGAATGGGGATCTGCCCTGGCGAAACAATGTTCGCATGAAGAACAGGACACGAATCCCAGATGCCCCGCCATAGGCAGAGGACTAGATGACCGTGGAACCAAAGGGAAGAAAAATTAAAATTCCCAGTGATGCTAGTGTGTCCAGCCCCGGCCGCGCAGAGAAAAGGACTGAAGGGTGATGCACAGTGCGGAGCTCAGGAGGGCGGGGTTACGCCACGTGCGGTACCCCGCGTAAAAGGACACACATGAAAAAATGGTGATGCTTTTTACAAAAGTGCTCTGGTCCCATCCCGAAGGACGGACTGTCCCACAAGTATGGTGGAAAGGGGATGGGACGTAGGAGTATAGCCCACGTGATATATGTGAAAAACAATGTCACCAAACAAATAGCCAACCATCACCAGTTGGCGCACGTGCATATTGTTTCACCAAGAAGAACTTCGTCTAGGCTCAATACATCAATGAAAGTACATTACCTTATAACCTAAGTCAACATATTCCATGTGCTTCCTCTATGCGCTATACACACATGTGTTACATAAGTCAACATAAACTCTGTGCTTGACATATCATATACATTTGTTTTTATGTAACGGTGCATATTTCGATACAGACAACTGATTGCAATTAGATTCAACTTTCTGCGAGTATCTGTAAGAAACAGAAAATGGAGGAGGGGAAAAGAAAAAGGTCAAGTTGGTGCTTGATGAGTAACTCATATTAGATTCATCAGACAGATTTCAAAGTGCCTCTGTTAAGACATATATCTATCTGAAAAACACCTATTTACCAAAGTATCTGGTTCAGTAATGCCTCAATTTAGTGATTCGAAGGAGCTTGCTCTCGGAGAGTGGATGATGGAGGATGGCCAATGTGGATGATTGTCACTGCCTCACACTTACCTTTAAAATCCTTTTTTGGAGAATTACTTACTGTTTTTGGTAGCTTCGACTGTTCCCTTTCGAGCCAATGTGATTCCCTTACTCCACAAGTTGTCAGAAATTCCTGCGAGACTGCTCATGGTTTGTTTTTGCCAACTTTATTTGCATCTGGCTGTAAACTGTTCCCAGGATGCGGGGGACACCCTTGCAACCACTGAGCCCTTTCACTGCTTATTTTCAGCTGAGAGGGAAGCGGGGGACACCCACACTCCCCCTGATCCTCATTGTGACAAAATGGGGATGCAGCCTTTTCGGTAAGGCAAAATGTGCTCTGTTTTATTTCTCGTCCTTTTGTAGTGATACCCTCCTGAGAGCGAAGTATCTCTCCCTGTGTGTTAGGCACCTTGGATCACAGTCTCACTAGTTCACCTTGAAACTCAAACCATAGCTCTTTGGGCTTGATTACTAGATGGACAAGTCTCACTCATTGAGGTTGTATCTCCCACCCTTAAGCAGTTATTGGCAGCAGCATCACACCGTTGAGCATAGTATTAGTAGTTTGTCTTTTGTATCGTGCCTTTATCCGATTGTTATGGCCTCTAAGCGTTGTGGGTGAACGCTTTCGGGTGATCAAAATTCATGGTAAAAGAAAGTTGTCAGGAGGTTAGAATGAGTGTGTGCATTTGGCAAAGAGATGTTCGTGGGGTGGCTGAGTCCCAGTTAGCTAGCTAGCCATGTTGATCAGGCATGTGTATGAGTGCTGTGCAAGTGCCGGAGACTCGTTGAGTGTCCAGCTAGACCCCATTTATTTTGTTGTGGGACTTAGCTGCATTCTGATGGCAGAGATGTTGGGCACAGTGTTTTAGACTGGTGTATGAGAGCGAGGCATGGGGGTTGGAGGCCGCATCAAGGATTGGGTGTAACCTCACAACAGAGCCTACAGTTTCATTCTTGGTCAATCTCAATGACCCCATTTACGTAAACAAAGTTAGCATCACACCTGGGAAGAAGAAGATGTCTTTTAAAGCATTACTATGTGTTAATTCACTCTAAAATATCACTTCTGTGGATTGTGATGATCCATGGGATCTCATCACTTCTCTCCAGGGGGGAACCTTTCCCTGTGAAGCTAGGGAGGTGAGGCTGTTACCCAATAGTCCCTCTAGGGGTGGTGAAAAGCAGGACCTCACAGGGAGAGGCTCCCCTCAAGGGGGTGAGGACTTCAGTTTCATGAAGGAAACTCCCTAACCCCTTTTCCCTTGATACCTAGCCACTGTCACTCTCTGTTATTGTAATGTCTCTTCCGGCTTTAATCTACAAATTAATATGACCCAGGTGAAGAAGAGCCAAAGAAACCAGCAGAGTAATAACAGATTGTATTACCATAGTACTGAGAAGAGTTGGTTCCAAGAAGGCATAAAGATTATCTCGACACCAGTAAAGATGGTCTTTGACTTTACGTTGCAGAGGATCCAGCCACAGGAAATAAAGAGTGAGAAAGGACAGGCAAATAGAGAAAGCAGTCAGCGTGAAGACAGCTCAGCCTCGGAAAGCTGTGATCCTGGGAACGCAAAGCTGCAAGAAATCTCGTCTCCAGTGGCAGGGCCATCTAGGAATGGTCGACTGAGCGCTGCAGTGGAAGCCAAGCTCCTGACCAGTGGAAGAGTGGGAAAGAAGCCAGCGTTAGCATGACCTCAGGGAAGTGGACCGTGTGGTCCTCCAACTGCACAGGAGCTGTGTGGTCTAAGTCTCAGCGGAGCCGCAAGGACTAAACAGGGAGCAGAGTGAAGGAAGCAGGAGATGCTGAAGGAACATGAGTCAGCCCATCACCCTAGGAAGAACCGGCGATGCAGTCCTGACACGCAACAGGTAGCGGGAGAATCAGAGTTTGATTTTCCGAGGGGGGAGGAAAAATAAGAGAAGCAAAGGTAAACCCAACTACCTCTATGTGGGAAGTAAAACATCTATACAATACCCGCTACTATTAAAAAACAATGGTATGGGCCCAGTTGGATAGTGAGAGTAAAGAATGTTCCATACAACCAGAGTTAATACCTATTGAATGGAAAGGGATGCAAGAAGAAGAAGTTAGCTACATCCATGGTCACTGTGACGAATCCCAGGCTTTTGTCACTACTCCCATGGTGGAAGCCCCTTTCGATGAGGTCAGGGAGGGGAGGTCGCTACCCGATAGTCTCCCTGGGATTGATGCTCAGCAGGTGGATCTCATCGGGGGGAAGACCTCCATGGGACCATTGGTGATAGCCTGGTGAGAACCTGGTAATCTCCCCCTCCATTTCTGTCCTCTCTTTTCTCCTACTGCACTCAGTCCCCTGTGGTCCCCCACACATCTATGTATCTCTGTAGAGGAGAGGACTTAATTCATACAGATCATACTGGGACGAGGAAGAGTGAGGCTTACCCACATGAAGTGCATACAATCACTGACATGAAGTGATTTTGGTCAAGCCAGTCCTGGAGGAATGAGGAATTAGCTGCCGGTTCTGTGGCGAGAGACCCAAGGTGAAGAGAATGAGATGCTCTAGAGGAGGGACGAGTGTCTCCGGTGGCCCCATGGAGCAGGGGCCTGTCCGTTGATGGGGAAAGAGGAAACCCGACCAGCCAAACCAAGGCAGGGAGAAGGCACGCAGCCGAGGATGCAAGAGGGAGCCTACCGCTGCAGAGACGCTGAGGTGAGGACACCGAACATGGAAGCAACACAGTAGCCTGGCTGTATTCTCAGGACAGAACAGAGACCATGACAACAGTTCCCAAAGGTAGCGAAAGGGTCGGGCTGGCTGGTGGGATATGGAGGGCACCAATTAGATTAGAGAGACATGTGCCAATATCCCGAGAACCAGAAAGGGATAGCAAAAGAACAGTAAAAAATGTTTGAAAACTTTACGAAATATCCTATGTGGAACAGTACCTGGCAAGAGAGTACACCAGGTATGTTCAATTGACCATTGAGTGAAGCAGGGGCAGTGGGCCCGCAAAAGCAGTACACCAGGGTCTGGAATCGTATGAAGTCAGGGAAGCCTTGCCAAAACAACACAGCAGGGTCAGGGATTCATATGAAGTCGGGCGAGCCCCGCAAAGGCAACACACAGGGGTCATATAAGCAGAAATAAGCACATAATCAAGGGGCTGGAGTTCAGAGTAAGTACGCGAGATCCTGAGGTGATATAAAGGAGTCTGGGACCCACAAAAAAGAGAAAGAAACTACAGAACAAGTCAGGGAGATCCTGAGACAACCCAGAGGGGTCTGGGACCCACGTAAGTGAGAGAGGTGTGAGAAGCCAAAACAACGGGTCAAGACACCATTGCCCAAAGAAGAGACATTTTTTGGAATTCTAAGATCACTAGTCAAGTCTGGCAGGATAGTGAACCAGACTTGATTTTACACTTGTGAGCTGGAGAATACGGGGAGAGACTCCCCTCCTGATACTTGGGAACCGTGTTTTGTATACGTTTGGAAGAGCATTTAAGATCAATAACTTTTAAGTTAACAAACCACTCAGTGTGTTTTCCCGTCAAGAACTTTACATTTTAAAACATCTGAATCCAGAACGAGAGAAGTCTCCTTCTGGATCAAGAAGACGTCGAGTTTTTCCTTAGTTAGTTTAGATTGTACGGGGCGGAAATAGGTTTGGACACATGGAAGGGGACTAAGGACAAAGAGTACAGGAGTCACTGCTGTGAATGAAGTTTTCTTACTCCTATGTCCCATCCCCCTTCCTCCATTCTTATGGAATATTGAAAAGCACTAGACCATCCCAGGGCCAGTATATACCAGGGCAAATTGGTTTTGCAAGACTGCCTCTCCGAATCTGGAGTCTGACATAGCAGCCGTGTCCATACAGTAATGTCTACAAAAAGCAGATGGCGAAGACCATGTAGTTGCCTTACTGATAACGTCCCAGTGGTTCTATCTCTGGAAGCAACAGCTGTAGCCTTTGCTCTTACAGCATTTAAATGTAAGCCTTTGGGCATTGTTTTCTTTTGAATCTTGTACGCTTCTACAAGAGACAATCCAGAGTGCTATATTCGCCTCATAAGCTTGAGCTCCTGGTTGCTGACCACTGAAAGTCACAAAGATATTGTCCAACTTCCTACCTTTAATAGAATGATTCAAGTAAAACTTAAGGGAATTTCTCAGGTCCAAAGAATTTAATGTCTTTTTACCCTTGATTTGCGATATAGGAAAAAAGTAGGAAGAACTATTTTTTGATATAAATGGAAAGATAAGATGTTTTGGAGCAAAAAGCAAGGTTGAGATCTAAGCATCATCTTTTTCCTTCTGAAAAACCGTATGAGGTTCTGAGGCTGATAACCTTCATGGTAGTAGTCACTTCTGCTCAAAGGATTAGTGAAATGCAGGCTCTGTTTTCAAAACATTACTTTAATGTCTGTTGTTTGCATTGGCTTGAATGGCTTGTGAGCCAGGCCACCAGTACAATATTAAAGTCCTATGAAGGACCGGGCCTTCTGACTGGTGGATTCAGGTGAAGCAGATCCTCAAACTGTCTTCTTATAATTGGATTGGCTGTCTGGAGATGCCGAGAGCTCCAATCACCTATAAATATGTCCTGCAAGATTGAGCTCAGACATCTGTAAAACAGGAAAGATTGAATGTTGTCTAAGGAAACTTACCGTAGATCCAAAGAGTGGTCAAGCAACCGGTAGCAAAAGGAAGTCCAGTTACTTTTATACTGACCACTTGTATAAGCTTTCCAGCGGGGACGCCATTTGAGAGTTGCTAAGGTTCGCAGTTGGCAACCTCCTTGCAAACCCTGGCACTGCCATTGCAACCCATGGCTATACGGGAGGGCTCAGATTTAAAAAAAGAAAGAATTTCTATGTGTAGTCACTCTAACTTCAGAAAGAAATTATTTCTGTTTCGGTCTTTTGTAACAGAAATAAATTATTTTTTAAATTAGTCAGCCTGACTTCAAACTTAAATTATATCCTTTTGAAATCCGAGTCTCCTCTCCCAGGACATGGAACCCTATAGCTCCTATGTGTGGCTGCGCAGGACAGGAACCAGAGCTGGTTCCTCTGTGCTTGCTGGTGCATGGGAGCCAGAGTCATATGATATGACATGATACGTCATTTATAATGCACCTGCCAAGAGAGAACCAGGGTTCTGGAGACAATGAGCTTCTGGGAGAAAGTGAGAAAAGGAAGAGTACCGTGGAGGAGGTGCAGCTGGTAGTGGACCTTTTTGGAAAGGTCCGTGATATGAGGAGAGAAGGCGAGAGTGGAGTCAAAGCTGACCCCAAAGGTTTACTGCCTCACAGGAAGGTGAAGGAAGCGGGCCCGTGGAAGACAGCCAGAGTGAGAAAGGGAAAGCGGGAGCATAGGTCCCGATGAGAAGGATCTCCATCTCGCTGGCATTGAGGCAGAGATCATTCGAGGTGCACCACTACTGAATTGCAGATAGCCGGGGCCACGTAGAGATTGAAGAGTCAGGGTGAGAGGTTGGAGCCCTGGGGAACACCACATGTAGAGAGAGAGGTAGTGGCGAGAAAGGACCCAAGTTGGACATGGGAGGGTCGGTCCAGAAGGAAAGTGGTCAGAAACTCCAGGGCCTGATCCGTGATGCCCAGGTTCACACAGAGTCGATTGATCAGAATGGTGGGATTGACTGTGCCGAAAGCGGAGGAAAGGTTAAGGAGGATGAGGCCAGAAGGGATGCTGGGGTCGAGATTGGAGAGCAAATCTTCACAGGTGTTCTGGATAGAAGTGCCTGTGCCTCTGGCTGCTCTGAAGCATACTGATGATCATGGAGACAACCAACAGTTTCAGTCTGAAGAGTAAGCTGGGAGATGGCCTTTTTTCCAGAGGTTTGCCCAGGAAAGGAGTGATAGAGATCGGGCGATACAGAGGAGGAGCAATGGATTCAAGGAAGGTAAGGAAATTAATCTTTTTAAGTGTAAAGGTGTATGTGTGTTTATTATGTCATGTACGTATGTGGGAAGGGTGGGGTAGGAGAGGGGTGCACTCATACATAATGGTAATTAATGATAAAGCAGGCATGATATACATTAGTGGCTAGACTGGCATATGGGTACAGTCCGTCCAGTCATTTCTTACTTTGGCATGACATTTGTACTGGGCATCTATAATAAAGTAAGCATGATAAGTGTAATTACCCGTCTAGTCTGGCATTTGGGTGCAGCCAGTATAGTAATTTCTTACTGCGCCATGGCATATTGTCTGGGCATATATAATGAAGTAAGCATCATGAGTGTTATTACATGTCTTGACTAACATTTTGGTGCAGCTAATCTAGCCATTTCTTAGTGTGGCATTTGTACTGGGCATCTATGATGAAGTAAGCATGAGAAGTGTTATTACGTGGCCAGAATTGCATTTTGGTGCAGCTAGTCTAGCAGTTTGTTATTGTGGTTTGACATTTTGTACTGGTATCTCTGCTAAAGGGATCATGATAAGTGTAATTACCTGGCTAGGCTGGCATTTTGGTGCAGCCAGTCTTACTGTGGTATGGTATATTTTTCTGGCCATCTATGATAAAGTAAGCATGATAAGTGTTATTGTGAAGTTAGATTGCCATTTTGGTGCAGCCCATCTAGGGTGGCATTTTTTTACTATGCATCATAAAGGCTACAGTAAACATGATAAGTGTTATTACATGTCTAGCCTATATTGTGCAGCCAGTTTTGACATGTTTTGTTATTGTGACATTGCATTTTTAACGGCAAAGCTGTAAAACAACTCAGCGGGTTGAGCGCTCACTTCTGCGATCTATATGTGATATGCAGGTTTCGAATCCCAGAAAGGCCACCTCAGCCTTTCATTCTTCTGAGGTTGATAAATGAGTACCAACTTCGGTTGGGATGACAACTGTATGTGAATATGTGCTATGTATAGTGCTTTGGTGGAAGCGCTCTATAAATAACACATCATTATCATGAATCACCGTAGGTGACGTGCCTCTATTGGATTTTTGGATACTGTATCATTGCAGCAACTGGCAATGTAGGGGCTCTACTTATCATATAATAGCAATACCTGACATACCTTCCTGCTCAGCACGGGTCACTCCTTCCATCAGGAGCTGCAATGAGTGCTTTCCCATTCTTCTGCTTTTATTTATATATTTTTGTATGAAAGTACTTCCTTGTGCTGATCGTGTTGCTCCATCCGTTTCACGCCCACCATTCCTGATCTCTGCCTGTTCCCTCCACCCCATACCTGACGACATTAGAAAAACAAAAACCCCGAGAATTATGTCACCCGAGCCCCATCCACATCTCCACAAAGCTATGCCCCCATATGCGCCCACTGCTACTAATTGAGTAGATTTGTGTCCAAATTAAATTCAAATGTCAATTATTTCCATTCTTTTTAACTTAACTCAGTTTTTAAAATGGTGCTTGCAAAATACCAGTTCACAACACATGTTCTGCCTGGTTATAAAAACAAGGGTGGGTTTTACAGTGGAGCTGACCCTGTGGAATTGCTTAGCTTGCCCTACAAATCTGGGTCAAAGTGCAACTGTAGCTAAACATGTGTCATGTTGCGTAAAGTCTGTAATGTTAGTTGAGTTTACTTGAAAGGCCGCTTGCGTGAACCTGCTTCCTCAAAAGTGTGGTACACGTTGGGCAAAAGGCATGTCCGAGTCTAAGGAAAGAAGATGTTTATCATTTCTTTTTGCAGAAGTACAATGCACATATTCTTGAGCTGGAGGAGGCGGCAGAAGTCGCTCGCCTATTAAAACTCTGGGATTATTCATAACTTAAGTTCAAAGAGTTTTATTGAATTTTACATTACAAAAGTGCGAGTGAGTGGAGGCTGCGCTGTGTGAGCACATAGCTCCCTCCATAGGAGCCTGTGTTAGCCTCCCACCTCCCTCACTGCCTGCATAATGTGCTCAGATTGCAGAAGCAGGCATGGCGGGCCCACACATCTCTAATGGCTTTCCTTTCAGTTAGCAAAGAAATGGGCCCTTGCAGGGTCTCCCGGAAAACCCAGAGACTCCACGCTCTTCCCTGGAGACCCGGAGAAGAGCATAAAAACCCAGAGACTCTGGGTTAAATCCAGAGACTAGCCAGGTATTCTCCGCCCTCTTGCTTCCCTCCCCTTTCCAGCCCTCCCAGACCACTACCCATTGCAGTCCCCTGCGACTAAGGGCCCAGGGCTAAGGGCAGCTCCCACAGTTGCAGCTCCATAGGATGTTAGCCGATGTTCGCCGTGGCAGGATGCCAACCAGCAGCAACTGACAAGGGCCCTCATTAGGACCCTGGCGGAGTGGGTTTACGCCAGCGGTATTCGCGGCGGACCCGTCCGCCCTACTACGAGTTCCCGTAGCGCCATGGAGCCGTTTTCCGCCTGGTTTTTCCGGGCGGAGAAATCCATGGCGCTACGGGACCTTGTTGTTAATTACGCCACCGTATTTTACGGTGGCGTAATTAACGCCTTCCCCACTCCCATTATACCCTATGGGGCAAAAATGGGAATGGGGAAGGGTAAAATGGGGAATGGGGATTTACTGCCCCGCCAAGGTCGGCATGGGGCGGTAAATCCGCCAACCCCCATGGCGGTATCGGCAGCTTTCCGCCGTGCTCCATGGTGCATATTGCACCACGATCTCCGCCCGGGTCGTAATGAGGGCCAAGGTAAGAAAGGTGCAGCCAGGGGGAGCCATTACTGCACTCTATTTAACTGTCCCTCCTCTCTTATTAATTCTATTAGGTAATTCTGCAGTTTGATACACGTCACAGTTGTTTGTTATCCATATCTGGCATTAGGTGAACTGTCGAAATTAGCCCTGGGGCTTTTCCGTCTTCTAGGAAAGTCCTCCACGCTCTTCATCTTCATTTCTCCGTGCAACACTCTATGCTGCTCTCGGTCTCACTGATCTTCTCTAACTTCTTTTCCATCACCTATCCTATCCCTCTTACTATGTCTAGAAGGAAGAAATTCAAGAAAGATATCCTGGTCTCCAATCCAGGCCTTCTGACACCTACTTCAGTGCCTCCTCCAGACAGATTCGCACTGATATTCTCTTTGTCGTTCCCTCTCCCGACCTATGGATCCTACATATGGTCGCAGTTCTCTCTCCTCTTTCATCCTCACCCATTAATAGTGGCACAAGATGGGAGGTCCTCTTGGCCTCCTTCCTGTCCGTCAGAACCATCACAAATATCTATCTAAATGGCACCATCATAGTCCAGGGCCCAACCTCCTCCTCCTTGATAGGTGTCTCCTGCATCTTATCAACTTCCTCCTTCCTCCTGCTACTCTATATACCACCTCTCTGGCTCCCCTGACACCTACCTCATCTACCTTTCCGGGTCCTCTGCCTCTCCCCTCCACCTCTGCTGCCCCCTCTCTGGCTACTCCTTCTTCCTCCTCTCTGGGCCCTATGCCCCTCCTTCTACCCCTGCCCACTCTCGGGCCCCTCTGCCTCTTCCACTAGGTGTACCTCTCCTGTACCCTTCCCCGGAAGACTTTCAAAAGTGCCTAACTGCTCCATGTAGCTATTCTCAACTCTCGCTCTGCTGTCAAACACTCCTCTGACATCTGCCACCTCCTCAGAGACCTGGACTTGGATGTCCTCACTCTCACTGCGACTTGGTTCACGGCCAGTTTTGTCACAAGCTTTGACACTCTCATCCTTGAGGGTTACAAGATCCTCTCTGAGCCCAGTACCAATCGGGCCGGTGGTGGTGTGGCCCTGATCTTTCCTGAGTATGTCCCTGCCTCTGTCATTCTCACTTAGACCTTTTACTCCCTTGAATGCCTGGTCTGCAGGTTCTCTATCTCTCCCAACCTCTCTCTGACCTTGGCCATCATCTGCAGGCCACCTCTTCTCTTCTCTCTTCCTCTCAGCTTCTCATCCTCAGGGTTTCAATATCCACTTGGACTCCTTAGACCCTGCTTCTGGGCTTTTCTGCAACCTATGCGACTCTATCTTTCTCTCTCTAGTCTTCCTTCAGGTCCGACACACTCAGCCAGACACACCTTGCATGTTCTCATCTCCTCAGACATACTCCTCTCTAACCCTCTCACTACTCCACTTTGTTGGACTGACCACTTTTTGCTTTCCTCTCACCTGAAACTGCCTGTACCCCTGGCAAAACCTACTCCAGCACTGCCACCTTCCTTTGCGGTCATTCGACCAATGTAGCATGTGTCAGTTGACGCTTTTGTATCCACTTTCTCTCCTCCCCCTACCTCTACGGCTGTCTCCCGCTCTGACACAGCCCTCTCCAACCTTCATCTCTCCATCAGCAACGCTCTTGATATCCTTGTCCCTGTCATGAGAATCTGCCTGAAACCTGCCTCCAAGTGAAAATCTTGGTATGACTCTGATCTGGCCGCTCTGAAACGCAAGTGCAGAGCGGCCGAGCGGAAGTGGAGGATTTCGGGCACATCCCCTTGCAAACTGGGCTTAATCCTGATCCAGAGGCAATACAGACTCCATCTTCTCCAAGAAGAGGGACCACATTCAAGCCCATGTGTCTGCGGCCTCTGACAGCATGGACAAACGTTTCCAAATCTGCAAGGAATTGGCCAATTGTGCTGCAGTCTCTACATATCCTGTACCTTCCCAGGCCCTCTGTATGGCCCTGCCTTCCCATTTCACAACTGAAATCCAGGACATTATGTCATTGCTTTCCTCTTCTCCTCATCTTTCCCCTTCTACCTCTCTCAGGCACCCACTGGCTCCCTTAGCCCCTCATCTCGGTCTCTCTTCCCTCTCATCTATATCACCTCATGATGTTTCTAGACAAGTCCAATCTATGAAAGATTCATCTAAACAGGTGCTTCCCTGCTCCTCCAGAACCATTAAGGACAACATTGTTTCCCTTGCGTAAGCCTTGGCAGATTTCTGTAATCATTCCTTTGCCACTGAATCTTTCCCTCTCTTCTCAAGTACTCCCTTGTGCACCCACTCCTAAAAAAATTCTTCTGCCGACCAGGGGTGTTGGTAGGTCTGGAAAAGACCCGGGGCTACTCTGATGTCAGAACTGTTGAGACTGGGGGCTAGCTAGCCTTTTGGCTGTAGCTCCTGAGATTCTATCCGGGGCTACAACCAAAAGACCAGGGGCTATAGCCCGCTTAGCCCCCCCTAGCAACGCCTCTGCTGCCGATCCTTTCTGTCTGGCTAACTACCGCCAGATCTCTATCAGTCCTTTCCTGGGCAAGGTCCAGGAGAAGCTGGCCATCTCTCAGCTAAACATTCACACTGAATCTGTTGGTTATCTCCATGACCATCCGTCTGGCTTCAGAGTGGCCAGAGGCACGGAACTCCTCTCCTGAATACCCATGAAGATCTGCTCTCTGATCTTGACTCCAGCTCTCACACTGTCCTCATCCTCCTTGGCCTCTCCCCTCCCTTAGACACAGTCAATCATTCCACCCTGATCAATTGTCTCAGTGTGAACCTTGGCATCACGCGTCAGGCTCTGGCGTGGCTGACCTCTTTCCTCTTGGACTGACTCTCCCAAGTCCAGTCAGGATCCATTCTCTCCACCACCTCTTTTTCCACATGCAGTGTTTCCCAGGACTCTATCCTCTCACCCTGGCTCTTCAATGTCTATCTGGCCACCTTAGCCCATCCAATTTCTACTTTCTCCTCTAACTATCAGTGTTACGTGGATGACGCAACAGCTCTCTTTCAGGCTACCCTCAACGTCCTTTCCATTCTCGCTCATTCTTGACTGTCTTTCCGCTATTCAGGGATGGTGCGCATCCAACGATCTCTTCTTTAAAGGCATGGTGTCTAGTAAAATTTTTTATTGTCCCTACGGGTCGGCCATGTTTTTTAAGCCTAAGTGGCTCGATTTTAGAAAACTTTCCTATGGACCTTACCCGAGTTTTCGTCCATTAAACGCACGCGAAAACAAGCACCAGGGAGC
This sequence comes from Ambystoma mexicanum, assembly GCF_040938575.1. Taxonomy (NCBI): domain Eukaryota; kingdom Metazoa; phylum Chordata; class Amphibia; order Caudata; family Ambystomatidae; genus Ambystoma; species Ambystoma mexicanum. The sequence goes on from NC_090935.1 coordinate 26,227,622, forward strand.
TGCCATTTTCTGATAATCCTATCTTTTCCCCGATCGCCCTGGCTGACCTGCTTTTGCGGCACTAAATCAATTCCCCCGCCCCTGAGCCTGACATTATCAAAACATTCATATTCCCCGCCTCTCTCTGTGACGTTACTGTGCTGTGTAGGCAAACGCGCCCAGTCGTCTTCTGCGCGACTCCACACAGAACCCGGAAACCAACACAGATCAACTCACAACACAGCGCGCCACAATTCGGAATATGAAACTGTACTTTAAAATGAAACAGCAACACGGTACATTTTGTAAAGTACATTTATTTGACATTAAATGTTTAGAGAATATTCAGCAATTGCCATATGAATTCCGAAAGCCATTTATTTTCTTTTATCTAGATCCGCAATAACTGTTCCGTTTCATCTTGAGTCATGCGCTGTTCCTTTATGGTACACAGGGTGTTCATTTTCGTAAAAAGAATCACTTTGGAAGCACGGTGAAGCGCAAGGCTGTTCCATCAACTAGGCACTAGTCCAGCCTCAAGGTTGATATGTTGCTTCTAGCCACTAGTACAGCGTAAGGGCATGTGGGCCCTTGGCGATCGTCCCATAATATGGTGATCGTGCTCCAGTTGTTGACACAAAGCTGCAGGTGTCTGCTCAAGAATCCATCTGCCGGTGTCTCAAACAGATGGCAGTGGCAGAATGGGATCAAATACCTGTTATGAAAACAAAAAAATTATAATTAGTCTTGCTAGCCGAACTTCATTAATATTACTCATTTTATTTATTACGGCCAATCAGAAACTATTTGCTTGCAAGGATAGTTCGATGGAGTATGTTCGTCTCTAAAATCAATGCGAAAAGTAACGAGATAAATCGAGGGCAACACACAATGATAAACGACAGTTAGTCTACATGCGTGAGGAATGATATGATATATGATATGGCATTTGTAACGCGCCTATACTCAAGTGTTTCTAGGCGTGACGAGGCAGGTGGGGAACAAGGGCAGACAGACAACGATCCTACTAGGCCAGGTGTCTTTCTGATCGCGCATGGGGAAGAGCTGTACATGGTTAGTTGAATACAAATTAAATAATAGGGCCAGCTGGTGGCAAGTGCAAGGTAAATGCCGGGAGAAGGGGCTGAAGGATACAGAGACAGTCCCGTAGTGCAGGTAGGCAGTGCAGTGAAAAGTGGCTGGGCCAAGGACCGAGATCGGTGAGACCAGTGGACCTGCATGCCCATGTGCCCACTAAGAACACGTTTTACTTGCTTTTCCTAGCTCTTCATTCATTCATTTATTCATGCATCCATTCATTAAATCTTCATTCCGGTATAAAAGCGTGTAAAGATTTACTTACATTATATTTGAAATTTCCATTGTGTCTCTTCGTAATGCAGTCTGTAAAACGGACCGTGCTCTTGACAACGGTTTTTGGTATACTGAACTAAACTGAAACTCGGTCTAGTTTCTGAATTTTCTGCCTTATCGTCTCTTACGTTATTGCGCACTCCCTTCAAATGTAGTTCTTTTGGCATGGTCCCTATCTCAAGGTCAAAAAACAATAGACCCTTATACTTCCAGTGCGACTTGTGGGCCTCATCTGGGCGCTGTCCTTCGCATTCTTTATTTGCAACATCACGTAGTATAGGCATCTGTGAGAACTTGAAGTTTAGAATCCGTCTATGTAGTGCGCCTCAATGTGCAAATGCGAACTGGCTTCTCTCCCAAATGTCACGGCCCGCTTGGCTGGCGCGTTCTAAGTGCCCCAATTTTGTCCCCGTTGTCTGCGAGCTTTGCAGCCCAAATTGAGACATTTAATTTTTGGCGGAAGGTCAGGGAAAGTATAAAGTACCACAGGAGTTGAGTTAAAAGTGAGATTTATTGTTTGTTTGTTTGTTTTATTATTTGCAATACGCAAGCCTCCCCTCCGTTAACAGTGCGCAGCATTTACATTTACATGAGATGGAACATGAGAAAAATATATACATAAACAATTGTGAGGTGAATAGAGAGAATTCAAAGATGACACCCAGCTTGTTCGCCACCCATGCTGGTGAAGGTAGGGGTTAGGTTTACAGGTACACTGTACAATAACATTTATTTACAAAAGGACAATCGTATTGCAATTATTTAAACCGTGGATTTGTACTTCACAATCAGCTGTGCTTCGGGTGGGCATGGCACAGTCGCAATGTTCGGTGGCAATGGATCACTGCTCTGCACAGAAACGTCCAAAATTCCATATCTGTGCTTCTCTAACACAGCAACAATAAGGCCTTTCACAAAGTCGAACTGCATTTCATCATAGACTGGTTTGATCATCCATTGCTTACTTCGTTTTGAAAACACCTTAGTGTAGCGTGGCATCCTTACTTTACCCCTAGTCCTAGATTGTTCACATCCGACATTGCTGTTATGGGCCAAGACCGCTAGTAGAGTGCGATGTTTCATGCCCCGAAAGCTAAAAAGCAAGCGCTTTGGCCTGTACTTTAGGCACATATTGTGGAGCACCTCCAAATCTCCTGTGTGACAGACATCTGTCAGTCCTCTCAAATCTCTTGATAGAGTTTTGTCGAAAACAATCTTCTCAATGGCTTTGTGTGTTGGTGAAGATGGAATCAACCACTTTTTCTTCCGTGCCTCCTCTGGGGACAAAGGGCAATGTTCACATTGGTGGAAATGTTCATTTGCTGTCCAGCGGTGAACGTTGGTACAGTGGTGCATCAGTGACCGCCATTTTTCAAGTAGTATTTTCACTGACCCCTCACAAGTTTTTGAGCTCCACCAAAGATGGTTGGTGATAGAATGTGACCACTGCAAAATACTTTCAAAACCTTTTTTTTCCCTGCAGCCGAGATTTTCTTATTGATTGATTTACCAAGATGCCATACGTCAAATTGATGTTTAATATGTGGGAACTGCTCTCTCATTGTCTTGCCAATTGAAACATGTCTGTCCGTGGCTATGAGGTCGATGTGCATTCCCCTTGATTGTAGATATTCCACTGATTTTATAAATCCTAGTTTCTCCATGGCCACTGACGATGTACATTGTGTTACCTGCATGACCACCAAACTCACAATTTTCTTACTATCCATGTCCTGAAAGTGGTAGGTGCAGCACTTGGCAGAAAATCCAGGGCTGTCGCACTGTCCATCGCCAGCTAGCCTGAATCGTTTGCCTTCGAATGTACTTGCTAGAGACAATTGTTCAATTTTCCAAGCATCACTAATGGCCGGAAACAGATAATCACGTTGGTATATGTAGTACAGCGCTTTAGAAATGAAATGGAGTCCCACAAACTGAAAGAAAGCCTCTAACTTTCTAGAACTGGAGCCACTAAAAAGTGATGCAGCTACACACAGTAGATTGCCTGCTGGCCGTTTCCCCAGCATCGGTTGTGCAGACCATGAGAACCTATGATTTAATCTACAGGCGGCATTTATTTTGACGTTACTGCCTTTTATTTGACGAGTCACATTAATCAATGGCTTCCCACATACTTTCCCTCTAATGGAATGCACACATTTCAGCATACTTATAATTTCCATCAAACAACTGTCGAATACAATGTATTTGCTCTCTTTCATTAGACCGTCATCCTGCGTCAACGTTGTTTCGGCCTGTGACGTTGTGGAGATTTCAACACATTGAAAAGTAATATCGCTGATATCAAGTTCTGATGCGTCTATGGATGCTGCGGCTGGTTCATTATCTGTCATTTCGACATCTATTACTTCAACATTGATGGGAGAACACAACAATGTCGACAGGTTTTTTGGTGGCAAATTTTTGGCGGGTGTAGATTGTGTAAATCGATCTGCAACTACTTCAGAGCTATCTTCAATACATTGAATAACATCTTCTTGTGGTGGTGCGGTCGCACTGTAGCTATGGTCCAATGCAACTTTGCTGTAGTCTCCAAACACAGTTAATTCATGTTCTGGCCATTGGACATGAGCATCTCGAGCCTGAACACGCCTCGCCACAATTAATAGTTCTTCCATAGTGTACACGGTCTGTCAAGCCACATCTCTCATTCGCTTCACTGTGTTAGTATAGCTCTTACACCCACGGGTAACTGGAGGAGAGATTGGAAAAGGGATGTTCAGTTTTAACAGTAGAATTGACTGGAAAAAAACATAAAATAGTCCCCAGCACAAACATTTTTTTAAAGTTATGAACTGTTTGTAACTAACCTTTTTTTGTTTTTTTTTCTTTGCAACTTTTTTGACTCGACCTTCAACATCTGCACGCTGTAGCTCCGATTCGTTTCCGCATTTCCTCCCTTCCTCTTGCGCTGCAATGACTATATTTTCTGTATACGCATAGACAGCACGGAATGAGGCTCCATCGTCTCCCTGAAACATAGTACTTTCATTACTATGTATCAAAATATTGTTAGCATAAAACACACGTGAGGACGAACACACAGGTACATCTCAATAGCCAAACACGACTTAAACATTGCGTGCAACAATCAAACGACAAGTATTCGACCAGTGATGATCTATTTCGATGGAACTGTCAGTATCCATACCTCTGGCTCTGCATGGACTGCCATGAATGGTTGTATTGGAGAGGAGGCATCCACATCTCCCTGAAACACAGTACTTGCATTAGTATGCTTTTCAATATTGGAAACACAACACACACTTGGGGTCGACGGCACAGGTACATATAAAGAGATAACCACAAATGATGCATTGTCCAGAAGAATCAAGGAAAATCCAAATATGATCACATTTCATCGACTTATTTCAACGATTCCTTTACATCTGCATCATCTAAATGAGATGTTGTGATTGTGGTGGAAGCTCCGTCGTCTCCCTGAAACACAGCACTTGGATTAGTATGGCTTTCAATATTGGAAACATAACACACACTTGTGGTCGAACGCACAGGTACATATAAGGAGATAACTGCGAAAGATACATTGTCCAAAAGAATCAAGGAAAATCCAAATATGATCACATTTCATCGACTTATTTCAACGATTCCTTTACATCTGCATCATCTAAATGAGATGTTTTGATTGTGGTGGAAGCTCCGTCGTCTCCCTGAAACACAGCACTTGCGTTAATAGGGAAGAAAGTATAGCAAATGGAATCACGTTATATGATCACGCATGATGGAGCTGTCATTATCCATACCTCGTGCTGCTGAAAAATATCTATGGATGTTGCAAATGTAGTGCGCACTTCCGAAAGCTGTTGCGCCGATTCGTATACGCATGGTCCCGCTTCCACTTCCCCTGGAATTACTTGAATGTCAGGCTCTGCATCAAGTGCAGGGGTTGACGCTGCCTGAAACATAGTACTTGCATTAGTGAGGATTACAATAGTGAAAACATAACACACACCTGGGGTCGACAGCACAGGTACATTTCAACGGCTAACCACGAACGAAACATTGTGTAGAACAATCAAACGACAAGAATTCCAGCTCTGATGATGACGCTCGATGGAGCTGTCAGTATCCATACCTCCTGCTGCTGAAGAATATCTATGGATGTTGCAAATGTAGTGCGCACTTCCGAAAGCTGTTGCGCCGATTCGTATACTTGAATGTCAGGCTCTGCATCAAGTGTAGGGGTTGACGCTCCATCGACTGCCTGAAACATAGTACTTGCATTAGTGAGGATTACAATTGTGAAAACATAACACACACCTGGGGTCGACAGCACAGGTACATATCAACGGCTAACCACGAATGAAACATTGTGTAGAACAATCAAACGACAAGAATTCCAGCTCTGATGATGACGCTCGATGGAGCTGTCAGTATCCATACCTCCAGCTGTTGAACATCTAGAAATGTTGTAGATGTGGCGGACGCTTCAGCATCTCCCTGAAAGACAGTACTTGCATTAGTATGGATAACACTAATTATAACTGAAAACAAACACCAGTGGACGATAACTAAGGTGTATATCAATTGGAAAGCACTAACCAAACATTCGGTAAAATGATTACACGATAAAATAAAAATATTTCTTGACATGCATAAAACAGGTCTGTAGTGGATTAGCCTAGAAAGATTACCTGATATGCGCTAGAAGTGGTTGATAACTGTGACCACGTCAAGGATGTAGAATGTTCTTGCTTCAGATTCAAGGGATAGTCAAGAAGTTGTAAAGGTAAATTAATGATTGATAATGAAATGCCAATATTAAAAATAGCCATGTAAGGCGACAGAATACTTGTAAAATGCTCAATAAAGCACAGTTCCCTGTTCCCATATATATACATTTCATTTGTGGGTTATGAAATCGAAAAAGAATATATTGGTAAATGTCATTATTCAAAAAACTATACACTCATATCAATATCGAAATTATTACAAGGGATAGAACACCTACAATATCAATTAATCCGTTCGGATACATACACACTACCGCAAGGCCTAAAGCTAAATCCGAACACTTGACTCACCGGCGGCGAAATGTGGACGAATAGAGTTGGAATAGCGTTTTCGAGTAATTTTCGTGTCGTTCGCCGTTTATTCTTCTTTGTTACCCAAGATGTGGATGATCGAGGAAAAGTGCCGGCTGCAGATGCGGTATCGATCACCCCTCTTGTCCTCTAAGACTTGTTGGACTCTACTTTCCAGCTCATCCAGTGGATATCCGCAATGTCTGACCCATTCTCTTATTCGATCAACAGTTTTCGGGAATACATGCATTGTAGTGCCTTCAGATTTAGCATGAGTCTTCGAAGGGCAACCGCTAATCGAACAGGCAGGCATTGTTGATAAATCTGAAAAGTAAATATCGACATTATTATACAATCTTCAAGAATAAAGATTTGATACAAAAGTAAATGAATCATACAATGATCAATGCAAGGTTTGTTTTGGTCGCAGGAACTATGCCAGTTCATTATGTGCGGCTTAGTATTTGCATACGTTGCAGAAATGTATAAATGATGTGACTAAAAACTGAACATGTGACTCATCCCTTGGATGTTCTGTATTGCACGAGAAGGAAACATGCTTACATTATAGACTGGACCCCCGAAGGGTGCAATTCGATGACAATAGACACAGATGAAAATAAATAGATCTATTGATAGCATAGCAATGGAAACTCAAGTCAATAGCAATGAGACCAATGAACATAGCACTATTATGTACTCAACTCGTAAATAGATAGAAATTTAAAAATCTGCGAAATATGACTAGGATACATGGCCTTACCTTGACCAACAAACAGTTGGATTCAGCAAGCAGAGCAGTATGTTGCAGGAGAATAGGTGGGTGGCCACAGGTAGCACACTGATGGGTTTGCTCTAAGCAGTCACAGAAGTTCACGGATAGTACGACGACGAGCAGATTAGCGTAGATCTCAGTGGTTGCCAGGTAACACGTTCAGGAGTTGACTTGCAAAGCACAAAGATGTTCTCATGAGACATGTCAAGTGGTTTATAAAGTATTAGAAACAGGGGTGTGTTTGTGAATGAATGACGTATGTATGTCGTGGTTTTAGGGGGGTGGCCTGCTTCAAGGGGAGTCCTGGCTGGAGACACGGGGTCTGAGGAGGCCATGTGACCGATGGCCCCTTGGCGTGGGACACCTTTTGAAGTGTACATGTAGTTTGGCACCTTGGCCTATCGCGCCCCTGACAGCCCCCCATGCCACCGCGCATCCACTGGCGCGAACCGCATTTGATAGAGGGGGGTGGGATGGATGGGCCTGGGGCGTGCAGATAAGGCACAGGAAGACTGCTGAATGGAGACACACTTATGTGGATTGCATGGGGGCGGCCTGCCTCAGGGGAGGCCTGCGTGGAGACACGGGGTCTGAGGAGGCCATGTGATCGATGGCCCCTTGGCGTGGGACACGTTTTGAAGTGTACATGTAGTTTGGCACATTGGCCTTTCGCGCCTCCGACAACCCCCCATGCCAGCGCGCATCCACTGGCGCGAACCACCTTTATATCAGTATATCGTTGCTTCTCAATAACAAATGCCACATACCGGAGATTCTTGTGAGCACAGACCAACACTTCAACCGGTGTATTATAGTGGTCAAGACCCTAAGGCCTGTATAATCCAATGGTAATTGTTAGTATAGACATATGTGTGACTTTTATAGAGACATAACTCACTGAAAGACTTTGAACAAGTGTTATTTAGTGCATGCATTATCGAGAATATGTTATGTTAGCTTAGATAGATAGTGACCACCCTGCTTCACAGCGACCAGACCTTCACCCATTCGGAGCACAGATGTCTGACGTCCATCCTTGAATGGAGACACACTTGATTCATTTAAAAAATCGAAACAACCGTTGTTAAAATATATGTGGTGTTTTATATTGTATCTTATTTTCATGACACAAGAATACAAGACTTTAAAGATTATACAGGTCAGGTTGCAGCACAGCGAGAGAAAATCCCCTGTACTGACCGCTGTCACTCGGGAACGTTTCTCTAATGGCACGAACGGCACAGGCGGGTATCACTCTTCGAACGCGGTGTCCAAGCCTCCCGTGGAGCTACCATGTAAAGGAACGATAGGACACCAGCCTGTGCCACTTGTGAAAAGGAATGAAACAAACTGTTTTTAAATGAGCAAGATAAGTTTAATAAACGTTTGTTGTCAATGACAATTCTTGTAACTAATGGCATTCTGCTCGGACAAATGCTATCTAGACAATGCACACTATTGAACGACTTACATGCGTTACAATGATATGTAGATGTAATTTTGGATATAGTAGAAGAACATGAAATAGGAGTGGCATGACAAGCAGAGTATACTTACTCGTTACTCGGATTACGAGGATGAACAGTTGCGCGAAGTTCGTGCATAAGCACCATCATTATTCTCAACACGGCCCGTGTGAGGCAGGCTGCCCTGAAGTCTGGCAGCTCGGTGATGCATTGCGGGCGTGGCTCGCCTTCCGAAATGTAGGCCAGGCATCCTGAGTTTTCTCGGCAGCAGCAGTTCTCGTCCTCAGTTGGCATTAGCTCGCACTGATTGCATGTGCACCAGGTGGAGACGCCGTCCATTCGACTAGGCCCAGGCTCTTCATATGTTGATTCATCCTGCCAACTGCCGTCCGAATCCCCATCGTTTTCGCGTGCTTCCCTTTCCAGTAGTTCCTCCTCGGTATACTCGGGCTCGTACATGTAGGGCATTATTGTAGCCATTGTGTGTTAAACAAACTAAAATAATTTATAGCGGTGGTACTGGTATCTGTTCACACGGGCTACAAGCGGCGAAGGTAGCTGACCAGAGCACTGAAACGAGTCACAGAATACTCAAAGTAACACAGAGAGAGGAATGGAATCGAAAATCTGCTGCTGTGTGTTATGAAACGGTGTGTTTATACTTATTGATGAAAGAGGCATCCTGCCATTTCCATGGCGACACGTCATTAGCTGAAGCGCAGCGAATGTTGGCACGAGACGTGCTTTGGCGTTGGGAAATGGGCGGTACGAGTCTGCTGATGACAGGCTCAGGGGCGGGGGAATTGATTTAGTGCCGCAAAAGCAGGTCAGCCAGGGCGATGGGGGAAAAGATAGGATTCTCAGAAAATGGCAGCTCCCTGGTGCTTGTTTTCGCGTGCGTTTAATGGACGAAAACTCGGGTAAGGTCCATAGGAAAGTTTTCTAAAATTGAGCCACTTAGGCTTAAAAAAACATGGCCGACCCGTAGGGACAATACATTTTTTTACTAGACCATGCCTTTAATGGCAGTAAGATAGAGATTCTTCTCTTTGGGACCCCTGCTTTCGCTTTCCCTCTCTCTCTCTCTCTGGCCACCCTCCTTGGGCCCGTTCCCATACCCTCCTGTGAGGCAAAAAACCTTGGGTGTCATCTTCTACTCTACTTTCTCCTTCTCTCCTCACATCACAGATCTTGACAAGAAGGCCCACTTGCAGCTGCACTCCTCAGAGATATTCTACCTTTCCTCACCTTCAACCAGAAACCACCTGTCTCCAGAGCTCTGCTTCTCTCCAGGCTTGACTATTGCAACAGCTTCTTTCTCAATCTTCCTAACTCTACTCTTCGCACCCTTCAACTAATTCAGAACAGGACTACGAGACTTACCCTTGTCCTCAAGCTCAGGGACTGCATCTCTCCAGCTCTGAAATCTCTCCACTGGCTACCGGTGGCCGCAAGGATCAAGTTCAAGACCCTCTGCATCACCCACAAGGCTGTCTAGGGCCATGGTCCTTACTATATCCAATTCTCTCTTCCTAAATACCTTCTTTTAGAGCCTTCCACTCAGCTACCTCAAACTCTTTGTGGGTTAGACGCTTCTCCAAGTAGAGAGTGGGGGTAGATCCCTCTCCTCTGCATGTGCCTCCCTCTGGAATGGCATCCCCGCCCCTCTCAGACTTGAGGCGGACCACCTGATATTCCCGAAGCTGCTCAAGACCTTCCTTTTCTCCTTTTCCTTCTCTCTCCCTCTCCTCTGCTAATCTATCTGACTGCTCATCCTGACTGGTTGTGTGGTGGCCCTCAGAGTCACACAGGGTACCATGCCCCTCCTCGACCAGTCACCCTGCACTGCCTCCTGGCCTACCCCGCACTTCCGGTCTGGGACTGCACATGTGTAGTCCTTTGCCGTCCCTGCACTCACTCAGAGCATTGCTGCCCTGACTGCACTTCCCCCTTACCCCTTTCCTTGACTTCTCCCCTCACCCACTTTCTCATTGCACTTGCACAATCTGAATGTCACAAGGACTAGTAAGATCGTTTGTCTTGTCAGTCCTCTGTTCCCCTCCCATCTTGTGGTGCTTAGAAACAATTGTGTAGAGGCTAAATACAAATACCAATGTGTATCATATCATGCTGCTATAACTGGCATAATATGGAAGTAACTGGCCATATCTATTGTAGTGCGAACAGATGACACTTGAGGTTCACCCATGGATGCTTCTAAGTCTGGAAAATCTTTTGAACCACTGAGGTCTTGAGTGCCCATTCGTGGTTGGATTGTGTTAGGCGAGTGAGTGCGGCTGCTAGAGTATTGAGTTTGCCTGCCAAGTGAACTGCTTGGAGCGATTTCTGGTGTTGGAAAGCCAACTCCCAGATCTGAATGGCCAACCTGTAGAGGGGAGGGAAACTAGTGCCCCCCTGCTTGCAGATATATGCATGGGCGTCATGCTGCCGTTTCTTATCAGGATGGCAGAGTTCCAGATGACTCACAGAAAGGATTTCAATATCTTGAAAATGGCCAGAAGCTTTAGGAAATGTATATGGAACTCCTTCTGCTTCAACGGCCACAGAGTATGTGTACAACCCAAGAGGGACTAGTCCAATGTTATATGCATTAGAGGCGGCTCCCGGAAGGAGACCGCAACTTGCAGCTTGTTCTCATCGTTCCACCAGAGCAAGTCTGACTTCGGATCTAAGAGATGAAAATTCTTGCAGACTGATTTTCTACCTCCTGATCCCAAGAGCCTAAAAGGTGCAGTTGTAGTCGCCTCATTCTGAGTTGTGCAAAGTGAATGGCTAGGTTGGAGGCTGCCATCAGACCCAGCAGTTGTTGGAACCAGTTGCTGAGGTCTCCTGCCGACTCAGCAAATGCAAAGAAGACAGTTTGATGTCCAGAATCCTCTCTGATGCAACATGTTTTGTTATTGTGACATTGCATTTTTAACGGCAAAGCTGTAAAACAACTCATCGGGTTGAGCGCTCACTTCTGCGATCTATATGCGATATGCAGGTTTCGAATCCCAGAAAGGCCACCTCAGCCTTTCATTCTTCTGAGGTTGATAAATGAGTACCAACTTCGGTTGGGATGACAACTGTATGTGAATATGTGCTATGTATAGTGCTTTGGTGGAAGCGCTCTATAAATAACACATCATTATCATGAATCACCGTAGGTGAGGTGCCTCTATTGGATGTTTGGATAGGTAGGGAAAGATTTAGGAAAGAAAGATCCTAAACTGTCCTCAGGCCCACTGTTCTTTTTTTGGGACAGTAAAGAGGCGAGAATAAAAGCTGCTTCCTCCTTCTAGAAGTCAGACTTCTGAAGAAGGTTCGAAATCTCCAGACAGAGTATGGCAGAAGAGAAGGGGAAACTGGAGCGATCGAGAGACGGGACCCCTGGGCCACAATGCAGAGGATCGAACAATCGATGTTGATATTTCGGAGGCACATGTGGCCCTTAGGGTCCTTTGGCGCTGCTACCTTGACCACTTTGAGGTATTTGAGGAGGTTTTTACTGATGTATATATACATGGAGTCTGGCACCTTTTGGGAACCTTTGCTGGAAAATATGATTTATAGGACAAATCTTGTTCTTTGAGCAGGGTGGACCCTCCGAGAACCAAGAGCCTCCCAATATAAGTGTAAATCAGGGGCTGTAAATCCTCCCCTCTCATATGGCTGAGATGGCGTGGCCCCCTTTAACCGCAGCGCCCTGGAGTGCCACACAAATCTACATATTTCTGCCTCTTGGAAGAATGACTGTCCAGGCCATAGTAGGATATTGAGGAAGAGGTTAGGGAGCACTGTTATCTTAATGAGAACTATCTTGCCCACGATGGTGATGGGTAATCGTGCCCAACATCTACATTTCACCACCAGCTACGTCACACACACAGCATAGTTGCAGTCATATAGCATGGTGCTGTGTTGGGCAGCCACAACTCCCAGGTAACTAATAGTGAAGGGGACCCACGTAAACCTGTGCAGGTCACAAGGCTCGGTGGCGACATCTGTGAGGGGGAAAAGTTTGACTTGCTGCAATGAACCCGATTGCACGATAACTCACTGAAGTTTGGAATGTCCCCCATGACAGGCACTAGGGATGTGCGGGTCTCTATATCTTCTAAGTTCTATATTGGGCTACCTTCAGGCATCTTCTAAGTGCAATATCAAGGATACTTGCAGATATCATTATGTTACAATGATTAGCATGTAGATCTTCTAAGTACAACGGATAGGTTATCCTCGTATACCTTACAGCGCAATGAACAGTCTAACATTGTAAAGTGCAGTACAAGTGCCCACTCCCAAGTCTATCTAAGTGCAACACTCTGCCCACCCTCAAATCTGTCTAACCTTCACAGATCTTCTGAGTTCAGTACATGTGCTGCCTTTCCAATTTCTTCTAGGGCAATACATGTGTTAGCCTTTACAGTTCTTCACATACGTTACATCTGTTTATCTTTACAATTTCTTCTGAGCGCAGTATATGTGTTAACCTACTCAATATCTTCTACCCCCAAATCCATCTACATGCAACCCATTTCCTGCCCCACCATCAATCTAAGTGCGACCCATTTCTGATCACAAAATTCTTCTAGGTGCAACACATTTCCTGCCCTCGAATTACAGTTAGGTGCAATACATATATCTACTCCCAGAAATCCATCTAAGAGCGACGCTGCTCCTACTACCAGATGGCAAATGGGTGGAAAACATTTCCTACTCCCAAAGTCCATCTTAGTGTGATGTCTTTCCTACTCCCAAATTACAGCTAAGTGCAATACATTTTCTACTCCCCAAAATACATCTAAGTGCAGCAGATTTCCTGCCCCAAAATCCATCTAAGTGCCGAACCTTTCCTACTCCCAAATTACTGCTAAGTGCAACACATTTCCTACCCCCAGAATCCAACTAAGTACACTAGGAATCCTACCCCCAAATCCATCTAGTGTGACACCTTGCCTACTCCAAAATTGCAGCTTAGTGCAATACAATTCTTAAGTGCAAAATATATCTAAGTGCGGCACATTTCCTACTCCCATAACTCCCAATACATCTATCGGTCTATCTAGGGGATGCAGCAGGTGATCTACACAGTGCTATAATATGATGGTGGTAATGAAGGAGTTAGTGGCAGGGTTTTAATTGAGCACTGTAATTGCTGTGCGCACCGCCTGTATCAACCCTACCTTAGTTGCCCTGCAGGATGCTCTGCCCGGCATCCATGGGTAAGCAGGGCAAACAGTGATTGGAGCTAGCTGGAAGAGGAGCTGCCCTTTGCCTCTGGCTCTTAGCCGGTGGCCCGGGCAAGGCTGCTCTGGAGTTCTCTGATAAGAGCGCATCCCAACCAAAGCGCCAATCACAGGATTGGGAGGTGGGAGAAGGGTGGGGAAAAGGGCTGTGGATGGGTTGCAGAGGGAAACCGGTACAGGAGCAGACAGAGATTGAAAAGCAGTAAAAAGGGGAGACACAAACAAAAATGGATGAGGGGGCACAGAGGGGGTGAAAAGGGGCACTTACCTCATCGGCCAGGATGGCTAAACAGAACACGCTCTTCCCGGCCTGCAGATGTTGAAGACCATCCTGGTCTCAGTGCAAAAAAGGAGGTTTGGTTTTCTAAACAAATTCAGCCGATCACGGGCTGGGGAGGCAGGAGGAGGGCGGGAAGAGGGGTCACAGAGGGTAACAGAAACGCAAGCAGACGTGAAGTGAAAAAAGCAGTAAAAAAGTGTGACTATGAAACAAAAATAGAGGAGGCGGTGCTCTATCCCATGCGTATGCTCATCATTGTAAGATCTCTTTGAGTTACTATCCCGTGCTATGCTCATCATTGTGAGATCTCTTTGAGTTACTATCCCGTGCTATGCTCATCATTGTGAGATCTCTTTGAGTTACTATCCCATGCTATGCTCATCATTGTGAGATCTCTTTGAGTTACTATCCCGTACTATGCTCATCATTGTGAGATCTCTTTGGGTTACTATCCCATGCGCATGCTCATCATTGTGAGATCTATTTGAGTTACTATCCTGTGCGCATGCTCATCATTGTGAGATCTCTTTGAGTTACTATCCCGTGCGCATGCTCATCATTGTGAGATCTTTTTGAGTTACTATCCTGTGCGCATGCTCATCATTGTGAGATCTCTTTGAGTTACTAACCCGTGCGCAGGCTCATCATTGTGAGATCTCTTTGAGTTACTATCCCGTGCTATGCTCATCATTGTGAGATCTCTTTGAGTTACTATCCCGTGCTATGCTCATCATTGTGAGATCTCTTTGAGTTACTATCCCGTACTATGCTCATCATTGTGAGATCTCTTTGAGTTACTTTTCCATGCGCGTGCTCATCATTGTGAGATCTCTTTGAGTTACTTTTCCATGCGCGTGCTCATCATTGTGAGATCTCTTTGAGTTACTTTTCCATGCGCGTGCTCATCATTGTGAGATCTCTTTGAGTTACTTTTCCATGCGCGTGCTCATCATTGTGAGATCTCTTTGAATTACTATCCCGTGTTATGATATGATATGTTATTGCATTTATAACGCGCCTATACACAAGTGTTTCAAGGTGCGACGAGGCAAGGAACAGAGGAAAGACAAACAACGATCCTACTAGGCCAAGTGTCATTCAGATCGCGCAAGTGCAGGGAAGGGGATGGAGGAGAAGTGCGGGGGAGCAAGGGGGAGAGGATAGTGAAGTGCTTGGGATATAAATAAATAAATAACATTAAGGTAAGGCCAGTAGGTGGAAAGTGCAAGGGTAAAGGCAGACAACAGGTGTCAAGTGCTGGTATTGGGACTGTAGGGATACAGAAACAGTCCCCAAGTGCAGAGGTGGCCGGGAAGGCATTGCAGGAAGCCTGGTGGGGAGGGGACCTGGGCCCGAGATCAGAGGGTGGCCAGGTAACCAGTACAGTTTCAGTGTCAGCCAGGGGGTCAGCAAGGGAGAGAGGGAAAGAAAGCAGAAGCAAAGAGAAAGGTTTTGAGGTGCTTCCGAAACCGAAGATGATTCTCCTCAAGTTTCAGGGAGGCAGGGAGGTTGTTCCAGAGGGAGGTCCCAGCTGAGGAAAGAGATCTACCACCAACTCGTTGCTTGGAGAATCGACTGACCCTCAGGGAGTTTGAGCTAGATGAGCGAAGAGCTTGAGAAGGAAGATATTTAGGAAGAGAGAGTTGAAGGTATTGAGGCCCCCGACCCCAGAAGGCCTTGTGGACGATGCAGAGGGTTTTGAACTTAATCATCGCAGCCACTGGGAGCCAGTGCAGAGATTTCAGTCCTGGAGAGATACGATCCCTGGGCTTGAGCCAAGGACAAGTCTCACAGTCCTGTTCTGGATAAGTTGCAGAGGGCGGAGAGCAGAAGCAGGCAGATTAAGAAAGAGGCTGTTGCAATAGTCCAGCCTAGAGAGAACCAGAGCTCTGGAGACGGTGAGCTTCTGGGGGAAGGAGAGTAAAGGAAGAATACCCATGAGGAGGTACAGCTGGTAGTGTGACTTCTTAGAGACGTCAGAGATGTGGGGAGAGAAGGATAGTGTTGAGTCGAAGATGACCCCGAGGTTTTTAGCCTTGCCGGTGGGATCCGGGAGCGGGCCAAGAGAGGCCGGCCAGAGAGCTACAGGAAAGAAGGGAGCAGGTGTGCCGATGAGGCAAATCTTAGTCTTACTGGCATTGAGGCAGAGTTCATTGGCGGTACACCACTTCTGGATAGCAGACAGTCAGTCAGAGATGAGGGAAGTAGAGGAGGAGGCAGAGGGTAACCTGAAGATGAGCTGGGTGTCATCCGCATAGCACTGGAAGTGGGGGCAGAGAGCAGCGATGCGGTGGCCCAGGAGTGCCAGGTATTAGTAGAAAAGCCAGGGAGAGAGGTTAGACCCCTGGGGGACACCACAGTTAGAGAAAAAGATATCGGAGAGGAAGGACCCAAGTTGGACCTGGGACGGTCGGTCAGAGAGGAAAGAAGTCCACCATGCCAGAACCTGACCAGTGATACCCAGGTTATCGCAGAGACGGTTTTGCAGGATGGCATGGTTGACAGTATCGAAGGCAGAGGAGAGATCAGGCAGGATGAGGATGCAAGGAGTGTTAGAGTCAAGGTTAGAGAGCAGGTCTTCACGTATGTTCAGAAGAGCAGTTTCAGTGCTTCTGGCAGATCTGAAGCCAGACTGATGGTCATGAAGGCAACCAACAGATTCAGTGTGGAGATTAAGCTGGGAGATGGCCAATTTCTCCAGGAGCTTGCCCAGGAAGGGAGTGATGGCGATTGGGCGATAGCCGGGTAGGAGGGGTCAGCAGAGGGTTTCTTGAGAAAGGGGGTCACAAGGGAGTGTTTCAGGGTGGATGGGAAGACTCCAGTGGCAAAGGAGTGATTGCAGAAATCAGCCAGGGCAGAAGCCAGGGAGTCGATATGGTCCTTGACAGTTTTAGAGGATCATAGATCGGACTTGTCTAGAAACCACGTCTGCAGACAATAGGGGAAAGGCAGAGAAGGAGGTAGGGGGGTTGGCTGGTGAAAGGCCAGGGGAGGAACAGGTAGTGGGGGGTGAGAGGAGATATTAGGAGAGGACAGGATGTCCTGAGTTTTAGAGATGAAGTGAGAGGCCAGTGCTGTACAGATGGCCTGGGAGGGGACAGGAGAGGTAGAGACTGTGGCAGGATTGGCAAGTTCCTTGCATATTTTAAAGAGTTCAGCTGAGTTGTTAGATGCCGCAGAGACGCGGGCTTGGATATGTGCTCTCTTCCCAGTTAGGACAGAGAGCCGGTATTGCCTTTGCAGCAGGCGGCAGGCCAGTTTGTCAGAGGATGTACATGAAGCCTGCCATTTCCTCTCGGCCACCCTACTCTTGCGTTTTAGGTTGAGGAGGTCTGAGTCGTACCAGGAGTTGCATTTGGCTTTGGGCTTCAGGCGGATTCTCATGACAGGGGCAGGGATATCAAGATTATCAGATATAGCAGAGTAGAGCATAGAGAGGGCTCTGTCAGGATGAGAGTCAGCTGAAGGGGGATGAGGGGTGAGAAGGTGGCGGTGAAAGCCTCAGCTGACACGCGCTTCATGGGTCGGATGACCGAGAAGGTGGGTGGCAGTGATGGAAGTGGCTTGGCCTGAGGGATATGGAGGGTAAGGAGGGAGGAGAGGAGAAAGTGATCACTCCAGAAGAGAGGAGTGGTGATAGGGACAGAGAGGGGAAGGTCAGAGGAGATCAGAACATCCAGGGTGTACCCTGCAGAGCGAGTCAGGCCTGAGGGGAGAATAGTGAGTGAGAGAGAGTCACAGAGGTCGCGAAAGAGTCCAGAGGGAGGACAGGAGGCATTCAGGTGGATGTTGAAGTCTCCAAGAAGGAGAAGTTGAGTAATAGAGGCCAAGAGTGAGGAGGAGAGGTCCGCCCACTCAGAGAGGAAGGTGGAAATCTGACCAGGTGGCCAATAGATAGTAGCCACAGTAAGTAAGTGGCTAGGGGAGAGAGAGAGCCTGCAGACGAGGCATTCAAAAGAGGAGTAGGCCTGCGTAGGAGTGACAGAGGCAGGAATCCACTTGGGGAAGATCAGGGCTACATCCCCACCAGAGCGGATGGCTCTGGGGGCAGAGAGGATCTTGTAGCCGTCAGGTAGGAGCATGTCAAAGCTTGTGACAGAGATGTCCGTGAACCGTGTCTCGGTAAGACCAAGGATATCCAGGTCAAGTTCTTCCAGAAGGCGGCAGATCTCAGAGGAGTGTTTGACAGCAGAGCGAGAGTTTAGAGTGGCAATATGCAGAAGGTTGCCATCCTTAAAGGACTTCTGTGGAGGGGTACAGATCAGAGGTACACCCTGCGGAGGTGTAGTAGGGGCCCGAGAGGGGGTAGAGGGGGAGGGGAGAGGCAAGGTAGCCAAGGAGGAGGCGGAAGGGGGAGGAGGGGTAATCAGGGAAAGGGGAGAGGAGACAGCAGGTGAAGAAAGGAAGTTGATGAGGCGCGGGAAGCGCCTATCAAAGAGGTGAAGGTTGGCCTGAGGGCCTTGGACTAGGACGCTCACATTAGAGTAAACATTATTGATGACCTTAGAGGAGAGGAAGGAGGCCAAGAGGACGTCCCAGCGGGTCCCAACATTAGTGGAGAAGAGGGGAGAGGGGAGAGTACAGAGACCCTATGAAGGGTCCATAGGTCTGGTGAAGGCACGACAAAGAGGATGTCAGTGAGAGTTTCCTTGGAGGAGGCACTGGTGTAGATGTCAGCAATAGGGAGGCCTGGGTTGGAGACCAGGATGTCCTTTTTAAACTTTTTGCTACCAGATTTAGTGAGGAGAGCAGGATAGTCGATAGAGAAGCAGTTTGAAAAGATAGGAGAGATAGAGAGAACCATAGGGTAAGGTGGGAGAGGAGGGGTGAAAGGGAGAGGGGAGAACACTAGGGATGGTCACAGGAGTGGACAGACAAGACAGCGAGAGGCAAGCAGTTGCACAATGAGACAGACTACAACACTCAGGATAAGAGTTTTCAAAATGCGCCGGTCTGAGACAGGTAGGAGGGCACAGCTAGGTTTGAGGGTCCTATGTGGGGGAGAAAGGCCTGGTTTTTCACAATGCAATTATTTAAATACTGACACAGTGCATATTATAACAACACAGGGAAAACACCTAAGTTTGAGGATCCTAAAAGGGGGAGAAAAGGCCTAGTTTTTGCACAACACTGGGAATACTACACAACCAAAAAGGGTCAGACTGTGCAAGGAAGCTTGTGGGATTACCCTAAAGACTGACTGGCAACTGGCGTCCCCTGCAGACACCTGCAGACACAACAGGAGGAGCCGCTCTTTGCCTAAGGGGCCCTTAGCCATGGGGCTGCCGGGCAGGGGCTGCCCTGAGATCGCCTGTAATGGGGAGGGGGAGGGTGTGCCAATCACAATGCAGTGTGAGGGTTGGGAGGCAGGAGGGAGGGAGGGAAAATGAAGAAACAACACGCAAGGGCAGAGGGGGGCAGGGAGACCACAGCAATGGAGGCAGTCAAGGTAAAAAACACTAACACAGTTAACAGACCCACTGAGGGTCTCAATACCTCTATCAGCTGCCTGCAGTCACCCGCTCAGTCATTGTGAGATCTCTTTTAGTTACTATCCTGAGCTATGCTCATCATTGTGAGATATTTGAGTTACTATCCCGAGCGCATACTCATCATTGTGAGATCTTTTTGAGTTACTATCCTGTGTGCATGCTCATCATTGTGAGATCTCTTTAAGTTACTATCCCATGCGCATGCTCATCATTGTGAGATCTCTTTGCGTTACTATCCTGTGTTCATGCTCATCATTGTGAGATCCTTACTATCCCATGCGCATGCTCATCATTGTGAGATCTCTTTGAGTTACTATCCTGTGCGCATGCTCATCATTGTGAGATCTTTTTGAGTTACTATCCAATTCTGGAAAGCGCTCACCGCTTCTCTTCACATCGACGACAGATACTCATCATCTTACCATCCTCAGACTGTTGGTCAAACAGAAAGGGCCAATGCTACTCTTGAACAGTACTTATGATGCCTATGTCTATGTCTCGTTTCTTTTTTTTTTTTTTTTTTTACTTTGTGTGCTATCAAAATTAAATTGATTTTACAAAGGTTGTTAATTCGTAATTGTGTCCATTATTGTTTGTGGTTGTGTGTGGTTCCGTTTCTAATTTCCTTGGTTCTTTATACTTTATTACTTTCATTTGATAATTTCTTTCTTTATTTCTTTGTTACTTTACTTCTTTATTTTTTCCTGTATTCCGGTCGCTGTGTCTGCTTCTGTCCTTAAGATGTTGGATTTGTGTTTTTCAAGCATTTTTCCAAAGCAGCTTCTAGGATTTTAGTTGTTGCTATCGTCCAGCGGTTTTTTTTCCCACTTAGGAGGCGGCACCACCAGGTATCCTCCTCTCGGAGGACGAAGGATTCCAGGAGCGGGGTTAAGTATGCTTTCCTGAGATAGACGGTTTTCGGGCATGTCATCAAAAGATGTCTTATTGTTTCGATTTCAGCAGTATTCTTGCAAAGACGGCACTTGTTCGTGTTTGATAGCCCTCTTAAAGCTCTTATCTCGTTTGTATGCAAGAGGTTTAGCCTGGCCCTTAGGAAGATGTTTCTTCTTCGTTTGTCCGGAAAGCATGTGAAGACTTGGTAGATTTCATTTAGTTTTTTGGGTTGGATGGGTAAATGGCCAAGGAGCTTATTGGCAGCTGCTTTTTCCAATGTATCAATCCAGTCAAGCTCTTGGAGCTTCTTCTTCACCCGCATTGGATTTCGGGTTAGATCGTTCTCATCGCATCCGATCTTTAACAGAGAGGCTTTCTGTTTGAGCACCCATTTTGCAAGGATTTCGCTTCTCCCTGTAGTTGTTTCATCTTTAAGCATATTATATTGTGGAGCGGAGTCTGGCATAATGATTTTTCTAAAAAGGGCCATCTCATTCCAATCGACAGTTGCCTTCAGTGACAGCAGTCCCAGTTCCCTTCGAATTGCTGGTAGGGATGTCGATTTCGGAAGGTGTAGCAGTTCTCGCCAGAAATAGGCTTCCAATTGTGGCCAGGTGTTTGGCGGAATAGTTGGCATACCTTCTCCTCCATATGTTATTGATGGAACAAATTTTCCTTTGTAATATTTTATTACAGGCAACAAAGAAAATCGGCCAAATTTTCTGTCTAGGGCCTTTGCCTGGGAGGATAATTTCTGTGTCTTTTCCCATAGGTTCGATTGCATACTTGTCTCTCTTTCGGAGGAGTCAATCATAACCCCCAAGTATTTAAAGTCCTTTACCTGGTCCACTTTTATGGAGTCTATCGACCAGTGGTTAGGTTTTTGGTTTGGTTTAGTTGTTCTTTCAAGAACCAGGATTTTGGTTTTCTCTTTATTGATCAGCAAATTGTTCTTAGTTACATAAGTGTTCAAAGTATCCAACTGCCGTTGGAGACCGATCGAGGTCTGATCTATCAGGATAATGTCATCAGCATAAAGCAGCCTCGGAATTTCTGTGCCCCCTAGTTTTGGTGGAAAAGTTCTGGGCTGGTCTTCGGAGTCTTTTAGGTCGCCGAGGAAAGCCGTGAAGAGGGCCGGAGCCAGAGGGCAATCCTGCTTTACGCCTCTTTCAGTTGTAATTTCTTCTGACAGGGTACCGGTCTGATTTAACTTTACTCTGATAGATGTTTTTGCATGTAGTGCAATAATAGGTTCAAGAATCTTTTCGGGGCGCTTCCATCTTTTTAGCTTCGCCCATAATAGGTCTCGATCGATCATGTCAAAGGCCTGAGTCAGGTCCACAAATGCCAGATAGATCTTTTTATCTTTTTTCCTTGCCAGATTTTTTAAAATGCTTATGTTTATTGTTGTTCCAACGTTTTTTGTGAAACCTGCTTGCAACGGGTCATAACATGACGAATTCTTTGCCCACTTTTGGAAACTTGTGAGCAGGTATGAGCCGTAGATTTTCCCTATTGTATCTAATAGGGCGATCGGTCGATAATTTGATGGATCAGATCTTTCTCCCTTCTTGAAAATTGTTACCACCGTTGCTGATGACCATGAGCTAGGAAACGATTTTGAACGACAGATTTCTTTGAAGAGTATGCTGATAAAAGATTCCCATGGTTCTTGGTTTGTTTTTAGATCGAAATTTGATATCCCATCAGGACCAGGCGCTCTTGAAGTGGTTAAAGTCTGTATTGCTTTTTCGATGTCCTCTTTGTCTGAGTAGTCTTCCCACAGTGTACTACTCCAGGTGTAGGTACAAGTTTGAATCGAGTGAGTCAGAGGTTTCTTGAAAAGTGTAGTAAAATGTTGTATCCAGCGTTCTTCGCTTACTGCATTTGTTGTTGCTGCGATTGAAGGATTTCCTGCCCCTTTTTAAAGGATCCAAAACTCACGAGAATTTTTTCCATTAACCTTTTTTAACATTAGTTCGGCGTCTTGCTGATAGAGGTCAGCTCTGTGGAATTTTAACCATCCATTATATTTCTTGGTCTCCTCTTTAAATTGCCTCTTCAGCAATTGTGAGTTTGTCTTTTGGGCTTGTCGTTTGAGTTTTCTAAGTGCTCTTCTTTTTGTAACCAGGAGTTTGTTGTATTGGTGTGAGCCTTGTGGGGCTTTACTGGTTGTTTTTGAATAGTCACTTTGATATGGGATCAAGAGGGGTTGATAGTCTATTGTGTGCTGGCTTTTGTTTTTTTCTTCACCAGCAAGTTTTTGCCTGTAAAATTCAGCAAGTTCCACAATCCGGTCTTTTGTCATCCTTAGCCGGTTTCCTTGGTTGTTTATTTCGACCCTTGTTTCCATAGTTGTTTTTGAGGAGTTGTCAGACAGCCAAGTTGTTTCCACGATATTATGGTCACTTGCTTTTGCTCGTATCACGCTGAAAGATGTTAGGAGGTTTAGCAGGGGTTCAGAAGTAAAGATATAATCTATTCTGGCATTTTGATGAGCTCTTTCCCATGTCGGTATTTGTTGCGCGTTTGTTGACTTTTGGGCTGCGTTGTATATGTGCCTCGAGTCCATCAATTTCACCCATTTTTGTCCTCTTGAGTCTCCCCGATGTGGCTCTTTTAGGTTGGTCGGTGGTTTTTTTGGAACAGGACAAGACGCGTTTAGATCACCACAAATCGCAATCATCGTGATTTCTGTGTTTGCTTGAATGTCATCGATCTCAGCTTCGATCATCCTCAGGAATCTCTCGTCTGAGATTGCTTTCGGGTTCCAATATACCGTTATTACAGCCAATGTTGACTTTAAAGACTTTTTACTTGTCTGGTCTTTTCTTGACCATTCCACTTGAATTGATAGATGACTTTGGGAAAATGAGCGTTTTTTGGTTATCTCGAGGCCAGAGCCGCTTTTTACGGCTATTAGCAAACCTGCGGACGGTCGGCCTATGACAGCTTTTTTGGCTGGTGCAATTTCGAGTGAGTATCCATCTATTGCTGGAGCTTCTGCTAGCCAAGTTTCTTGGAGAGCCACGATATCAAATTGCCCAAGGTTTGTATCTCCGTTCGTTGTTAGGTGTTTAAATCCCCTGGTGTTCCATGATCCAAATTTCAGTGAGGCTACATCTTTTGTTTGAGATGGAGTTTCAGATGTTGTATGCCTCACTTCTGACTGCTATTTGCTAGAATTTGAAAATGAAGGTTTTGGCAGCCATGCCCAAAGTTGTTTAATTGGTCCAACAGGGGTTTTGCTATTTGTTTTAGTTAAGGACAGAGGAAGCTTTGCGTGATGAATTGTGGGAAGCTTTTTTCCCAGGTCTATTTTGGAACTTCTTAGATTAGGCTCCGTTTGCGATGGATTAGTGCACTTTCGTTCTTCTGGCCGCAATATCTCTGCAGAGTTTAGTCGTGGATGTTTTATCGGGAAGGCTTCGTTTTTCGTTGATTGATGGTGGCGAATATGGTCTTGCTGCCTGATGTTATTCCGAAGGTTCTCTGGCAACCTTTCTCGTTGGTTTTTTGCTGGAGCTCGCTTTGACTTTGTGTATTCAGTGATGATTAGTCCTAATTTTGAGAGGATTTCAGAGTCTCTGTTGGATATAAACGAGTTAGAGCACTCCTTTATATGAATAAAAGCTTTAGCTTTTCTAGCAATGTGGTATGGTTCCACGAGCGTGATTTCCTTCGAGGTTAAACGTTTGAGGTCTTTGGTGTTTTTCAGAATCTTCATAATAGTGCTTCTATTCAAGGTTAGCGATTCCCTGTTTGTTTCGGATTGTTCCAGTTTTAGAATTATTCCATTATTGCTCTTACGGGGAGAACTGTGATCTAATCTGTTTCTGTCCCATGGTCTGTTGTCTTTGATCTTGTCTTGATGAGATTGATGTCTTTGCTTTTTCATTTCTGCCGGCCCTTGTGGTTCCGGTTTGTCTTTAGAAGTTCTATACCTGAAGGATGATTGTTCTAGTTTACTTTTTTGCGGAGCTTCTTTCTGGAGAAGGTCTGAGCACGAGAGAGTTTGAGTAGTATTAGCTGAACTCTTTTTTCTGCGTTTTTTTGATTGTTTATCTTTTTCAAAAGAGCATATCGATGTTGGTTTGCATGCTTTTGGGGGAATTTTATCTCGTGTTTCTGGCGAAAGATGGAGGGTAATATTCATTGCGCTTTGATCCGCTAAAAAATCTTCAGCAGTTCTTGGAGATTTTTTTATTTTATTTGCAGACTTTTCACCAAAGTTAGATGAACTTTTCTGGTGATCGAATGCCAGGTAATTTTGTTTTTCGTTGGAAGCTCTTTTTATACTGTTATCAGGAGAATTTAAGTGGTCAATGATGATGCATGTTTGATCATTTTGGCTTTGTTCGACAGCAGAGGTTTTTGGACCTGCCTGTGGTTTTCTGTTTTCTTCGTTGGCTGAGATTTCTTGAATGCCAGAAAATACAAATTGAACTGGTCCTTGTTGAGAATCAGTTTGTGTATGAATGCAAGCGCTCTTTAGTTTGGGAGCCGCCCTTGCTGTATTGTTCGTTTTAGGACTTGAAGTTGCTAAGTTGAAACAATTTTTAGGTGTTTGGGGACTCTTTTCTTTTGCAGTGATGAAGCCCTCGATGAAAATCAGCTTCGTGTGCAACATAGCTAATAACGTAGTGTGGTCTCTCATTGTCTCATTGAGAGACTCGTAAAGTTTACCAAATGGTGATAAGCCAATTGTTATAGCCGACATTATCGTCGTTAGGTCTGGTTTTTTTGTAAAGGATTCATTCTGCCTTCCAGAATAATCAGGTTGGTTTCTGTTTGATGCCTCAAAGGAAGAGTCTTGAGGAACCCTCTGTTCCTGCTGCTGGTTCGTTTCTCGAGGCTCTCGTACGAAATGAGGAAGAGAAGATCTTCTTGCCAGTCTATGTGCGCAGTAAAGCAGCCAATCTGCGTCTGCGGATATTCTAGGAAGGTGGGACAATGAGGCTTTAGATTTAATAAAGACTTCCGGGTGGTCTGGCGTAAAAGTTATTTGATTGCTGAGGGAGGCGGAATGTAAGCTTTCACCAACTTTTTTTGATTCGTTGGGCCGTGGCGGGACGGTGACTTCAGCTCCCCGGTCCTTGTTTAAGGGCGATTGGAGTGGGTGGGTCGTAGATGGAGAGCCCAAAAAAGGGGGGGTACAACCAACCCCTTCTCAGCATTCATCTCGCTTGGCGCGGACTCATTTGCGCATATTTCAGCTGAGTTTTCTTCTGTGATTTTCGGAGTCCTGCTGGGTTTTAGGATTGGTGCAGTCTTTCTTGTTTTCACTACGGGTTGTACATCGATCAGGGCATCAAGTATCTCATCATCAGTGAGTTCCGTAAGCACATCGCGCTTTCTTTTCCCTTGTCTAGCGAAAAGTTCTTTTATGGAGTTGCAGATCCTGGTTTTGGGGGTAACATCCTCAAGCGCTCTTTGTTGTGTTTTATTCATTTGGCCAGTTTTTTTGGCATTTATTTGTCCTATGTTTTTTTTTTTTGTAGTTTTTTGATGTTACTTGACTCTCCATTGGGTCTCTGGGAACTTGTCTTTTTCTTTGTCAGAAGGCCGAGTTTAGGGTCTTGGATGAATTCCCATTCCTCAGCTGAGTCCGGCGTTTTGTCCTCGGATTGGGCTGCAGTGCCGCTAGTCTCCTCCGGGGGAGCTAATCTGTCCGGGCTGGCGCCGAAAGCGCCTGCGCAAGGGCAGCCGACCGGAGAATCACCCCTCGGGCGAATCGACCCGGAGGTACCACCGTCCCTGAGGCCGCCTGCGTGCACCTGTGCGCGGATCCCCACCGCCGGCTGGGGTGCCGCCACCCCACCACGGCATCGAGGCGGGTCCGCCGTCTCTGGCGCCGACCTTCCCGCCTGAGGCGCGTCCTGGGAAGAGGAACCCGCTTAACCCCGAAGAGCCGCCTGCTCAGTGCAAGCTTCCACGGTAAGTGGGAGGTCTTGTGTTATGCAGCAATTTGTTTGTTTGGGTTGTTTAGTTGGTTTTGTCTGTTGCTCTACGGCCTCTTCCTGGTTGAGCCTATGCACCTGTGGAGACTTTTCCCTCGCGGTCGGTCCTCCGACTGGCCGCACTGGGATGCCTACGACACTTGGCAAGGGCTGGGCTGGGTATTCGGGCTGAGTATTCGGAACCTTTCCCGCATTTTCAGCACTTCCCGCGTTGTTCTCTTTGGTCAGAGAGGCGGTTATGTGCTGCGTTGTGGCTAGAGCTTCGACCTCATGACTCACTCCTCGGGTTTTAGATTTTTGTTGATTCGTGACTTCCGTGAGGGGGATGTGAGTTTTAGCCACACATGATTGGCCCTTTTTAGGTGATTTCTGAGTGGTCACTGCCGCTTTTTTCTGACGCTGAGACCCGGCTGATGTGATGGTTGGGCAGGTGCCCATGAAGGTGGTGTTTATAGGCAATAAAGCCTGAGTTCTGAGTTTGACCGGGTGTTTTGAGGAAAACGGAGGACTTGAGGACAGTTGGAGTTTCCGTGAGCTTCTAAGGCGCATGTTTTCTTCTTCTTCTATGCCCTCGCTGGAAATATTTAAAGTGCCTGGTTGGTGGAAGTCAGAGGTTGTCGCCATGTCTCTGCCAGTCCTGGCAGGGACTGCAGAGACTGCAACTGACTCTGCTCTGACTCCGCGGCTGCTCCGCGGTGTATCTGGGTATTTGTATTCTTCTTCCTGTAGTAGACAGTGAGAACAGACTCGGAAAGTAGAGGAGCAAATGAAAAGTCCGACCTGCAGAGACTGCAACTGACTCTGCTCTGACTCCGCGGCCGCTCCGCGGTGTATCTGGGGATTTGTATTCTTCTTCCTGTAGTAGACAGTGAGAACAGACTCGGAAAGTAGAGGAGCAAATGAAAAGTCCGACCTGCAGAGACTGCAACTGACTCTGCTCTGACTCCTGGTTCACAGCATTGTCTGCATACTTCACTGCATGCTTCCACAGGGTCTCGCCATTTTTTGCCTTATATGGGTATCATCCTTGGTCGTTACCACTTTATCCTACCTTGCCTGAGAACAATCCAGCGGCTCTGGCTTGCGTGCATGATTTAGATCAGGTACACCGTGATGTGCAGTATCTTCTACTCCGGGCAAGCTAAGAAGTATGCTGATGCACACCGATTGCCAGCACCGACTTGTCAGATCGGCATGAAAGTGTGGTTGTCTTAATCTGAAGATTGCTGGCAAGAAGTCTTTACTGCCATGGTTCATGGGCCCTTATGTCATCTTTTCTGTGGGGAACCCTGTTTCTGTCAAATTGTCTCTCCCGAAGTCTTGGCGGGTTCATCCTGTGTTCCATGTTTCTCTTGTTAAGCCATGTATATCTTCTTCCTGTTTGCCATTGTGTCCTGGGCCTATCATGGTAGATGGCGTGGAGGAGTATGAAGTGTCTTGCATCCTGGATTGCATAGTTTCCAGTGGTACTATCCTTTATTTGGTTGACTGGATTAGTCTTGAAGCAGATTAGTCTTGGTGTCCCACCAGCTGGAACTGCAATGTCACATCCCGCCTGCAGGGGAACATGGGCAATTAGGTACAGCCCATCCTCGATCCCATCTCCTTTTAGCCTGTGTTCCCTACCAGAAGAGGAATCCATATGCAGATTAGTCTTGGTGTCCCACCAGCTGGAACTGCAATGTCACACCACGCCTGTAGAGGAACACGAGCAGCTAGGTACAGCCCATCCTTGATCCCATCTCCTTTTAGCCAGTGTTCCCTACCAGAAGAGGAATTCATACGCAGATTAGTCTTGGTGTCCCACCAGCTGGAAGTGCAATGTCACATCCTGTCATGATCTCTGCTTCCAAAAGGTCAGGGTTTTCCCAACTCCCTTGGAAGCAGATCCATAACCCAGGTTCCGAGTGCCAACCAGTCCCAATTGGGACCTTTTGGACCCAGTCCTGGCGCCAGTGGCACCAGGCTCATGAATATGCCCAGTCCCAGCGCTGGAAGCGCCGGGCTCATAATGCTTGGGTGGACTTACTTGCAGCAGACCATGCTGCTTACTTGCCTGCCAGTTGAGCCTCTGATCCTCTTCTGTTTGGAACTACTTTTCCTGTTGGGTGGGGCAGGAGCCACTCCCTAGATTCAGAACACTGGAACTCTTCTGGAAAGCAGGAACTCTTTTCTTACCTAGGCGTGGCTGTGGAAGGAGACACCTAAGCACTACAGGAGGCTATTTAAACCACACCCGATGGATGAATCTTGCTTTGCGTTATTCTGCATCCTCTGCAGCAGAACGCTCATCATGTCTTCTGCATCTGATCCTGGACCTAAGGAAAAAGGCTTACCATCCTGAATCCAGTCTTCAGCAACACCTATAAAGACAAGAAAGAACAGGTTAGCATTACGGTCTTCAGTGACAGCTCTTCACTTACCTGGTCCATCGGCTGTCACCAACGCCTCGCGCTGCATTCGGGCATCTGAAAGACAAAAGCTTACCAACTCTTCGCACGCTCCGGAGGCCTTCGGCGCTGCATCCCGCATCTGAAAGACAAAACAAGGTGCGTTTAAAGACATTGGGGAACTTTAATACTCACGTGCCATTACTCCTTTCCACATCTAACCCAGTGGGTATTCCGGCACCCTGCAGCCGCTCCGAACTTGTACCTGCAAAATAAAAAGACAGTTAGAGCGCATCGTGAAGCAGGCAACAAGCGCTTCGTTACGTGCTTCCAGGCGCTTCTATTCATCACACGGGCTCCATCTTCAACTCACTTCAGCCCGTCATCCGACATCGCCGGAACCCTGCAAAACAAGAAACATCATTACTAAAGACTTTAAAGACATTAGAATTACTCGAAACTTACCGTTCGTGCAGTAAACGACGGACAGCAGTCCTCTGAAGTCAAGAGGCCTGCCCCCCTTATCCAGTGAAGAAACTGGTTACAGCACCCTGCCCCGAGGCAGATGGAGAGCACGGCGTTCACTTACCTAAGGTGAGAGCGTTAACCTTTGGGGTTCTACAGGAGAAGAGAAAGGGAAGAAGAGAGAGACATTTAATAACCCAGTTCCTTAATCCCATATTTTCTATCTGCAGACATCTTAACCTTCAAGTCAGACATACAGTGCACAGAGGTCCAGCCCAAAGAGCCAGCCGTGTGTTACACATCACCTTTGCAGATACGGTATACGCCCAGTCAAGACCGGCGCCTCTACGGGAATCAGGTGAGCGTTACAGATATACGCCCAGTCAAGACCGGCGCCTCTACGGGAATCAGGTGAGCGTTACACATCCCGCCTGCAGGGGAACACGGGCGACTTGGTACAGCTGATCCTTGATCCCATTTCCTTTTAGCCTGTGTTCCCTACCAGAAGAGGAATCCATACACAGATTAATCTTGGTGTCAACCAGCTGGAACTGCAGTGTCACACCCTGCCTGCAGGGGAACACGGGCAACTAAGTACAGCCCATCCTTGATCCCATCTCCTTTTAGCCTGTGTTCCCTACCAAAAGAGAAATCCATACGCAGATTAGTCTTGGTGTCCCACCTGCTGGAACTGCAATGTCACACCCCGCCTGCAGGGGAACACGGGCAACTAGGTACAGCCCATCTGTGATCCCATCTCCTTTTAGCCTGTGTTCCCTACCAGAAGAGTAATCCATACATAGATTAGTCTTGGTGTGCCACCAGCTGGAACTGCAGTGTCACACCCTGCCTGCAGGGGAACACGGGCAACTAAGTACAGCCCATCCTTGATCCCCTCTCCATTTAGCCTGTGTTCCGTACCAAAAGAGAAATCCATACGCAGATTAGTCTTGGTGTCCCACCAGTTGGAACTGCATTGTCACACCCCGCCTGCAGGGGAACACGGGCAACTAGGTACAGCCCATCCTTGATCCCATCTCCTTTTAGCCTGTGTTCCCTACCAGAAGAGGAATCCATTAGCCGATTAGTCTTGGTGTCCCACCAGTTGGAACTGCAATGTCACACCCCGCCTGCAGGGGAACACGGGCAACTAGGTACAGCCCATCTGTGATCCCATCTCCTTTTAGCCTGTGTTCCCTACCAGAAGAGGAATCCATATGCAGATTAGTCTTGGTGTCCCACCAGCTGGAACTGCAATGTCACACCACGCCTGCAGAGGAACACGAGCAGCTAGGTACAGCCCACCCTTGATCCAATCATCATTTAGTCTGTATTCCCTACCAGAAGAGGAATCCATACTGGATTAGTCTTGGTGTCCCACCAGCTGGAACTGCAATGTCACACCCCGTCTGCAGGGGAACACGGGCAACTAGGTACAGACCATCCTTGATCCCTTCTCCTTTTAGCCTGTGTTCCCTACCAGAAGAGGAATCCATACGCAGATTAGTCTTGGTATCCCACCAGCTGGAACTGCAATATCACACTCAGCCTGCAGGTAACCACGGGCAACTAGGTACAGCCCATCCTTGATCCAATCTCCTTTTAGCCTGTGTTCCCTACCAGAAGAGGAATCCAAATGCAGATTAGTCTTGGTGTCCCACCAGCTGGAACTGCAATGTCACACCGTGCCTGCAGGGGAACACGGCAACTAGGTACAGCCCATCCTTGATCCCATCTCCTTTTACCCTGTGTTCTCTACCAGAAGAGGAAACCATACGCAGATTAGTCTTAGTGTCCCACTAGCTGGAACTACTTCAATGTCACTCCCCGCCTGCAGGGGAACACAGGCAACTAGGTACAGCCCATCCTTGATCCCATCTCATTTTAGCCTGTGTTCCCTACCAGAAGAGGAATCCATACGCAGATCAGTCTCCGTATCCCACCAGCTGGAACTGCAATGTCACACCCCGCCTGCAGGGGAACACGAGCAACTAGGTACAGCCCATCCTTGATCCCTTCTCCTTTTAGCCTGTGTTCCCTACCAGAAGAGGAATCCATACGCAGATTAGTCTTGGTGTCCACCAGCTGGAACTGCAATGTCACAACCCTCCTGCAGGGGAACACAGGCAAGTAGGTACAGCCCATCCTTGATCCCATCTCCTTTTGGCCTGTGTTCCCTACCAGAAGAGGAATCCATACGCAGATTAGTCTTGGTATCCCACCAGCTGGAACTGCAATATCACACTCCGCCTGCAGGTAACCACGGGCAACTAGGTACAGCCCATCCTTGATCCAATCTCCTTTTAGCCTGTGTTCCCTACCAGAAGAGGAATCCAAATGCAGATTAGTCTTGATGTCCCACCATCTGGAACTGCAATGTCACACCCCGCCTGTAGGGGAACACAAGCAGCTAGGTACAGCCCATCCTTGATACCATCTGCTTTTAGCATGTTCCCTACCAGAGGAGGAATCCATAAGCAGATTAGTCTTGGTGTTCCACCAGCTGGAACTGCAATGTCACCCCCACCCTCACAGGGGAACACGAGCAACTAGGTACAGCCCATCCTTGATTCCATCGCCTTTTAGCCTGTGTTCCCTACCAGAAGAGGAATCCATACACTGATTAGTCTTGGTGTGCCAACAGCTGGAACTGAAATGTCACACCCGCCTACAGGAGAACACGGGCAATTAGGTACAGCCCATCCTTGATCCCATCTCCTTTTAGCCTGTTCCCTACCAGAAGAG
The DNA here is from genome assembly GCF_040938575.1 of Ambystoma mexicanum. NCBI lineage: Eukaryota > Metazoa > Chordata > Amphibia > Caudata > Ambystomatidae > Ambystoma > Ambystoma mexicanum. Next base: position 26,259,760 of record NC_090935.1, read on the forward strand.
GAATCCATAAGCAGATTAGTCTTGGTGTTCCACCAGCTGGAACTGCAATGCCACCACCCACCCTCACAGGGGAACACGAGCAACTAGGTACAGCCCATCCTTGATTCCATCGCCTTTTAGCCTGTGTTCCCTACCAGAAGAGAAATCCATACGCAGATTAGTCTTGGTGTCCCACCAGCTGGAACTGCAATGTCACGCCACGCCTGCAATGGAACATGGGCAACTAGATACAGCCCATCCTTGATCCAATCTCCTTTTCGCCTGTGTTCCCTACCATGAGAGGCATCCATATGCAGATTAGACTTGGTGTGCCACCAGCTGGAACTGCAATGTCACACCCCTCCTACAGGGAAACACGAGCAGCTAGGTAGAGCCCATCCTTGATCCCTTCTCCTTTTAGCCTGTTCCCTACCAGAAGTGGAATCCATGTGCAGATTAGTCTTGGTGTACCTGCAGCTTGAACTGCAATGTCACACCCCGCCTGAACATGGGCAACTAGCTACAGCCCACCCTTGATTCCTTCTCCTTTAAGCCTGCTCCCTAACAGAAGAGGAATCGATACGCAGTTTAGTCTTGGTGTCCCAACAGCTGGAACTGCAATGTCACACCGCGCCTGCAGGGGAACACGGGCAACTAGGTACAGCCCATCCTTGATTCCATCTCTTTTTAGTCTGTGTTCCCTACTAGAAAAGGAATCCATACGCAGATTAGTCTGGGTGTCCCACCAGCTGGAACTGCAATGTCACACCCCGCCTGCAGGTGAACACCGGCAACTAGGTACAGCCCATCCTTGATCCCATCTCCTTTTAGCCACTGTTCCGTACCAGGAGAGGAATTCATACGCAGATTAGTCTTGGTGTCCCACCAGCTGGAACTGCAATGTCACACCCCACCTGCAGGGGAACACGGGCAACTAGGTACAGCCCATCCTTGATTCCCATCTCCTTTTAGCCTGTGTTCCCTACCAGAAGAGGAATCCATACGCAGATTAGTCTTGGTATCCCACCAGCTGGAACTGCAATATCACACTCCGCCTGCAGGTAACCACGGGCAACTAGGTACAGCCCATCCTTGATCCAATCTCCTTTTAGCCTGTGTTCCCTACCAGAAGAGGAATCCAAATGCAGATTAGTCTTGGTGTCCCACCATCTGGAACTGCAATGTCACACCCCGCCTGTAGGGGAACACAAGCAGCTAGGTACAGCCCATCCTTGATACCATCTCCTTTTAGCCTGTTCCCTACCAGAAGAGGAATCCATAAGCAGATTAGTCTTGGTGTTCCATCAGCTGGAACTACAATGTCACACCCCCCACCAGCTCACAGGGGAACACGAGCAACTAGGTACAGCCCATCCTTGATTCCATCGCCTTTTAGCCTGTGTTCCCTACCAGAAGAGGAATCCATACACTGATTAGTCTTGGTGTGCCAACAGCTGGAACTGCAATGTCATTCCCGCCTGCAGGAGAACACGGGCAACTAGGTACAGCCCATCCTTGATCCCATCTCCTTTTAGCCTGTTCCCTACCAGAAGAGGAATCCATAAGCAGATTAGTCTTGGGTTTCCACTAGCTTGAACTGCAATGTCACCCCCCCCCTCACAGGGGAACACGAGCAACTAGCTACAGCCCATCCTTGATTCCATCGCCTTTTAGCCTGTGTTCCCTACCAGAAGAGAAATCCATACGCAGATTAGTCTTGGTGTCCCACCAGCTGGAACTGCAATGTCACACCCCTCCTACAGGGAAACACGAGCAGCTAGGCACAGCCCATCCTTGATCCCTTCTCCTTTAAGCCTGCTCCCTACCAGAAGAGGAATCCATACGCAGTTTAGTCTTGGTGTCCCAACAGCTGGAACTGCAATGTCACAACGCGCCTGCAGGGGAACACGGGCAACTAAGTACAGCCCATCCTTGATTCCATATCTTTTTAGTCTGTGTTCCCTACTAGAAGAGGAATCCGTACGCAGATTAGACTGGGTGTCCCACCAGCTGGAACTGCAATGTCACACCCCGCCTGCAGGTGAACACCGGCAACTAGGTACAGCCCATCCTTGATCCCATCTCCTTTTAGCCAGTGTTCCCTACCAGAAGAGGAATTCATACGCAGAGTAGTCTTGGTGTCCCACCAGCTGGAAATGCAATGTCACACCCCACCTGCAGGGGAACACGGGCAACTAGGTACAGCCCATCCTTGATTCCCATCTCCTTTTAGCCTGTGTTCCCTACCAGAAGAGGAATCCATACACAGATTAGTCTTGGTATCCCACCAGCTGGAACTGCAATATCACACTCCGCCTGCAGGTAACCACGGGCAACTAGGTACAGCCCATCCTTGATCCAATCTCCTTTTAGCCTGTGTTCCCTACCAGAAGAGGAATCCAAATGCAGATTAGTCTTGGTGTCCCACCATCTGGAACTGCAATGTCACACCCCGCCTGTAGGGGAACACAAGCAGCTAGGTACAGCCCATCCTTGATACCATCTCCTTTTAGCCTGTTCCCTACCAGAAGAGGAATCCATAAGCAGATTAGTCTTGGTGTTCCACCAGCTGGAACTGCAATGTCACACTCCCCCGCCCCCTCACAGGGGAACACGAGCAACTAGGTACAGCCCATCCTTGATTCCATCGCCTTTTAGCCTGTGTTCCCTACCAGAAGAGGAATCCATACACTGATTAGTCTTGGTGTGCCAACAGCTGGAACTGCAATGTCACACACCGCCTGCAGTGGAACACGCCGAAATAGGTACAGCTCGTCCTTGATCCCATCTCCATTTAGCCTGTGTTCTCTACCAGAAGAGGAATCCATACGTAGATTATTCTTGGTGCCCCACCAGCTGGAACTGAAATGTCACACCCCGCCTGCAGGGGAACACCGGCAACTAGGTACAGCCCCTCCTTGATCCCATCTCCTTTTAGCCTGTGTGTGTTCCCTACCAGAAGAGGAATCCATACATAGATTAGTCTTGGTGTGCCACCAGCTGGAACTGCAGTGTCACACCCTGTCTGCAGGCGAACACGGGCAACTAAGTACAGCCCATCCTTGATCCCATATCCTTTTAGCCTGTGTTCCCTACCAAAAGAGAAATCCATACGCAGATTAGTCTTGGTGTCCCACCAGTTGGAACTGCAATGTCACACCCCGCCTGCAGGGGAACACGGGCAACTAGGTACAGCCCATCTGTGATCCCATCTCCTTTTAGCCTGTATTCCCTACCAGAAGAGGAATCCATAAGCCGATTAGTCTTGGTGTCCCACCAGTTGGAACTGCAATTTCACACCCCGCCTGCAGGGGAACACGGGCAACTAGGTACAGCCCATCCTTGATCCAATCTCCTTTTAGCCTGCGTTCCCTACCAGAAGAGGAATCCATATGCAGATTAGTCTTAGTGTCCCACCAGCTGGAACTGCAGTGTCACACCCTGCCTGCAGGGGAACACGGGCAACTAAGTACAGCCCAACCTTGATCCCATCTCCTTTTAGCCTGTGTTCCCTACCAAAAGAGAAATCCATACGCAGATTAGTCTTGGTGTCCGACCAGTTGGAACTGCAATGTCACACCATGCCTGTAGAGGAACACGAGCAGCTAGGTACAGTCCAACCTTGATCCAATCATCATTTAGTCTGTATTCCCTACCAGAAGAGGAATCCATACTGGATTAGTCTTGGTGTCCCACCAGCTGGAACTGCAATGTCACACCCCACCTGCAGGGGAACACGGGCAACTAGGTACAGCCCATCCTTGATCCCTTCTCCTTTTAGCCTGTGTTCCCTACCAGAAGAGGAATCCATACACAGATTAGTCTTGGTGTCCCACCAGCTGGAACTGCAATGTCACACCGCGCCTGCAGGGGAACACGGGCAACTAAGTACAGCCCATCCTTGATTCCATCTCTTTTTAGTCTGTGTTCCCTACTAGAAGAGGAATCCGTACGCAGATTAGTCTGGGTGTCCCACCATCTGGAACTGCAATGGCACACCCCGCCTGCAGGTGAACACCCGCAACTAGGTACAGCCCATCCTTGATCCCATCTCCTTTTAGCCAGTGTTCCCTACCAGAAGAGGAATTCATACGCAGATTAGTCTTGGTGTCCCACCAGCTGGAACTGCAATGTCACACCCCACCTGCAGGGGAACACGGGCAACTAGGTACAGCCCATCCTTGATTCCCATCTCCTTTTAGCCTGTGTTCCCTACCAGAAGAGAAATCCATACGCAGATTAGTCTTGGTATCCCACCAGCTGTAACTGCAATATCACACTCCGCCTGCAGGTAACCACGGGCAACTAGGTACAGCCCATCCTTGATCCAATCTCCTTTTAGCCTGTGTTCCCTACCAGAAGAGGAATCCAAATGCAGATTAGTCTTGGTGTCCCACCATCTGGAACTGCAATGTCACACCCCGCCTGTAGGGGAACACAAGCAACTAGGTACAGCCCATCCTTGATACCATCTCCTTTTAGCCTGTTCCCTACCAGAAGAGGAATACATAAGCAGATTAGTCTTGGTGTTCCATCAGCTGGAACTGCAATGTCACACCCGCCCACCCCCTCACAGGGGAACACGAGCAACTAGGTACAGCCCATCCTTGATCCCTTCTCCTTTTAGCCTGTGTTCCCTACCAGAAGAGGAATCCATACACAGATTAGTCTTGGTGTCCCACCAGCTGGAACTGCAATGTCACACCGCGCCTGCAGGGGAACACGGGCAACTAAGTACAGCCCATCCTTGATTCCATCTCTTTTTAGTCTGTGTTCCCTACTAGAAGAGGAATCCGTACGCAGATTAGTCTGGGTGTCCCACCATCTGGAACTGCAATGGCACACCCCGCCTGCAGGTGAACACCCGCAACTAGGTACAGCCCATCCTTGATCCCATCTCCTTTTAGCCAGTGTTCCCTACCAGAAGAGGAATTCATACGCAGATTAGTCTTGGTGTCCCACCAGCTGGAACTGCAATGTCACACCCCACCTGCAGGGGAACACGGGCAACTAGGTACAGCCCATCCTTGATTCCCATCTCCTTTTAGCCTGTGTTCCCTACCAGAAGAGGAATCCATACGCAGATTAGTCTTGGTATCCCACCAGCTGGAACTGCAATATCACACTCCGCCTGCAGGTAACCACGGGCAACTAGGTACAGCCCATCCTTGATCCAATCTCCTTTTAGCCTGTGTTCCCTACCAGAAGAGGAATCCAAATGCAGATTAGTCTTGGTGTCCCACCATCTGGAACTGCAATGTCACACCCCGCCTGTAGGGGAACACAAGCAACTAGGTACAGCCCATCCTTGATACCATCTCCTTTTAGCCTGTTCCCTACCAGAAGAGGAATACATAAGCAGATTAGTCTTGGTGTTCCATCAGCTGGAACTGCAATGTCACACCCGCCCACCCCCTCACAGGGGAACACGAGCAACTAGGTACAGCCCATCCTTGATTCCATCGCCTTTTAGCCTGTGTTCCCTACCAGAAGAGGAATCCATACACTGATTAGTCTTGGTGTGCCAACAGCTGGAACTGCAATGTCATTCCCGCCTGCAGGAGAACACGGGCAACTAGGTACAGCCCATCCTTGATCCCATCTCCTTTTAGCCTGTTCCCTACCAGAAGAGGAATCCATAAGCAGATTAGTCTTGGTGTTCCACTAGCTGGAACTGCAATGTCACCCCCCCCCCCTCACAGGGGAACACGACCAACTAGCTACAGCCCATCCTTGATTCCATCGCCTTTTAGCCTGTGTTCCCTACCAGAAGAGAAATCCATACGCAGATTAGTCTTGGTGTCCCACCAGCTGGAACTGCAATGTCACGACACGCCTGCAATGGAACATGGGCAACTAGATACAGCCCATCCTTGATCCAATCTCCTTTTCGCCTGTGTTCCCTACCATAAGAGGGATCCATACGCAGATTAGACTTGGTGTGCCACCAGCTGGAACTGCAATGTCACACCCCTCCTACAGGGAAACACGAGCAGCTAGGTACAGCCCATCCTTGATCCCTTCTCCTTTAAGCCTGCTCCCTACCAGAAGAGGAATCCATACGCAGTTTAGTCTTGGTGTCCCAACAGCTGGAACTGCAATGTCACACCGCGCCTGCAGGGGAACACGGGCAACTAAGTACAGCCCATCCTTGATTCCATCTCTTTTTAGTCTGTGTTCCCTACCAGAAGAGGAATCCGTACGCAGATTAGTCTGGGTGTCCCACCAGCTGGAACTGCAATGTCACACCCCGCCTGCAGGTGAACACCGGCAACTAGGTACAGCCCATCCTTGATCCCATCTCCTTTTAGCCAGTGTTCCCTACCAGAAGAGGAATTCATACGCAGATTAGTCTTGGTGTCCCACCAGCTGGAACTGCAATAACACACCCCACCTGCAGGGGAACACGGGCAACTAGGTACAGCCCATCCTTGATTCCTGTTGTGAAGATGAGTCGGACACAGGTAAGTTAGATAAGTAGATTTATTTAAGTTAATAAATCAGAAAAGAAGACCCCACATCTCATGGCCTCCCTTCCCTTCAGCTCTTTCCTCCAACTGTCTCATTTAGAACCAAACAAGAAACCAGCATCAACATTCCAAGTGACATCATAAAGTACTTTCTCCTCACTAGAGATCTCCTCTCTAAAGGAGATGCACTACAACACATCTCCCTTCATTATTATTGTTTTTTTTTTTTATGTATATATATCTGATCGCCTTTTACCTTTCGGCATGTTACACTAACACCTTCTCATTTCATACAATAGGTTTAACTAAAACATTTTACACTAACTAATTCACACTATAAAACTTGTCTAGAACAAACGCCATGGGTGTCACAGTTGCCATTCCCTTCTTCTTCCTCCTGGGCATATCCCCACTTATGGCTTTTACACATTTCCTCTCCTCACAGATGCCACTCTATCTTTACTCCACACTTGCCCTCCAGCAACTCGCACAGCCCCTTTCATGACTGCCACCAATCTGACAGGATCCGAATAAAGAGATTCCCCCTTTCTCCTTATCACTGCTTTCTTTATCCTAATCCAGTCACCACACTCCACACGCAATTCCTTCTTTCCTCTCCTCAAGTTTTCACGCTTGACCCAATTTGATTTTTTTTTCACTAACGATCTTCTCACTTCTTCCACAACAAGATCAGTATCCCTACATCTTCCCAGCCATGGCGGACAAGCCATGGAATATGGCTTCCTTCCCCTCATGAGCTCAAATGGGCATAGACCGGTTGTAGAATGCGGCGCCATCCTCAGAGCCCACATTCTACTTTGTATTAGAGCTAGCTTGTCTAAACCACACTCCTCTCCCATATGTACACTCTCCATTACACACCTATTCATTCTCTCAACTACACCATTTGACTCGGGATGGTACAATGAAGTTCTTTTGTGACCAACCCCACACTTCCTCAAATAGTTAGAACATTTTTCTCCAATAAACTGGGGACCATTGTCGGTCAACACGGTCTCAGGCAAACCTTCACTTGCACATATTTCCTGCAGAACCTTTATCATACTTTCACTCGTGATCTCCCTCACGACCTTAAAATCCACCCATCTGGAAAACAAATCCACTACCAAAACGATATACTTTCCCCGGGCATAACCCAGTTCCACGGGACCTAGTATATCCATGGCTATATCACACCATACCCTGGATGGGAGACCCACATCCACTAAAGGTTGCTTTCTGGCCGCTATTCCCTTTCCACTCTCAACACAAAACTGACAATTTGCTAAACGATCTTCCACCTCCTTGTCAAAACCCGGCCACCAATAATTTTCTCTTAACACTCCTTTGGTCTTGGTAACTCCAATATGACCGCTATGTGCTAAATCTACCACTTTCTTCCTTAAACCTATCGGTACCACCGCTCTACCCCATCTGAACAAAATTTGATCATTTAGAGACAATTCATCTTTCACTTCCCAAAACGGCTTCACTCCTTCCGCCAATTCCACCTTATTTGGCCATACCGTGGTTTCAACATATGTGATCACCCTCCTTATGATGCTATCTCTCTCCATTTCATCCAACCACTCCTGCTTGGATACAATGCCATCAGTGTTGACAAACACCAATTCCATTTCCTCACTTCCCATACTCTCGGTTGCTGCCACCCTTATCCTTGATAAACTGTCGGCTAAAACATTTTCCTTCCCGGGAATGATCTCCATTCTAAAACAATGTGTCTGCATCCTGGTAACCCACCCTGCCACTCTCCGGGATACTTTGTCAAGACCCTTATTCTCAAAAATAGCTTTTAAAGGTTTGTGATCCGTTCGCAACACAAACTCTACACCCCACACAACATTTCTGAACCATTCTACAGCCCAAAAACATGCCAAAGCCTCCTTCTCCAGTACCGAATATCTTACTTCCGCTCCCTTGAGACCCCTCGAGGCATGGGCGATTACCTCTTCAGAACCATCTTCTTGCTTTTGAGATAGCACAGCTCCCAGTCCACTCTCACTAGCATCAACTGTGATCATGGTTAACTTCCTCGTGTCAAAACACCCTAATGGACCAGCCATATTTATTTCTTCCTTTATCCTGTTAAATTCCCTGTCACACTGGTTATTCCACACAAAATCAGCACCCTTCTTGAGAATCTTTCTCATCTCCTGTACTTTGTCCGCATAATTTACCACACATTTGTGATAAAATTCCGTCATTCCTAAAAAAGAGCGCAGCTCATTCTTGCTCTTAGGTTTCTCAACACTCTTAATGGTATTAATCATATCTTCCTTGGGCTTAACACCATCCCCCGATACCTCATGTCCTAGATAGTCCACTTTCGTCACTGCAAACACACATTATTCACCTCTCAAAGTAATGCCTCTCTCCTCAAATATCCTCAAAACCTTACGTAGATTTCTATCATGTTCTTCCATCGTTACACCGCTCACCAACACATCATCCTGAAAACAGAACACTCCCTTCAGTCCCCTCAACAAGCGATCCATGATCTTCTGAAATACTGATGAAGCGGACGCCAGCCCAAATGGCATTCTCCTAAATTGAAAAACACCTTCATGCGTTACAAAAGCCGTAATTTTCCTACATGCCTCCACTAATTCGACCTGATGATAAGCTGATGTCATATCTAACTTAGAGAAAAATCTCCCCCCACCCACCATGGTCAACATTTCACCCATGTTGGGCAGTGGATGTCTGTCCACCAACACACACTTATTTAACTCCCGCATGTCAACACATAACCTTATGTCACCTGAACTCTTCTTCACAATCACCACTGGGGATACCCATTCAACCCCCCCAGCTCTCTCAATCACTCCTGACTCTAACAGCTTCTGTAATTCCTTTTGCACTTTCTCCCTCAAGGCTAGAGGCACCGGCCTGAGTTTTGCCACTATAGGCATACTATTCTTCTTCAATGTTATCTGGTGCTGAAACCCCTTTACCTTTCCCAACTTCTCATTAAACACTTTCCTAAACTCCGACATGTACCTATCATGACTAGCAGACACTTCGGATATTTGCAGCACTTGCTCTGGGAGATTGGGATCGAGTCTGATCCCCAAATTCTTTTGTTCTCTCCATCCTAATAAAGATTGTCCCTTCTTGGTGACATACACTTTGCCATCACAACTGCGACCCTTGAATTCAAATTTACTCCATACATAACCCAGTAAATCAATGCGATCTTGATTGTACCCTCCTGGATTTATGTCGGGCTCTGATAACTCAGATACTACCCCTTTCATCTCGCACTCAAAGGCAACTCTGGATATTAAGGTTATTTTCGACCCTGAGTCAGCCATCATTGACACCTTATGCCCATTCACCATTACCACAGCGTAAGGTCTCTCACAATCCTCAAGATCCCCACCATTTGTAACAACATTAACTGTATTCACGATAACATTTTGTAATGGCACCACAACTTCGTCTTCTGATGACCTTCCATCTTCCTCCTCATTTACATACAATACTCTCCGTTGGACTGTTTGCCCAAATTGGTAGTTCTTGCAGCACGATGCTAAATGTCCTCTCCTTTTGCATTTTGAACATGTACTTTTCCGCCCTGGGCACACCACAGATGATGCAAAGTGCGTTGCACTAGCATACCGATAACACAACCTTTCGTCCTTCCTTTCCTCTTTCTTTTCCCATTTCTGCATATAATCTTGACCCTTCCTCTCTTGCGTATTGTTCTTCCCTGACTGTCTGTTTCTTCCTTTCCTTTTGTTCTTTCCCTCGGCTACGGATAACACCTCCGGTTTACTTTCTTTAGGCTCCCCTCCTTCAGTTTTGGAAAGTCTGGCCACACATGCCAGGGAATGCTCCACACGTTTCGCCAAGTCCAATACCTCATCTAAACTTGGCTCATCCTTTAGCCACAACTCCTCTCGTATTTTGTTGGATCGACAATGTGTCATGAATTGATCACGAATATGTTCGTCGAAACTTCCTTGAAATGTGCATGTAAGAGCCAAATGTCGCAAAGCAGTCACATAATCCTCAACGGATTCACTTTGAGCTTGTGTGCGCATCCGGAACTTGTACCTTTCCAAAATTGTGCTTCTTTTTGGGTTAAAATGTTTGTCCAGCTTCACTAATGCGGATTCGAACTCATTTAATTCATCCCCGCTCCCGTCACTCACAAGTTGTGGTAGAATTTCAAAAATTCTTTGACCCTCGAAACCCAAAAAATGTAACAACAGAGCCAACTTCCTCTCGCTAGAATAGGCTGTCCCGCCGGCTGCTTTCATGTAGTGCAGAAAACCCTTGCGCCATTGGGGCCACATAATTCTCGCCGCGCCTGGAGCAGGCATAAAAATGGGGGGTCCCGATATTCCTGGCAAAGCTGCCATTTAATCTGTCTGCAGAATGTCACTTTGTATGTGGCTTTTATGTTCTCCCTGCGCTAGGAACTGCTTTTGCACAGTTGAATTGCCACGCTTCAATTTTCTTTAATATTTCTCTGTAAGGTCGCTTGTCCATACATTTAGGACTGACACTGCAAAACCATACTGCACAGTATCTAAGCCTACCTGCCTGATGGCATGTTTTTTTTTTTAAAAATACTTCTGTTGCACTGATACACCAAATGACATATGAAGTAACCCAGCTCCTCATAAAATGACCACGCCCTTCTATTATATGGTTCACGGTAATGCTCTGCTCACATGTCCCTGTGTTAGGGGAAATACGGTACTCTGGTTCAGAGTCCGCTTCCCACGCCTTCCCTCAGCTGTCTGTGCTCGGCAACACAGTGAACGCTGCGACGGAGCCACTAATACGTTCGGGCACTTACTTCGTTGGAGATGTGTGTTGTGGAGGTGCGTACACACAGGCCTGCGCACAGTGGCCGCTCAACGCTCGGAGGAGTGGAGCAGCCGACACACAGGCCTGCGCACAGTGGCCGCTCAACGCTACGGTGAAGCGGAGCGGCCCTCCCAGGAGTTCTTCAGACGCCGGCAGCCTCTTCTAATTGACAGTGCCTGCCCAACTGGAACGTTCGCGCTGCGAGCCGATCAGCGCAGCTCTGATCCCAGCAGCAGGTCGGATCAGCTGATCACGCAGGCCCGAGCCAGCAGCCACGAACAGCGAGGGGTTCCTCTCAGCAAACGTTGTTTGTGCTGCGTTCTCCTTCAGAGGCCGCACTCGGGTAAATGAAGTTGGCCTTCACGCGCCCTGCCGGCGCACGCAGGAAGGGCTTGAAGAGCACGACTGGCAGCAGGAGATAAGTCCACTTCACAGGCCGTACGTCTCACTCACAACTGGGCACACAGGAGCGGCCTATCACAGCCGGGGTCTTCTCTTCACCTGCGTTCCATGGCCTCTGATCCCATCCTCGTCGCCATTGTTGTGAAGATGAGGCGGACACAGGTAAGTTAGATAAGTAGATTTATTTAAGTTAATAAATCAGAAAAGAAGAACCCACATCTCATGGCCTCCCTTCCCTTCAGCTCTTTCCTCCAACTGTCTCATTTAGAACCAAACAAGAAACCAGCATCAACATTCCAAGTGACATCATAAAGTACTTTCTCCTCACTAGAGATCTCCTCTCTAAAGGAGATGCACTACAACAATTCCCATCTCCTTTTAGCCTGTGTTCCCTACCAGAAGAGGAATCCATACGCAGATTAGTCTTGGTATCCCACCAGCTGGAACTGCAATATCACACTCCGCCTGCAGGTAACCACGGGCAACTAGGTACAGCCCATCCTTGATCCAATCTCCTTTTAGCCTGTGTTCCCTACCAGAAGAGGAATCCAAATGCAGATTAGTCTTGGTGTCCCACCATCTGGAACTGCAATGTCACACCCCGCCTGTAGGGGAACACAAGCAGCTAGGTACAGCCCATCCTTGATACCATCTCCTTTTAGCCTGTTCCCTACCAGAAGAGGAATCCATAAGCAGATTAGTCTTGGTGTTCCACCAGCTGGAACTGCAATGTCACACTCCCCCGCCCCCTCACAGGGGAACACGAGCAACTAGGTACAGCCCATCCTTGATTCCATCGCCTTTTAGCCTGTGTTCCCTACCAGAAGAGGAATCCATACACTGATTAGTCTTGGTGTGCCAACAGCTGGAACTGCAATGTCATTCCCGCCTGCAGGAGAACACGGGCAACTAGGTACAGCCCATCCTTGATCCCATCTCCTTTTAGCCTTTTCCCTACCAGAAGAGGAATCCATAAGCAGATTAGTCTTGGTGTTCCACCAGCTGGAACTGCAATGTCACACCCCGCCTGCAGTGGAACACGCCCAAATAGGTACAGCTCGTCCTTGATCCCATCTCCATTTAGCCTGTGTTCCCTACCAGAAGAGGAATCCATACGTAGATTATTCTTGGTGCCCCACCAGCTGGAACTGAAATGTCACACCCCGCCTGCAGGGGAACACCGGCAACTAGGTACAGCCCCTCCTTGATCCCATCTCCTTTTAGGCTGTCTGTGTTCCCTACCAGAAGAGGAATCCATACACAGATTAGTCTTGGTGTCCCACCAGCCGACACTGCAACTTCACACCACGCCTGCAGAGGAACACGAGCAGCTACGTACAGCCCATCCTTGATCCAATCTCCTTTTAGCCTGTGTTCCCTACCAGAAGAGGAATCCATATGCAGATTAGTCTTGCTGTCCCTCCAGCTGGAACTGCAATGTCACACCCCGCCTGCAGGGGAACACGGGCAACTAGGTACAGCCCATCTGTGATCCCATCTCCTTTTAGCCTGTGTTCTCTACCAGAAGAGGAATCCATACATAGATTAGTCTTGGTGTGCCACCAGCTGGAACCGCAGTGTCACACCCTGCCTGCAGGTGAACACGGGCAACTAAGTAGAGCCCATCCTTTTAGCCTGTGTTCCCTACCAAAAGAGAAATCCATACGCAGATTAGTCTTGGTGTCCCACCAGTTGGAACTGCAATGTCACACCCCGCCTGCAGGGGAACACGGGCAACTAGGTACAGCCCATCTGTGATCCCATCTCCTTTTAGCCTGTGTTCCCTACCAGAAGAGGAATCCATAAGCCGATTAGTCTTGGTGTCCCACCAGTTGGAACTGCAATGTCACACCCTGCCTGCAGGGGAACACGGGCAACTAGGTACAGCCCATCCTTGATCCAATCTCCTTTTAGCCTGCGTTCCCTACCAGAAGAGGAATCCATATGCAGATTAATCTTGGTGTCCCACCAGCTGGAACTGCAGTGTCACACCCTGCCTGCAGGGGAACACGGTCAACTAAGTACAGCCCATCCTTGATCCCATCTCCTTTTAGCCTGTGTTCCCTACCAAAAGAGAAATCCATACGCAGATTAGTCTTGTTGTCCCACCAGTTGGAACTGCAACGTCACACCATGCCTGCAGAGGAACACAAGCAGCTAGGTACAGCCCATCCTCGATCCAATCATCATTTAGTCTGTATTCCCGACCAGAAGATGAATCCATACTGGATTAGTCTTGGTGTCCCACCAGCTGGAACTGCAATGTCACACCCCGCCTGCAGGGGAACACGGGCAACTAGGTACAGCCCATCCTTGATCCCTTCTCCTTTTAGCTTGTGTTCCCTACCAGAAGAGGAATCCATACACAGATTAGTCTTGGTGTCCCACCAGCTGGAACTGCAATGTCACACCCTGCCTGCAGGGGAACACGGCAACTAGGTACAGCCCATCCTTGATCCAATCTCCTTTTAGCCTGTGTTCCCTACCAGAAGAGGAATCCAAATGCAGATTAGTCTTGGGGTCCCACCGGCTGGAACTGCAATGTCACACCGTGCCTGCAGGGGAACACGGCAACTAGGTACAGCCCATCCTTGATCCCATCTCCTTTTACCCTGTGTTCTCTACCAGAAGAGGAAACCATACGCAGATTAGTCTTAGTGTCCCACCAGCTGGAATTACTTCAATGTCACTCCCCGCCTGCAGGGGAACACAGGCAACTAGGTACAGCCCATCCTTGATCCCATCTCCTTTTAGCCTGTGTTCCCTACCAGAAGAGGAATCCATACGCAGATTAGTCTCGGTATCCCACCAGCTGGAACTGCAATGTCACACCCCGCCTGCAGGGGAACACGAGCAACTAGGTACAGCCCATCCTTGATCCCTTCTCCTTTTAGCCTGTGTTCCCTACCAGAAGAGGAATCCATACGCAGATTAGTCTTGGTGTCCACCAGCTGGAACTGCAATGTTACAACCCTCGTGCAGGGGAACACGGGCAAGTAGGTACAGCCCATCCTTGATCCCTTCTCCTTTTAGCCTGTTCCCTACCAGAAGTGGAATCCATGTGCAGATTAGTCTTGGTGTGCCTGCAGCTGGAACTGCAATGTCGCACCCCGCCTGCAGGGGAACATGGGCAACTAGATACAGCCCATCCTTGATCCAATCTCCTTTTCGCCTGTGTTCCCTACCATAAGAGGCATCCATACGCAGATTAGACTTGGTGTGCCACCAGCTGGAACTGCAATGTCACACCCCTCCTACAGGGAAACAAGAGCAGCTAGGTACAGCCCATCCTTGATCCCTTCTCCTTTAAGCCTGCTCCCTACCAGAAGAGGAATCCATACGCAGTTTAGTCTTGGTGTCCCAACAGCTGGAACTGCAATGTCACACCGCGCCTGCAGGGGAACACAGGCAACTAAGTACAGCCCATCCTTGATTTCATCTCTTTTTAGTCTGTGTTCCCTACTAGAAGAGGAATCCGTACGCAGATTAGTCTGGGTGTCCCACCAGCTGGAACTGCAATGTCACACCCCGCCTGCAGGTGAACACCGGCAACTAGGTACAGCCCATCCTTGATCCCATCTCCTTTTAGCCAGTGTTCCCTATCAGAAGAGGAATTCATACGCAGATTAGTCTTGGTGTCCTACCAGCTGGAACTGCAATGTCACACCCCACCTGCAGGGGAACACAGGCAACTAGGTACAGCCCATCCTTGATCCCATCTCCTTTTAGCCTGTGTTCCCTACCAGACGAGGAATCCATAAGCAGATTAGTCTTGGTGTCCCACCAGCTGGAACTGCAATGTCACACCCCGCCTGCAGTGGAACACGCCCAAATAGGTACAGCTCGTCCTTGATACCATCTCCATTTAGCCTGTGTTCCCTACCAGAAGAGGAATCCATACGTAGATTATTCTTGGTGCCCCACCAGCTGGAACTGAAATGTCACACCCTGCCTGCAGGGGAACACCGGCAACTAGGTACAGCCCCTCCTTGATCCCATCTCCTTTTAGCCTGTGTGTGTTCCCTACCAGAAGAGGAATCCATACACAGATTAGTCTTGGTGTCCCACCAGCCGACACTGCAACTTCACACCACGCCTGCAGAGGAACACGAGCAGCTACGTACAGCCCATCCTTGATCCCATCTCCTTTTAGCCTGTGTTCCCTACCAGAAGAGGAATCCATATGCAGATTAGTCTTGCTGTCCCTCCAGCTGGAACTGCAATGTCACACCCCGCCTGCAGGGGAACACGGGCAATTAGGTACAGCCCATCCTTGATCCCATCTCCTTTTAGCCTGTGTTCCCTACCAGAAGAGGAATCCATACGCAGATTAGTCTTGGTGTCCCACCAGCTGGAACAGCAATTTCACACCCCACCTTCAGGGGAACACGAGCAGCTAGGTACAGTCCATCCTTGATACCATCTCCTTTTAGCCTGTTCCCTACCAGAAGAGGAAATCATAAGCAGATTAGTCTTGGTGTTCCGCCAGCTGGAACTGCAATGTCACTCCCCCTACAGAAGAACACGAGCAACTAGGTACAGCCCATCCTTGATCCCATCTCCTTTTAGCCTGTGTTGCCTACCAGAAGAGGAATCCATTCGTAGATTAGTCTTGGTGTGCCACCAGCTGGAACTGCAATGTCACACCCGCCTGCAGGGGAACACGGGCAACTAGGTACAGCCCATCTTTGATCCCATCTCCTTTTAGCCTGTGTTCCCTACCAGAAGAGGAATCCATACATAGATTAGTTTTGGTGTGCCACCAGCTGGAACTGCAATGTCACACCCCTCCTGCAGGGGAACACAAGCAACTAGGTACAGCCCATCCTTGATCCAATCTCCTTTTAGCCTGTGTTCCCTACCAGAAGAGGAATCCATACGCAGATTAGTCTTGGTATCCCACCAGCTGGAACTGCAATGTCACACTCCGCCTGCAGGTGAACACGGGCAACTAGGTACAGCCCATCCTTGATCCCATCTCCTTTTAGCCTGTGTTCCCTACCAGAAGAGGAATCGATACGCAGATTAGTCTTAGTATCCCACCAGCTGGAACTGCAATATCACACTCCGCCTGCAGGTAACCACGGGCAACTAGGTACAGCCCATCCTTGATCCAATCTCCTTTTAGCCTGTGTTCCCTACGAGAAGAGGAATCCAAATGCAGATTAGTCTTGGTGTCCCACCATCTGGAACTGCAATGTCACACCCCGTCTGTAGGGGAACACAAGCAGCTAGGTACAGCCCATCCTTGATACCGTCTCCTTTTAGCCTGTTCCCTACCAGAAGAGCCATCCATAAGCAGATTAGTCTTGGTGTTCCACCAACTGGAACTGCAATGTCACCCCCCCCCCCTCACAGGGGAACACGAGCAACTAGGTACAGCCCATCCTTGATTCCATCGCCTTTTAGCCTGTGTTCCCTACCAGAAGATGAATCCATACACTGATTAGTCTTGGTGTGCCAACAGCTGGAGCTGCAATGTCACACCCGCCTGCAGGAGAACACGGCAACTAGGTACAGCCCATCCTTGATCCCATCTCCTTTTAGCCTGTTCCCTAGCAGAAGAGGAATCCATAAGCAGATTAGTCTTGGTGTCCCACCAGCTGGAACTGCAATGTCACCCCACCCCCCCCTCACAGGGGAACACGAGCAACTAGGTACAGCCCATCCTTGATTCCATCACCTTTTATCCTGTGTTCCCTACCAGAAGAGAAATCCAAACGCAGATTAGTCGTGGTGTCCCACCAGCTGGAACTGCAATGTCACGCCACGCCTGCAATGGAACATGGGCAACTAGATATAGCCCATCCTTGATCCAATCTCCTTTTTGCCTGTGTTCCCTACCATAAGAGGCATCCATACGCAGATTAGACTTGGTGTGCCACCAGCTGGAACTGCAATGTCACACTCCTCCTACAGGGAAACACGAGCAGCTAGGTAGAGCCCATCCTTGATCCCTTCTCCTTTTAGCCTGTTGCCTACCAGAAGTGGAATCCATGTGCAGATTAGTCTTGGTGTGCCTGCAACTGGAACTGCAATGTCACACCCCACCTGCAGGGGAACATGGGCAACTAGCTACAGCCCACCCTTGATCCCTTCTCCTTTAATCCTGCTCCCTACCAGAAGAGGAATCCATACGCAGTTTAGTCTTGGTGTCCCAACAGCTGGAACTGCAATGTCCCACCACGCCTGCAGGGGAACACGGGCAACTAGGTACAGCCCATCCTTGATTCCATCTCTTTTTAGTCTGTGTTCCCTACTAGAAGAGGAATCCATACGCAGATTAGTCTGGGTGTCCCACCAGCTGGAACTGCAATGTTACACCCCGCCTGCAGGTGAACACCGGCAACTAGGTACACCCCATCCTTGATCCCATCTCCTTTTAGCCAGTGTTCCCTACCAGAAGAGGAATTCATACGCAGATTAGTCTTGGTGTCCCACCAGCTGGAACTGCAATGTCACACCCCACCTGCAGGGGAACACAGGCAACTAGGTACAGCCCATCCTTGATCCCATCTCCTTTTAGCCTGTGTTCCCTACCAGACGCGGAATCCATAAGCAGATTAGTCTTGGTGTCCCACCAGATGGAACTGCAATGTCACACCCCGCCTGCAGTGGAACACGCCCAAATAGGTACATCTCGTCCTTGATCCCATCTCCATTTAGCCTGTGTTCCTTACCAGAAGAGGAATCCATACGTAGATTATTCTTGGTGCCCCGCCAGCTGGAACTGAAATGTCACTCCCCGCCTGCAGGGGAACACCGGCAACTAGGTACAGCCCCTCCTTTATCCCATCTCCTTTTAGCCTGTGTTCCTACCAGAAGAGGAATCCATACGCAGATTAGTCTTGGTGTCCCACCAGCTGACACTGCAACTTCACACCACGCCTGCAGAGGAACACGAGCAGCTACATACAGCCCATCCTTGATCCCATTTCCTTTTAGCCTGTGTTCCCTACCAGAAGAGGAATCCATACGCAGATTATTCTTGCTGTCCATCCAGCTGGAACTGCAATGTCACTCCCCGCCTGCAGGGGAACACGGGCAATTAGGTACAGCCCATCCTTGATCCCATCTCCTTTTAGCCTGTGTTCCCTACCAGAAGAGGAATCCATACGCAGATTAGTCTTGGTGTGCCACCACCTGAAACTGCAATGTCACAACCCTCCTGCAAGGGAACACGAGCAGCTAGGTACAGCCCATCCTTGATCCCTTCTCCTTTTAGCCTGTTCCCTACCAGAAGAGGAATCCATATGCAGATTAGTCTTGGTGCCCCACCAGCTGGAACTGCAATGTCACACTCCGCCTGCAGGTGAACACGGGCAACTAGGTACAGCCCATCCTTGATCCAATCTCATTTTAGCCTGTGTTCCCTACCAGAAGAGGAATCCATACGCAGATTAGTCTTGGTGTCCCACCAGCTGGAACAGCAATTTCACACGCCACCTTCAGGGGAAAACGAGCAGCTAGGTACAGCCCATCCTTGATACCATCTCCTTTTAGCCTGTTCCCTACCAGAAGAGGAAATCATAAGCAGATTAGTCTTGGTGTTCCACCAGCTGGAACTGCAATGTCACCCCCCTCCCCTACAGAGGAACACGAGCAACTAGGTACAGCCCATCCTTGATCCCATCGCCTTTTAGCCTGTGTTCCCTACCAGAAGAGGAATCCATTCGTAGATTAGTCTTGGTGTGCCACCAGCTGAAACTCCAATGTCACACCCCGCCTGTAGGGGAACACGAGCAGCTAGTTACAGCCCATCCTTGATCCCATCTCCTTTTAGCCTGTGTTCGCTACCAGAAGGGGAATCCATAAACCGATTAGTCTTGGTGTCCCACCAGCTAAAACTGCAATGTCACACCCCACCTGCAGGGGAACATGGGCAACTAGGTACAACCCACCCCTGATCCCAGCTACTTTTAGCCTGTGTTCTCTACCAGAAGAGGAATCCATACATAGATTAGTCTTGGTGTCCCACCAGCTGTAACTGCAATGTCACACCCCTCCTGCAGGGGAACTCAAGCAGCTAGGTACAGCCCATCCTTGATCCCTTCTCCTTTTAGCCTGTATTCCCTACCAGAAGAAGATTCCATATGCAGATTAGTCTTGGTGTGCCTCCAGCTGGAACTGCAATGTCACACCCCCCCTGCAGGGGAACACGGTCAACTAGGTACAGCCCATCCTTGATCCCTTCTCCTTTTAGCCTGTATTCCCTACCAGAAGAAGATTCCATACGCAGATTAGTCTTGGTGTCCCACCAGCTGGAACTGCAATGTCACACCCCGCCTTCAGGGGAACTCGGGCAACTAGGTACAGCCCATCCTTGATTCCATCTCTTTTTAGCCTGTGTTCTCTACCAGAAGAGGAATCCATAAGCAGATTAGTCTTGTTGTCCCACCAGGTGGAACGGCAATGGCACTCCCTTCCTGCAGGGTAACACAGGCAACTAAGTACAGCCCATCCTTGATCCCATCTCCTTTTAGCCTGTGTTCCCTACCATAAGAGGAATCCATATGCAGATTAGTCTTGGTGTCCCACCAGCTGGAACTGCAATGTCACACTCTGCCTGTAGGTGACCATGGGCAACTAGGTACAGCCCATCGTTGATCCCATCTCCTTTTAGCCTGTGTTCCCTAACAGAAGAGGAATCCATAAGCCGATTAGTCTTGGTTTGCCACCAGCTGAAACTGCAATGTCACACCCGTCCTGGAGGGGAACACGAGCAGCTAGGTACAGACTGTCCTTGATCCCATCTCCTTTTAGCCTGTGTTCCCTACCAGAAGAGGTATCCATACGCAGATTAGTCTTGGTGTCCCACCAGCTGGAACTGCAATGTCACCCCACGCCTGCATAGGAACATGAGCAGCTAGGTACAGCCCATCCTTGATCCCATCTCCTTTTAGCCTGTGTTCCCTACCAGAAGAGGAATCCATATGAAGATTAGTCTTGGTGTCCCACCAGCTAGAACTGCAATGTCACACCCATCTTGCAGGGGAACACGAGCAGCTAGGTGTGGGCCTCAGTGGGCATCATTCACGAAGTATAGGCTTGTTTACTTGGGACCCCTGGGCAAGGATATGTACATGGCGGTACTTGTGAAAAATAAGGCTCTTCAAATGTTATCACACAACCAACATCAACTCTGCAGGTCACCTGATGGTCGGGGATGGTTCACCGTGCTACCTTCCACCACAGATCTGCTGTTCCTTAATGTATCTTTGAAGTGGGGTTTGTAGCAGATGAAAGACAGCAGGCGGGATCTTCACAAAAAACCCTTTATAATAATAAATTAATTGTTTGTCTGCAGGGTGAGACTTCGAATTAATTAAGCTTGTCTTTTCAGCTGTTGTGGATTTCTTCTCTCCTAGATTGAAAGATTTTGCACCAGCCCCGGGCACCCTCGCTGAGTATGGGTTCCTGTCGGGCAGAGGTTCGAGACTGGATCTGGCATGGATTCAGCATAGATCTTCTGCTGAGGGTAAAGGAGATTTACTCACATGACACACACTGACAAATATTAATTTCAATGAGGATCAAGAAAAGGTCTCAGAAGTTTGTTTCCAAGAATATCGTATTTATTTACATAGCTCAGCCAATCCCCAGGGTTCATCACAGAGCTATACGTGCACTTATCATGACCACATTGTAGAGGCTATTGTAGTAGGATTACATTGACATGTGGGTGATTGATAGAACTCTTTACATGATCTGGCATGGATTATGAATTTCCCCGCTTCATGCTATTTCAAGTCTGGATGGTGGGAAGATAATTCACTACATGGTCTTAGTCTAGAATTGGTGTGACTATAGCTGAAACGTCTCAGATAAGATGACCCCCGGGCGAGCATGTGCCAGAGGTTAAGGTGGATATCCCCTTCAGATGTGACATGGAGGCCTTTAAAGAGTACACTCGTATGTGGTGACGATCATCACATTGGTGTATGGAGCAGAGTCGGGCTCAGCTGCTGAATTTGGACCACACATGGCTCTTTAAAAATGCTGGAACACCTGTGGCTACTTTGACAAGGGGACGAAGGACTCCAAAGATATGCCTAGTCCTGGAGGCCAGTGCAGCAGAGATGGCCCCAATTCCTGTCCCCTCACCTTCTCTTGTGCCAAAATGCAAGTTTGCAGACCATTGTTGAGTGAGAGAGGAAGGGTGTAAGTATCTAGGAGGAGTTAGAACATCGTAGGTAGTGTAGAGTCATGGGAGGAGTGAGTTGATGGGTAGAGTATAGACAACAATGCAGTCCCCCAGGAAGTTTAGACAGTCAGTGTTTAGAGCATCACTGTTAGTATAAGTAAGCTTCAGACAGTAAGGGTCAATCACCATTAGCAGAGACCAAGGGTTCAGATGCCTGGGTTATGGATGGGATCTGCCACTAAATGAGAGACTGAGGAGGCCCTAGGGCCTACAAAGAATTTAATAAAAACCCTTGAAGACTCTGAGAAATTGTTGTGCGATCTGTGACACAGGCTATCAGAAGCAGGCTTTTTCAGCCAATCCCCAATAAAGAGGTTGGCCTATCCCTTGAAGGGAAAACGGACGAGATATCCAAAGCAGGAAACTCCTGTGTAACTGCCAGTACTGAGCCTCGGGACACAGAAATCTGGGAAATAGCAGTGGAAGTAGAATTCCTAAGCATTGACCTGGCACCCAAGGATCTGGAGGATCCCACAGAGATAACAGAGGCAGATTTCCAACTAGCCTTGATCACCCCAGCTGAGGAGAAGACCATCCAGCAGGGCCCTATTGGAACAAATATAAAAGAAGAGAGAGAAGACCAACCAGTGGAGAAGAGCCCAAGCTAGTGGAAGCAGGCTATCAGATTTTCAGGGGGCCAGACCTTCCTACAGTGGAGGAATCCCACTAGCTCAGACAAACAAGAAAGCAATGCCACTATCCACTCCAGGTGTCGGGGTGAAACCAGCTACTGCCTGCATCCACGATAAAAGCCAGCATTACATGTTGCGAGAGCCGAGTGGCGTGGACAATCTGTAGTGCCCCAACTATCCTACAAAAGCTTGGCCTTGGAGAAGATTCCTCTGCCTTCCTCATCAACTTTGGAAGGGCTGCAAGAGTGCAGGTTAGCATCACGATTGCTGGACTAAGTACATCTCCCCCTTGTTGACAGGAGGAGCTCGACAAGAATTTCAAGCCCTAACTCTAGACAGACAGACCCTGTATGAAGATCCAAAGAGGGGCATTTTAGAAAATTTAGGACATGATCGAGAGAATTATTTGTGAAACTCCCAGACAGCTATAGTGTGACACCTACTGAATAAATGGCTAAAAGACAAGAGCTACGAAGAAGTAAAAGAGATGCAAATCTTGGAACAATTCATAGACTCGATTTCCTGCACCTCCAAAAGGTCATCTGGCAGCTACATGAGAAAGGAAGGAGTATAGCAGTCTACGGAGGAGCAACATCAGAGAGTGTAGGCAGTATCAGGGATGAGCGAGAACATCATAGTGAAAGTAGAGTGGTGGGAAGAGTGAGAAGAAGCAGAGCAGCAGAAAGAGTGGTAAAGGAAGGTGAGATTGAGTGTGATAGAGGAAGGCTGAATCTATAGAGCACAAACCTCAACCTCATTAAATCACTAAGAGCCGTGTAGAGTACGGACAGTTAGGAGGTCCCTGAGGGAGTTTAGACAACCAGCGTTTAGATCATTACCGTTAATATAAGACAGCTTCAGACAGTAGGGTCAGCCTTCTGTAGTACTGAACAGGCGGTTAAGTATGGCTGGGTTAGGGAAGTGGTTCGACATTAGACAAGAGAGAGTGAGAGACGAACATAGGGCCCACAAGGATTCTAATACAAACCCTTGAACCATCCTTGAGACTCAGAGTGAACCTTGTGCCATCTGTCACACTACACACAAGAGTTCCTCTGACTCGATCGCTTGCATGACAAGGCACTGCCGATATAATGTCATGCTCTATGGTACTGGTAATTCTGATGCTCACTCTAATTCAGATGGAGCCCTAACACAGGTGGTAAAAGAGGAAATGGCCCTGGATCCTTATCTGCTTGAGATGGCTAGAGTCCATCAGCCTTCAAGTAGAATGCATCTTGAATCTCGTCCACATCACTCGGCCACCTCCTTCCCAATCACTTGAGAACTCATGGCTTTCGTCGAAGTTCTTGGAGAATCTGCAGGTACTCGGGTGTGTCCTTTTGCAGGTAGGTTTCCTGTGCAATCCACGGCTCAAGTACAATCAGGTCCTCATTCTGCAGGACATTCAGCTTCAGGTACTTGTCCATCAGCTGATAGAAGCCCATCTGATAATAGGCCTTCGTGCCTTCCTCCGATATGGGTCCTGTGCTTGTGTACTTTATAAATGGTGCCTCCAGACCTGTGGGGAGACGATACATCAATGTTAATACTGTGCTTAGCACAATGAAGGGCTGGTGTTGTATATATACACGTGCGCTTCTGTGTAGTTCATAGAAGATGATGGGCTTGTAATGTGAAGAAATAACAGGCCTCAAAATGTGCACTCGCCAGTGGTTATTGCCTACTGATAATTGACTCTTTGTGAGTGAGAAATGGTGAGTTGTCTATACCTTGAGAGCTGAGATGGCAACTGACTTTTTATGCTTGGCTAGTGGCTTGCCACTTGAAATATGTATCCCTGGAAATAATTTAAATCTATGAATTATTATGCATCGAGCAGATTTTATTATACATGCTTTTATTTTGGTATTGTATATAATATGTTTAATTCCTTGTGTTTGTATTTTGTGGGTTGATGGATTTCATTTTCTAAATAAACCTGACAATGACAATAATAATGTAAAAAAACTAAAAGTCTTCTGAAGGCCAATTTCAGTGAGAAACAATTTAATTTTGTCTCATATTAATTGACAGTATACATTTAACTTCATAAATATATATCCAACTGACGTGACAGTGTAGGAATTCCATCTCCCTGTGTAATCCAGACCTGCAGAGGAGGAATTGACAAGGGCTGAAACCTGCAACACCAAGATGCCACCTATTAAAAACTGGTAACAGAAAGTTGGTGAGATTAGTTTTATTATGCTCCTTCATGGCAACATCTTACCATGTAAAGAGTACACGGGACTTGGATGGGGATACCCTGGGAGGAGAGGCTTTGTAGGCATTGCAATAAGGAGGTGGAATCCATTAGACCCACACTTACAGAGTGCCAAAAACTGCAAGAATGGTACCACAAAGGCAATGGTGGGATCATAAGTGACCCAAGAATGACAATGAGTGACCAGTTTTGGTCGACTATAGATAGGGCCGAAATCATGGTGTATGTTGGGGCTGCCTTTTATATATGGGAGAGAGCAACTTCTTAAATTCTTTTTTACATATTTATCTCATATCCACAAGCAGACATGTTTGTGTGTTTTAGTAATTACCCATGGAATAAGGTGTACTCGGGCTGAATTGTGATACTAAATATTATGTGACCTTTTTCTAGGTGATTAATTGGTATGATTCCTACAAGGGTTTTATGATTGTATCTCAATGATGTGTTATACTGTAATAATTTTATTGTAATGATGTATTCCTACCTTTTACCTACATAGGGAGATTGCTGTCTATGTAATATCTTGTACTGATATGATATGTTATAGTGTATAAGGTTTTAAATAACCAATTTCACTTTAAACTAATACATGACTTTGTGGCACTGAAGTCAATTATGCGATGGTTCAGTGTGGATAATATTTGATCTTAAAAGAAAAGTTTATGTTAAATAACAAGCTGCGGTCTTGCCACGATTTACATTTATTTATTTGGTATAAATGCAGGTTTTTGACCTCCGTGCCAGTCTTAGGATTTGACATCAGTTCCTGTCTTTGTCCATAAATGTGTTGTCGACAGTGTTTCGGCCTTCAGAGGCTGTTAACCAATGCCCTTCTTCGGGGTCTTAGGGTATTAGGAGTGACATAATATAAACGACCCAGGGAAGGGATATGTTCCCATACATATAGAGCTAGATTAAGGTAGAGTTTACTCCCTCTTGTCCCAAGCAAATGACAGTATTCTAGTCTTATACTGTCCTCTGTTGCTTGAAAAGTAGGTCTGCACTCTATGAAATCCAGCACATACATGCTCACAGACACATATGACATCTGTTCAAGTGACCATCGATTCCCTGGGTGTAGTGAACAGCAGGGAGAGGCGAATCATGTAACATATGTCGTGGAAGGCGCACACTCCCTTTCCTTTTCTGGTCCTACTATCAATACGTTGTAACCGGCATTTGACTTCTGGCCATGGCGATGAATTCATACAGAATGAAGTAACATGGTTCTCACTTCAACTGGCCGCCTGAAAGCCCTTCCTTTCTGAGGCGAGGAGACATATCCAAAATACTCTGTCACCCTCGATGGGTATGGCCGACTACCACCGGAGGCCTCAGCACTTGGATGCAAGAGCAGGAAGTGCGTGCCACCCGACGTTGCTTATGTACGAATCAAGTGATGTGATAACTATCTCAGGCAGATTCTTGCTTCTTGTTATATGGCTCTCTAGAAAGGAGGAGGAAGCAGCACTATGTATACCACCCACAATGTAGCCCAACTGCCTGGTGTTTCCCTCTTTAACATACCAGCATCCTGACGGAGGTTCTCAGAGGCCAGTGGGTGAGCAGTAATCATGGACAGCTTCATGACCTTCTCCCAGTTTCCCTTCGAGATCTCCTCTGCGATGAGAGTTCTGGAATTCACAAGGGCACAGTGTGAGCAGCACGTCATGGATAAAAGTTGAGCCTTCCTCTAAAGCCCCAATCACAAGGCATTCCTGGAAGGAATGTGCCCTTTGCCACAAACTGTAGAGACAGGGCATGAAGAAAACCCTGTGTAGTCAAGACATGCACAGAATCTCCATACACAAAGCATGCAAAAAAAAAGTCAACACGTGAGGCAGAATGATGCTAATTGCGGTTGACTCCAAACCAAACCGGTGAACTCCAGTACAAAACATCTCAGCCTCATTACTTTTCAACCCCCTTCTTGTCTCCCCTCAAACCTACCCCTGCCACATCTGTTGGTTTTTCCTAACCCTTTTGATGAGGTGTTTTTTCCACCACCAGATGTGCCCATATAAACTCACTCCTTGGTAGACATACTGGTCAGTCTATAAGGTTTCAAGTGCAGGCTGACAAGCCTCCATTGTACCTTCTCAATAGCGCTGCTCTTGCCCTTATGGCTACTAGTGCTGAGGGGGGTACCTTTCTCTTTGCCAGTGTCTTCCTGACAGGCTGGTAGCCTGGAGCAGATTTTCAAATATTGCCACCCTTCCTAGGAGCCCTCAGCAGCACTACTGCTGGACCATTCTTTGGAGGGGAGTGGGGGTCTCACAACCTCACCCTCTTACAGTATTCCTCTTTCTGCTGGGACATTCTTTGGAGGGGAGTGGGGGTCTCACAACCTCACCCTCTTACAGTATTCCTCTTTCTGCTGGGACATTCTTTGGAGGGGAGTGGGGGTCTCACAACCTCACCCTCTTGCAGTATTCCTCTTTCTGCTGGGACATTTGGTCACCTTTTTGGGTTATCAGTACTGGGATACCTCTCCAGTACGCTGGAATCTATGTTGGCTTTATGATAGCACCTTGCATCTTAAGTGAAATGCTGCCAGGAACCCAAGGGCCCCTGTCCACTGTTGTTTTCAGTGCACTGGGGCCCACATGTCTGCCAGTGCATGAGTACACCTCTCCTTTGTATGATGTGTGTTTTGAATGCTTCATTATTAGAAGAATGCGGTCTCCCTCCACCCAAATTCTGGAGATAAGGAGAGAAGCTGAATCCAGAAACCAAGGCGGTCACAATGATATCTGGTGTCATGATCAACAACCACCAGGATAGACCTGCTGCCAGGGGCTCTGCAGGACCACCAGTGTCTATCTCTACCCTCTGAATGGAATACCCACTACAGGTAGTGGTACCGATGGAGCGTTCATCTTTGCTTCACAATTGCAAAATAAATGAAAATGTATTGCAGTGCTTTTCTATCTGGGCCACATCTTAGGCCAGTCGAAAAACTTGCTTAACCTGCATGTGCCAACTGCAAGAGGAAAGGTCTCACAAACCGAGGACCCCCAATTTCCTATGGTCTCTGTTAAGATGGATTTCCAAAATCAACCCTGCGAACAGAATTTGGGAGGCTGCCCTATTATGGTCAACAGGGATACATTGGGAATATCCAAACCCAATCAGGGTAAGGTAGCAGAGTAGCAAGGCTTCGTCTCAGGAGGGTTGTGAGAGTGGTCTCTGCCTACCATGAGTCCACATAGAACACTACTAATTCAAGTTACGCAGGTAAGTATACAAATGTACAATGATTTATTGGGTCTTTAAAATAAAGACTAAGCAAGTAAAATCTCTAGTCAAAAATTGTTGTACACTTAAAACAGGTATATACGTTCACCATTAGGAGAAGAAATACAGCATTTGATTCAATAGCCAGTGAAACACAAATAAGTACTCAAATGCATGGAATTCAGTAAAGACATTTTAGAGTAACCACAAAGCAGTTCCCGTAGCAGTTAATGAGTCCAAACATAAGATGGTTTGGGGTCTTATGCCCTGAAGGCATCATATCCAAAGTTATACATTTCAGGTTGGTTTATTAAGAGATTTAGACGAGCCCATTGGTTATGATCCAAAAATCAAAAAAGTAAGTGAAGTTCAGGTAAGGAAACTAACTCAATCCCAGTTACTAGGATAGGCCCAGGAAAGGATCCCTGACCAGTTCTCCACCGACAAAAGTCAGGAAAGAGTAGTTTAGGGACAAGACTTTATGCCCATGCAACCCTATGGACAGCACGCAGGGACGTCATTTGGGGGTTGCAGGGGTCACAACTGCCACCCCTGAGGTCTCCATTGCTACCCCCGTGGTCTCCATTGCCGCCCTTAAAATGATAAAATAATCAAAACACTTTGTTTTTTGTTTTGTTTTTTAATTGAGGTTCCTGGGCTCTCTCCAGCACCATGTGGCTCTTTGATTGTGGAGTGGCTGGCTTTCTTGTTCAGGCCTCTTTAAAAACAAACAGGGGGTTCCACGAGTGCAACACTGAGCAGGGACCCTAAATAAGAAGGAATGGAAATAACACATCATTTGTCTTTCTGGAATTCTATACAGTAATTGCTAGACTCATTAAAGGTTTATTTTAGGCACACTTCAGGGAGTGATTCGTTGATTTGGTCTGTTCCTAAACACCTCAAATTCACCATGCTGACAAAAACATCCAAAACGCATTTAGAGTAGAATAAGCATCCATTTTGGACTATGTGTTAGGCAGAATCACATGCAGTACCCTTTGGAAACACTACACACAATTAAGACTACAAGTGTAAGTACAATTTCACCTTTGGTACAAGACCGTACTACACAGTAATGTGGTAGTAGTGGCTGAGCAGCCAGGCTTATCTCAAGAGTAAAGTGAGCAGTACAAGAGGTTACACAAAGGACTAGCAATCACAGTGGTTCAAACAAACACTTACTCAAGGTTTCTTGGTAAAAGAATATGCATGTATTTACACAGTCATTTGGAAAACATTCCACGAGTAAGAACAGCTCAATATCATAATCTGATATACTACAATACACAACCAATACGTTACTGAACAAGTTCAGCTCCCCTGAAGTGGGAGCAAAATGGCACTTCAGTTACTTTTAAAAGGGGTAAAAAGACAAGGTTAAAATAATTAAACCAAAAATACTTTCAGAGGTAGGGCAAATAGTTTCAGTTCCCTACAACCAGCAATTCAATTCAATAGGCCTGGGCCAAAGTCAGTGGTTCAGAGTTTTGGATAGGATAGCACAGTTCTGGTAGTAAACGGTTAATAATAATGATTTAGCATTTATATAGCGCTACAAACCCTCAGGTATCTGAGCACTGCTTATTATTACACACTGTGTGTGGTGATCATTTATCAACCTCGGAAGGATGAAAGGCTGAGATTGTCCTTGCCAGGATTTGAACCTGCGACAGCTGGCTTTGCACAGATGTCAATGCAAGCGCTGTACTTGCTGTGCTACCGGACCGGTTAAGTCTTTGCCACGGTTTTTAGAAGTAGTTCGTCAGACAAAAAGTTATATGTCGGTTTAGGGAAGGACAAGCCTTCAAAGTTGGGAAAGTTTCAGAAACTTTCACCGCAGCAGAAACGATTTCTTGACCGCACTTGCACAGTACCTTTTAAGTGAAGAAAAGCTGTAGCTGAGGCAGTTGTTCCTGGCAGTTCCTGCAAGATCTCGCTGTCCCTGAGCTTCAGTCGTGGGACAAGAAGGAGTGCGTCGGGAGGTTCCTGCACTGTCCAGGGAAGAGGTCACGCGCTTGGCAAAACGTCAGTTTAAGGTGTGAGTGCCTTAAAGACCACATTCTGGTATCCTTCCCACTGGCTATCTGGTTTTCAACAGCACTCTGAAGAAAATTCGACCAGGATAGGGTGGTGTCCAGGCGGCTTGCGAGTTGGTTGTTCCCACCAAACTCAAGGGAAGAAGGTATCCTTGAAGGGCTTCTCTGTCGGTGGAGTTTCAGGCAATTCGGACCTGCAGCAGGGCTTCACCGGTGGACCAGGAGTTGCAGCAGTCGTCTTCCTTCAGCTCGTCTTCGTTTCTTTTGCTCCATTGGTCGACTCTGCTTTCCAAGTCCCAGAGACCTGCTTTTAAACAGTTTTCCCCATTCATTCCAGCCTAGCTGTCAGTCACAAAGCAGGCTGTCTGTCCTTGCCGGACAGGCAGCCAGCCAATCACGCCAGAGTGCATTCAGGTCTCCTAGGAGACTAAGCACAGGGAGTTTCGGGCACCTCCCTCACACCCTGTCCACCCCAGACACTCAGGCGCCAGAGGAGGGCTTCAGCACTGAAGCCCAGAGCGTAGGCAGGGTAGGGCCTGAGGGGCAAGGCCCACCCAAAATTTGTAAATGCCCAGTCAGCAGAGCTGTGTGGGAATTTACAGATATTTTTGTCAGTGCAGTGGGCCAAACTACATTAGCATCAGGCCCCATTTGCTAGACAATCCTGGCTACGCCTCTGCTGAAGCCCGCCAAAGGTCAACGTACAAAGGGACCAAACCTGGTTTGGCACGCAGAGTTGAACACAAGAAGAACCTTTCCTAAAAGAAACGGCAAAAAACGAAGACCAGTCTGTTTTTACAGAGGGGTCATGGGCGCCATATTGAAAAACATGGCTGACCCTATTATTAGCTAGCGGTGTTCGGGAAAAAGCATGGTAGTTTGTTCTAAACCACTGCCACCAGCCATTTCAAGTGGGAAAGGGTAACATTTGACTATTACATGAGTGTTTTGACTCAGGGGATGCTAGACAACCCCTCCAGCACTCTATAGGAAGATAGTGTGTGCTGGGTCTGTAAATTTAAAAAGTCTAGTAAAGTCAATTTAACTTTACATGTTCTGGGAGACAGTAGTCAGTCCCAGAGAAGGTATTTAAACCTTGGGGAGTCTGAAAGACACCCCTGTGCCACTGCACTGATGTTGCAGTGTGACACACAAGAAAAAGATGATGCCTATGGAGTTGTTTTAAAACTCCATATCCAAAGAACACAAAAGTAAAACACACATCAAAAGACATGAAAGAGTGGGAAAAAAGGCTCACACTCTTTCCAGGCAAAAAATTAAAATCCTAGAAATCCAGCAAAGTTGCTGGGGGTCTCAAAAGGTAAGGGAAATTAGCACATTCTTGAGAATTCTCCCTAACACTACGTATTTTGCTTTTCACAAGTTGCAATTTTAGCATGTTTTTTTCAGCCATCGTCTCTGTTACGATCATCACAATTCCTCCCATCATCGGTGTCCTC
Organism: Ambystoma mexicanum; assembly: GCF_040938575.1. NCBI lineage: Eukaryota > Metazoa > Chordata > Amphibia > Caudata > Ambystomatidae > Ambystoma > Ambystoma mexicanum. The sequence continues at coordinate 26,291,255 of NC_090935.1, forward strand.
GGTCACTTGGCAAAATGAGGGGTATCCAGAATCTCCAACATGCTTCCGGCCTTTGAGGCCTGGAGTTGGACATCCCTGTGCTAGACATTACGACTATTAAGAATGCAACCTTTTAAGTGAGGTCTTTTAGGTATGCTCTATGAGCACTATATTAAGATCGTGACCAGGTGGAGGATGAGAGATTGGTGGGTATTTGCACTGGACCGCGTCTATAAAAGCTTTAACAGGAACCCTTATGCAGTACTGTATGTTGCCAGCACTGCACAAAGGAATTTCAGGGAATTGTTAACCAATCTGGAATCAATCCGGTATAGCAGATATGTGACTGCTATGTGCAGGAGTGCAATCAATCGGGTTGACCTTTCATTTTGAACACCAGATGATAAATCCGTTGCATTTTTTCAGTTTGTGTGCTTAGGCCCTTTCCTATTGTAGCAGCTCCCGCATCTATTACATTACATGTATTATAGTAGCAGTGTTTGGTGTTAGGCTTTCTAGTCTCCGTGTATATATTCAGGCATCTTTGAGGCCATTGTAAATGGCTAAACTCTATTACTTCAGGAGCCATGCTGCTAAATTCGAATATGGGGTCTAGCTATTAACTTGACCCTATTGCTTTGCTAATAAATTGTGAGTGGTTTAACCGCCATCTTCCAGAGGTGGGGGGTACTACATTTGTCTTGTCCACGTTGGTGCAAGAAGAATCAATGTCGATTGTTTGTGTATTGGTTTGTTCACTATCTTGTGGAGTAGTGAAGTCGGGGTGGGCGAGTGTACGCAATTATCCTGGACCCATTCATCCATAGTACGTTCCCAGTGTCCCTTACTGCAGTTGCCTACATGCAAGGATTGGACATGTGGCGTTTTGGGCTACTGCGAACAGATCCGCTGACGGAGTGCCCCATGACGCAGAAATCTATCTTGAGTGTGTAAGTGTAATCTTCCCAATTGTAACCTTGAATGTGCACTCTGCTTAGACAGTCTGCCAAGCATTTGCGATCCCCTGGTACCTGTTGAACCTGAATTAAAATATGACTTCTGTTGGAGCAGTACCAAATTAAATGGGCCAGAGGTGACAGCGTTCCTGTGTGTGTGTGCCCCCTTGCTTGTTTATATAGTACATAGTGGTAGTATTGTCTTTCATGGATAAAGGCTGTAAAACATGTATGTGCAGCGTTACCTGTGCTGCAACCATGCACCCTGGGTGCAGCAAAGGCAGTGTGTGCAGTGGGCTCCCCATCAGACCTGAGAGGCGCCTGTAGTGATGGTCCCCTGGACTGGCGGGATGTTGAAAGGCCTACCCTTTAGCATGCGTCTACACCACCACTAGATGGTCCCAGCTGCCAGATACGTGACCCAGTTCGTCTGCGGACCACTGTTTCAGAGAGCGCATGTTTGGGCTCCTAGAGCCACGATGTAAATGCATGAAGCCGCCTTCCCTAACAGCTTCATAACATTCCTGGCCGTTATCTGAGCTGCAACTTGATAAAACGATACCTAGGCAATCAAGGCCTGCACTCCTGGTTAAGACGGATAGGGTGTTGCATGCTCTGCGTCTAGAATTGCCCGTAGGAATGTTTCGGTTTGAGAAAGTATGTGACTTGATTTGATCTCAGTGATTGCAAATCCAAGTTGGTGGAGTCAAACCACAGCCTTGTGAGCATTTTGCAAGCAAAGTGCTTCTATTTCGCCTTTATAAGATAGTTGTCTAGATAAGGGTATTCCGAATGCTTTGAGGACGAAGGTGTGCTGCTACCACAGTGAGCACCTTGAAGAATCCATGAGATGTCGATGCAATTCCAAAAGGAAGAACCTTGAATTGGAAATGGCATGAGTCCATTTTGAATCTTGGACATTTTCTTTGACCTGGAAACAATGAAATATGAAAGTATGCATCTTTCGTGTCCAGTGTCGTCATGTAATCACCCTTCATCAGAAGCGGAATTACCTCCTGCAGGGTGGCCAGTCAGAGTTTCTGTGGTTTTAGGTGCTCGCTTGGAAGCCGTAAATCTAATACTGGCCTTACCCCTGGTCTCTTTTGGATACCAGGAAATACGGGGAGTAAATACCCATGTTTAACTGATGATAGGGAACTGTACCTTTTTCTCACTTGGTTTCGTATGTATAGGTTTGTGGTTGTGGTAAAATGAACCCCCTAATTGATGTCTGGGTTGAGGAATGCAGGCAAGGATGGTCCGAAAGTACCTCCTATGAGCCGCAGACCCTCTTTGTATGTGGCCTTTGCCTGCAATTTGGTCTAAGCTCTTTAGGGTTTCATGATCATTTTTTTCCCTTTTAAGTGCCTCATCAACCACCTCCCAAAGGATGACAGGATCCTCCAGGGGCTTACCCAGGAGGGTGCAGTGGCTTGAGCCACTCCTCTAAATCCAACTCCTCTTAGCCAGGAATGTCGTTTTACAAATGCTGCCCCTGCTATCTGGTAACCTGATGTCTCAGCTATACCCAGAGCATTTTTATAAGAGCATTAGCTGCCTGGTTCCCCTCATGTAGGATATTTAGAAAAGATGCTGCTAGCTCAGGGGGGATATCTTTCTCCAGGACTTCTATGTTGTTCCATTGCGAACTCTTGTATCTGTCAATGAGAGCGTGCCGCTGACAATAAACACATTGTAAGCCTCTGAAGTTGCTGTCTTACATCCAAAATTAGAAGTTCTTCTAATGTTCTTGTCCTGACATATACTCTGTAACCAGAGGTGTAGCCAGAATTGTCTAAGAAGTTGGGCTCGAAGCTAATGAGGTGGGGCCCACTGCAGTGACATTAACATCTGTAGATGCCCACACAGCGCTGCTGAATGGGCGTTTACAGATTTTGGGTGGGCCTTGCCCACTCAGGCCCTACCCTCTCTACGTCTCTGTCTGTAACTGCCAAGGGAGCATTATCCCTCTTCCGAGCAGTAGTAACCACTAGCGCGTCTAGTGCCTGATGGTCCCTCGTAATGTACATTGGATCTGTTGGGGCAGAACAATCATTCTTTACGATGCACAAGTTCACTAGTTTCGTAGTGACCGGTTTCAATAAAGGGGGTATCATGCATTTCTTTAATGCTTGTAGCAGTGGAATGCAGTTGGAAAAATGTTTATTCTCCACCAAATGATCTACTATGAGGTCTGTCATCATCTAACACTTGTGGGCCTTTAGCCAAACCTTTCAGCTGCTCTTGGCTGGTGATGTAATACCCAGAGGACCTTAATTAATTAATGTGGGCACAATGCATTCCTTGGGATCTAGAACATCCCCCCAGACTGTGTTTGATTGTCCTCCATATCTTGGTACTAATAATGGGAGTCAGAATAGGGGTTCTTTGGGTTCTAACGCCTCATGCTGTTTTGGGGTTGGTTTAACATGATGTTGAACATGATGTACCCAGAGCTAGAAGCGCTTAAACCCAAACAATGTCATCCAGAGGACCCAGAAATCACAGAGGTATCCTCCCCGCAAACAGGTTTGGTTAACTGCCTCCAGGAAAAGGGGGACAGTAAAGAATCAGGAGGAAAAGTGGACTTCCCAATCCCACATGTTTCTGGGTGCAAATTCTTTTTTTACAGATTCCCAGATTCCGACGCAGAAAACTGTCAAAGATCACACAATGTCAGAGTTCAATATGAAAAAGTTAACCGCCAAGCTGGCACATAATGCACATTTTCTTTGCCCCCTTGTGGGGAGAGAAGGAAGGTTTTATGCTTCCGTCAAGGTACATTATCAGCCCTAGTGGATACTGGATTCCAAGCCACCCTCATGTCCATAATGGCTTTCGAGCATTTAAATTCAGGAAGGGGGAGAGTCACCAAATTCCCCTGAAACCTCTTCTTGGACAACTCAAAAACATTGATGGGAATGATATTTCCATAGAAGGGACTGTGGATCTGGAGATAGAAATTGGGAGACATAGGGTGAAACACACTGTGCTAGATGTGATTCCAGAGGGCACACCATGTCTCTTGGGGAATAACCTCCTTGGGGAATAACCTCGTTCAGAGGTTGTCACCCCTGATTGAATGCGTGAACAAGGTCCTTTGGACTCAGACTAATAGGACAATTAAATTAAAACAAAGCACACATTATGTGAATTTGAATGGCACTAACCACATGCTTGAACAATGGTCCGAATAGAATTCAATTTCAGGAACAATCAAGTCCCAGACTTCACCTTCATCTCTGTAGAAGAAAAAACTGGTGATGGGAACCCTTCTCTGTTCTTGAAAATCAACCTTCCTCCCAGTTTTAAGTGGCATTCCACACTGCAAGGGAATACTCTGAAATGTTACTGTAGTCCAAACCCAGAGGAAAACCCAAATCCCATGATGAAAGAAGGTGAATAACCAACTCAAAGTCTGACCAACATCCAGGTAAAGGGTGAACATCTGTTTTTCCCCATTCAGATAAATGAGGGGGAGGAGCCTGTTCTCGCCAGAATACGCCTGAATAACAGTAGATGCTTCATCAGCAAAGCAATATTCAGGAAACTCCCAAAAGATCAGACCATTTCCCACTTTTACATTGATTGATAAGTGGGAAATGGGCCTGGAAACTCCAAATTCCAAACATCTCCTGCCTAGCAGGTGTATGCTAAAAATGTTGAATGGTGACAAAAGCATAGAACATACATTTACGTTGTGGGAGATGGCCCCTTCACCTTTTACTTAGTCAGCAACAGTCTCAATCGATTCACAATTAATTTGGACCTAATTAATAACAAAGCCTGGTCCCGACTGGAGGGTAACCCCATGGGCTTTGACAACACTGAGAAAGCATTCTGGTCAGCTCAATTACTGCCACTTGCGGTTGAAGGTCAAGTGAGAGAAGAGGTTAACATCCCAGGACAGGTGCAACAATTTACAATTCCCTTAAAAATTAAGCGAGAACAGAACCTCAAAAACCAGGATGCCTATATAAATCAAAAATATAATTTCCAACAACAAGGTTTGTATTTACATCCGACACCGCTAGTTGACCTAGACCATGACACCATTCGAATATTGCTGGATAACAGCGACCCTCTAAGTATCACAGTGGGCACAGACACCTTTATTGGAATGGCGCTTGATGCCCAAATTCAATTCTATTGATTTAGGTAATGAGATACTTGGGCCGATTCCAAATGACTGCTTCCATTTCGACGACGGTATCCTTCCGGAAAAGATTTTCACCAGGCAAGGTGGGAATTTCTTGGTGTACCTTTCCTGCCCCTATGGTGTGAAACAGGTGACCTATGACATCAGGAAGGACGAGATGGTATTCCGAGTCAAGAGTGACTACCTCCCATCCTTGGAACCTCCCATGCAGGCCAACACCATCCCAAGAGATCCCTTCGGCCAACTGGAGGATACCGCTGAAATTGCCAAGCCTGAGGGCTTTCCAGGCTGTTAAGCAGATGGTCGAAGAACGGATTAATCTCGCTGCTGTGAGACCGAGGAGACCGAGGAGCAAAAACAGAAGCTTAAACAGGTGTTTCTGGATTTTCAAGATATCTTTGCAGTGGATTCATATGACTGTAGACGCACTTCTTAGAATCATGTGAAATATTTGATCCAATCCATAGTACCATTAACAACTCGGTACTGGGGATACTCGAACCCAATGGCCAATGGAGACTTTGCGCAGACCTTAGGGAGATAAATAAACGGTTCCACATGTCAAGATGGCCCCTTCCCTACATCAATCAGGGATTGGCCAAGGGCCGAAGGTGTATGCAGCCACTGATCTGACCAATGGTTACTGGATAGTACTTGTGTGTTATGTATGGGCACTCGTTCCGTTCTAGACTACGGGCTCGTGTCCCTTTAAGAAACGCGAAACCTGGTGCCTGGAAATTGGCATGGCAACGCTGGCGTCCGCTCTACTCCTCCCAGGGATCACGCCGAGTAGCGCGCTGTGTTGTCACGTGACTTGCCTCCTTATTAGAACCTCCTCCCTCTAGGTCGGTGCTTCTGATCACGGATTAGTGGCGTTTCGAAATCTGTCTAAAGTTATCTTGTTCTCTCTGTTCCTGTCCTTGTTTCCCTGTTTTTTCCCCACAGTTTATGATCACCTTGGTTCCTCGACGCAGATTGTTTATTGGATTGCCCTTCTTATCGCCTTGCCTTGAATTGCCTCGTCTGGTATCTTGATCACGGACCGCTAATGGACTTCTCTTGCCTGCTCCTTGGATGCCACGTTACTTCAGGCCAGACCTCGTATGCATACGCTTTTCCACCTTCGGATTGTTGTTCTTGGAACTTCTGGTTTTCTCCCGCTTACCTGGAACTTTGGAGTTTAGAATTGGTACACGGACTAGAGACTCCCTGGGTGTACTACCATCCTCGTGCCGTCGGGTTAGGGTGTTATTAGGCGTCCTCGTGCCGTCGGGCTAGGTTGGACTGCTACTATGTGGATCGCTTGGATCTTGCCTACGTGTGAATTTCCTCTCCTGGTACGAAACCACCAGTAAGCGGTTAACCTTTTCTGATAAGCCTGGGTGGAAGAAGGGGGGTGGCTTGTGTATCTTTCTCTTACTATTACTGGTGGGGTACATTTACTTAAACTCCCTTTTTGCCTTGCATGGTAAATCTTTGGTATAACGCAACTCAAATCTTGCTGCTGTGGTGTGTTGTTATATCTCACCTTTGCAGGTCTGGCTTCCAATTGCTGTTGTATTATTCATCTCCAGTCCTCCTTTGACATCCCGCGTCTCGACCTGAGTTGTTCCATTGATACTCCGGGACTTCCATCGGCATCCATTCTTTTCTCCAATAGATCGCTCTGGTTCTTTCTAAACCAAAACCAGAGGGGCACATTGGGAAGAAGAACTCATCGGCTACACTACGAGGGCAACTCTGGTATCTGACAGAATCAGAAGCCTTAATGGATGCCAATGAGACTTTGGCCACCATTTTGCAATTGGTGGCCGAACTCCGCAATGATATGACCGCTGCCCATACTGCTATGCAGCGGCGCATAGATGATTTGCAAGCAGGTTTGTCGCCTCGGGGGGCCGAGGCGGCTCCTTTGGCGGGTATCCCTGACGCAGCTCCTCTCCCTTCTCAACAGGGCACGGGACCTGTTTATATGATGGCCCAGTTTCCCTTGGCTCCTCCTGAACGGTTCCATGGAGACCCCAAAACATTCAGGACCTTCCTGAATCAGTGTAGGTTGCACTTTCTTTGTCGTCCTGCCTCTTTTCCTGATGCAACCACCAAGGCAGCATTTTTGTTGTCCCATTTAGGGGGCACTGCGGCCGCCTGGGCGAATCCACTGCTGGAAGAAGGGAGCCATCTTCTATATAATTGTGATGCATTAATAGACGCCATGAGTCGTGTCTTTGACACACGTTATGCTACACAGGCTACTGACTTAGAACTGCTCAATTTGCAACAAGGCGGTCTCTCTCTGCTAGCCTACGTGGCCAAGTTTAACCAACTGGTGGCAGAGACCGGTTGGCCCGAAGATAAGAAGGCCTCGCTCTTCTATAAGGGCTTGTCTGATTCCTTGAAGGACACCCTAGCTACGGTTCCACTGATACCCAAGACTTTCCCCGAGCTATTGGATTTGGTTCTTCAGATCGATTCTCGACAGGCAGCAAGGAAAGGAGAGAAAAGAACAGCTCCTCCGGTTTCTCTTTCTGTTCCCGTTCCTGCTTCGGGATCCTCTGAACCTATGCAAATAGGGGCTCTGAGAAACCCTCTATCGGCAGAAATCAGGGAACACCGTAAGAAGAACGGCCTATGTTTTTACTGTGGAGCATCTGAACACTTGCTCAGGGAATGCCCCGAAAGACCTACCAAGAAACAGGGAAACGCCAAAACCCGGTGACTGAAGGGATCCAGACGCCGGGTGTTTCATCTACAGATCCCCCTTTCTGTAGCCCTTATTGTCTGGCTGTGTCACTCACCGCCTCCGGTCTTGAGAGAAAGGAGGTTAGCATGGTATTGGACTCCGGAGCCACAGGGAATTACGTGGATGCCTCCTATGCGAGGGAATTGGGTCTTCCGATTGTCCTTAAATCTTGTCCTGAAATGGTGAATGCTGTTGACGGTTCTTCCCTGGTCTCTGGGCTAGTGACAGAACGCACTATCGATCTGGTCATGACCACGGATTGTGGTCATCAGGAAAGCATATCCTTTGATCTTATTGCCGCACCACAGTTAAGGTTTATATTAGGTCTGCCTTGGTTCAGGCTGCATAATCCTTCCGTGGACTGGTGTTCAGGGGACGTGTGTTTTCTCTCTGATTTCTGCCAGAGTCATTGTCTGACAACCCCTGCGGTGGTCAATCCAGGCCGCGTTCTCTCTGAGCTAGCTGGTACCGTAGGGGCACTTATCAATACTACGCTTCCTGTGGCATACCAAAAGTACAAGGATGTCTTCGATGCTCAGGGGGCGGAGGTGCTTCCACCTCACAGACCCTACGACTGTCCTATAGAATTGGTCCCAGGGACCAAGGTACCTTCAGGACGCATACACTCCTTGACCCCAAGGGAAGACTTGATTTTGAAGGACTATATTAAGCGGTCCTTGGACTCCGGGTTTATACGCCCTTCTCGTTCACCATCTGCCTCCCCCTTGTTCTTCGTCCCAAAAAAGGAGGGAGCCCTTCGTCCTTGCATCGGTTATCGGGCATTTAACGCAGTCACAATCAAAAACCAATATCCGATCCCTCTGATTTCGGTTCTACTGGATCAATTGGGTTCGGCCAAGGTGTTTACTAAACTGGACTTAAGGGGTGCATACAATCTTGTACGGATACGCGAAGGCGACGAATGGAAAACCGCTTTCAAAACCAAGTATGGCCTCTTTGAGTACTGCGTTATGCCTTTTGGCCTGTGCAACGCTCCAGCTACCTTTCAGTATTTCATCAATGAGGTATTCCATGACATGTTGGACCAATATGTTGTCGTATACTTGGATGACATCTTGATCTATTCCCCTTCGATTGCCTCTCATGTCACTCATGTTTCTAACGTATTGCAACGACCAAGGGATAATCGTCTGTACGCCAAACTGGAGAAGTGCATGTTTCATGTTACTGAGGTGGAATTTCTAGGCTATAACATTACCAACCAGGGCGTGCAGATGAGCCGTTCCAAGGTCTCTGCTATTTTGGACTGGCCGCGTCCCAACACATTGAAAGCCTTGCAATCGTTTCTTGGTTTTGCCAATTTTTACCAGCGGTTTATCCAAGATTACTCTGCCCTCGAAGCCCTGAAGTCCGCCTTTACTTCTGCTCCTGTTCTCCAGCATCCGGATACGAATACACCATTTGTTATTGAAGCCGATGCCTCTGATGTAGCCTTGGGCGCGGTTTTGTCCCAGCATTGTCCAGACACCAAAAGCCTCCATCCAGTGGCTTATCACTCCAGAAAACTTACGCCCTATGAAAGAAATTACACTATCACGGAGCACGAGCTATTGGCTGTCAGAGACGCATTCTTGGTTTGGAGGCATCATCTGTTGGGCTCTCCCGAGCCGGTACAGGTCTTTACTGATCACAGGAATCTCTTAGCCCTGCAGTCGGTAAAATGCACCACGGCTCGCCATGCTAGGTGGCATGAATTTTTCTCGATGTTCAATTTCATCATCACCTACCGTCCCGGTTCCTTGAACTCAAAAGCAGATGCCCTTTCTCGACTTCATGGACCTCCGAATCCTTCCAACCTTCACGGCTCCCTGTTACTGCCTACTCAAGTGGTGTGTGGTTGCACGTTACGTCCCTCATTAAACGCAGCCATCAAGGATTGGGCGAGGAACCATCCCTCCGAGGTTGCCAGCCTTGGTTTGGAGCTCGTTCACTCACTACCCTATAAACAGGGTAAGATATTTTTGCCAGATGTTGATACCCGGCGTACCGCCATGCAGTGGTGACATGATGCTGCTACAGCAGCCCATCCAGGGGTTGGAAAGACCTTGGACCTCTTGAGAAGATGGTGCTGGTGGCCTTCTATGAACCAAGATGTAAGGGAATATATAGCTATTTGTGCCGTTTGTGCCCAGTGCAAACGTCATCATGGGAAACCTGTGGGCCTGCTGCAACCCATGCCTATACCTGATGCCCCATGGAAGATGCTTTCTATGGATTTTGTCGTAGAACTACCTTTGGTGGATGGTTACAACACTATCTGAGTAGTGGTTGATTACTTTACCAAGATGGCTATGTTTGTACCATAAAAGTCCAAGTAGACCAGGTAAAACAACCTGACCACGTAGCCGCTCTCCGTATATTGTCCCAACTAAAGGGTAATGTAATTCACAAGGATGGTACTGTTATCAGTATTAAAAATTCCTTTTGTAGAAGTATATTTTGGTAACGTAGAATGAATCACTGGTCTGAATCAAGGTTTCATTTATTTTTAAAGCAAAAAAGGATTGAAAGTGATGACTAATATAATCTTAGTCGGTATGCGGCTACCATCTCACATAGTTGTAATCAACCAATAGTGCCAATGCATTTCGGAGCATAACGCTCCTTCATCAGGGCAAGTCTCTGATTGCATCATGTAACATAATAAAACGAGGTATTAATAAAATCACATAATTAACAAAACGGGGAAACATTGAATTTAGTGACATATATCACATTTGTGCATGAATAAATTCAAAATTAAGGACATAATCATCAAAATGTAATCATAAAAATATATAATGTGTCACATACCCGAACAGGTTTGATTGCAGGTTGCAATAGTGAGATGGTGGAAAAAGAGATGGAAAAAAAGGCAAAATAAGTGAAAGGAATGGTGGGTTAACCAAATGATAAATCTATGAACTGTAAGGAGGAGAGTTTGCAGTTACCTACAGAGATCGGGGTAGCCAGTGGTAAGAAAGGGGACAAATGTCCGGTTCACGAAGGATCGGCAGTCACTGGACTCAATTCGATCAGACGAGAATCTGAAAATGTAACAGTGTATCAGGAGGATAACCAAAGCGTTACATAGGAATGTCAGATGGACGGGTAGTGATGTGCTTACCTGCGCTCGCGGGGTTGCAAGTGCACAGAGGATAGAAACGCGAGTGGCAGTATGGCGCCGGTTCGCATCGCCAGTTTACAGCGTTACCTAGGGAACTGTAACTTAAATAGACACGTGACATCGCCAGTTTACAGCGTTACCTAGGGAACTGTAACTTAGACACGTGACAGTAGATCGTGACGTATCAGTCAAGTAAAAAGCGCGGTATAGATTGTGTGTTGTATTGTGAAATTAAGGGGCCATTAAAAAACAAACAAACTAATTTTAAGTGTTAATGAGTGTGAATCAGCTATTGTGGAACATAGAGAAATGAACATTAGAAGTAATCAATGAACATAGAAAACATACTATGTACACAGAAAAAAAGTAATATAGAAATAAATGGAACAAAGTAAAATGACACAATTATGTGTGCACAAGAAGCTTATAAATGTCAGAAGCAGTTATAGTGTTGCACAGTTGTATAAAGGCTATAATATTTCTATGGACACTGGTCCCATAGGTAGCGACAACCGTGCTACCTTGGGTCCCAAACCGAAGTTCGGGAGAGGGGAAGAGTATCCAGGAAATAATCCATAAAAATTAAATAGATAAGTATGTTTAGCAAATAATATGGAACGACATAAATACCCTCAAATATATTGAAGCAACCCATGCCATGGTGTCCCTACTGCTCCGGTGTTGGCGGATCTATTCTTGAAGAACGTGTTTAGAAGGTTCGGCCTACCTACTATGATCGTCACGGATTGGGGACCGCAGTTTACTTCTCGCTTTTGGAGGTCTTTGACCACAACCCTAGGCATCGATGGCAGATACTCCAGCGCCTATCATCCTCAAACAGATGGTGAAACGGAGAGGCTTAATGCAACCATGGAACAGTACCTCCGTTGCCTCACTTTCCAATGTCAAGGTACCTGGGTCTCCGTATTGCCGTTGGCGGAATTTGCCTACAATAATTCCCTCCACTCTGCGACCTACATGTCCCCGTTTTACGCGATGAATGGTCGACATCCACGTTCCTTACCTCTTGGTGCCGAACCACCATTCCACAATCCCGCTGCTTTGACTTGTTTTAAGAGACTCTCAGACACTCATGCCTTAGTGAAGAGCCAACTGGTTCTGGCCCAGAGCCGTTCGAAAAAATATGCGGATGCACACCGCTCTCCGGCTCCTATGTATGCTCCGGGCATGAAGGTCTGGTTGTCTATGAAAAACCTACTATTGCCAGGTCGACGGGCCTTGTTACCACGTTTTGTGGGTCCCTATAAAGTTCTGCGAGTCATAAATCCGGCAGTGGTTCGTCTAGCCCTACCTTCTACTTGGAGGATACATCCGGTGTTTCATGTGTCCTTGGTGAAACCTTGTCACCCATTGACCAAACTACCTATACACCCGTCTCCTGTCAGGGTGCATGGTTTCGACGAATACGAGGTGGCTGCTATCCTGGATACCAAGGTGTGCAGAGGACGGCGTTTGTACTTGGTCGATTGGAAGGGCTATGGTCCGGAGGACCGCACATGGGAACCGACTGAAAACATTTACGCCCCTGTCCTTATGGCCCGTTTTTGGTCCACTCGGGGGGTGAGGGCACCTTTGCGGGAGGGTGTATGGGCACTCGTTCCATTCTACACTACGGGCTCGTGTCCCTTTAAGAAACGTGAAACCTGGTGCCTGGAAATTGGCATGGCAACGCTGGCGTCTGCTCTACTCCTCCCAGGGATCACGCTGAGTAGCGCGCTGTGTTGTCACGTGACTTGCCTCCTTATTAGCACCTCCTCCCTCTAGGTCGGTGCTTCTGATCACGGATTAGTGGCGTTTCGAAATCTGTCTAAAGTTATCTTGTTCTCTCTGTTCCTGTCCTTGTTTCCCTGTTTGTCCCCACAGTTTATGATCACCTTGGTTCCTCGACGCGGATTGTTTATTGGATTGCCCTTCTTATCGCCTTGCCTTGAATTGCCTCGTCTGGTATCTTGATCACGGACCGCTACTGGACTTCTCTTGCCTGCTCCTTGGATGCCACGTTACTTCAGGCCAGACCTCGTCTGCATACGCTTTTCCACCTTCGGATTGTTGTTCTGGTTTTCTCCCGCTTACCTGGAACTTTGGAGTTTTGAATTGGTACACGGACTAGAGACTCCCTGGGTGTACTACCGTCCTCGTGCCGTCGGGTTAGGGTGTTATTAGGCGTCCTCGTGCCGTCGGGCTAGGTTGGACTGCTACTATGTGGATCGCTTGGATCTTGCCTACGTGTGAATTTCCTCTCCTGGTACGAAACCACCGGTAAGCGGTTAACCTTTTCTGATAAGCCTGGGTGGAAGAAGGGGGGTGGCTTGTGTATCTTTCTCTTACTATTACTGGTGGGGTACATTTACTTAAACTCCCTTTTTGCCTTGCATGGTAAATCTTTGGTATAACGCAACTCAAATCTTGCTGCTGTGGTGTGTTGTTATATCTCACCTTTGTAGGTCCGGCTTCGAATTGCTGTTGTATTATTCATCTCCAGTCCTCCTTTGACATCCCGCGTCTCGACCTGAGTTGTTCCATTGATACTCCGGGACTTCCATCGGCATCCATTCTTTTCTCCAATAGATCGCTCTGGTTCTTTCTAAACCAAAACCAGAGGGGCATATTGGGAAGAAGAACTCATCGGCTACACTACGAGGGCAACTCTGGTATCTGACACTGTGAGTAGAGAAGACCAGTGGAAGCTTGCCTTTACCTTCAGGGAGGCAGCAATACACACGGACCCAAACCCCCGTGGGATACATAAACTCCGGTAATTAATTTAATATCTTTCTGCATAAGGCCATGCCCAATTTGGGCAAAAGGGGAAATCTGGTTTATGTAGATGATGTCTTCATCAAGAGCTCAACTGTGGAGCAACATACAGCTGAAATATGCTATGTTGTGAGCCTGTTGCAGAAAGCCGGAGCAAAACATTCCTTTCAGAAGGCACAGTGGTATAAGACCCGCGTGAACTTCTTAGTGCACGAAATCAACCCTGAGGGTCCCAGTCCCCAGGTAAAAAAGATGCCGCATTATTGAAATTTAAAGACTCTACTACTTTGCGAGAACTTAGAAGCATTCTTGGACTCACTAATTATAGTAGAAAGTTCATTGAAGACTACACAGAGGTCTCTCGACCCTTGGTCCATTTATCAAAGGCCGGGGTCAAATGGGAGTGGTCTGGCACCATCTGAGGCAGTAAAACAACTAAAGAGAAGCCTTTCCCAAGCCCCTTGTTTGGCTAATCCCATAAAAAACAAGGTGTTGTTCTTGGAGATGGGGTTCTAAGATACTTGCTTAACAGTGGTATTATTCCAAAAAGCATGAAACGGTCAACAAATGAATCTTGTACGTGAGCAAAACTTTGGATGGGTTCTCCTACCATGTTTACAATCATGGGGAAAAAGAACTAGTGGCTGGCATTGGGAATGCCTGGGTGAATTATGCCCTGGAACCCTCTGCTCGGTACAAAATAAGTCCCCAAAGTAGGCAGGTGACAGAGTTGATGGCGGTACATCAAGCCATCCTCACTGCAGCACACCACCAATTCAAAGAACTGGTCATAATCACTGACTCTGATTATTAAAGGAATGGGTTTGTGGAATGCCTGAATAACTGGAAAAATCAAAGCATGCTGTGTGCAAACAATAAACCGATAATGCATGGGAAATTAATTCAATCATTGATGATCTGGTAACCTCTAATGAGATGACCATCTGCTGGCAAAAGATCAAAGTTCACTCCAGGATAGAGGCACCAGACAAAACTGGAAATTACTTTGCTGACCAATTCACAGGGATTGCATATAAACCGAATCCTTGTTGGGGGAAATTCAGGTCACGGCTGTCACCAGATCCCAAACCCATGCCAATAACGAACTCTCAACTGCCCAGTGGAGTAATGAAACCCCAGATGCAGATTTCATTACTGCACACAAAAAGGACCCAATTATTGGGAAATTTAAGCAATATATTAAAGACCCCATGAATTTTCCTCTGACAGAATCCAATTATATTGGGAAGGAGGATCTCCGGGTGTTGATGAAGTTTTCCAAAATGTTCTGAATCCAAGACGGTTTGTTGGTACAGCGGTCCATGTCTGGATGTGACCAGTGGGTGGTACCTACCTCATTCTGAAGCATGATGTTAAGTTACGCCCATGATGCGGCCACTGCTGGTCACAGGGGGTTTCATACAAAATTAGAAATCTTGCGTGAGGTCGCATATTGCCACACATGAGCCAGGCCCTTACATCTACTTAAAGGGGTGTCTTGTGTGTGCTCAGTTTCAGACAAATTCTCATACACACAGATTTCCCCTGCAGAAAAGGGGAAAGAAACTGCCTTGGTCTGATTTGCAAGTTGATTTCATTGGGCCAGTGATTCACTCGTCTAGAGGAAACAAGTACATGTTGACCGTGACATGCTTGTTTACCAAGTGGGTAAAATGTCTTCCGGCCTTGTAAGGCGGAGACAGCTGCCGCACTGATGATTGACCACATCTTGCCTTATTTCGGCCTTTCCAAAAGGAGTGAGTTGGACTGAGGAAGTCATTTTACCAGCAAGGTGATGGCCAAGCTGTTTGAGATACTAGGGGCAAAAAGAAAACTCCACATTGCCCACCGTATAGCCCCGAGTGGGGGAGTTGATTGGTACAATAAAATAATTGTGGGCATCTTGAAGACGTCCTGGCAGACTCTTGACCGAGTTGGAACATCTGATTACCGCTTGTCCTAATGGCCATTAGGACCACACCATCTTCTGCAACCAAAATGTCTCCATTTGAGCTCATAACTGGAAGACAAATTGTGCTATCTCAGCATCTGCTCTACAGAACTCAAGAGAAGACCCTGATCAACACGTCCACTACCCATGAGTACACTGAGATGTTAAGGAAACACCTTCTGCATGTTTTTGCTTATGCACAGCGCAATTTAGAAAAGTCAGCAGAAGGAATGAAAGCCGACTATGACTTAAAAACTACCAAGACGGAGTACAAAGTAGGAGACAGTGTCTACCTGTACAATTTCTAAAGGAACCAGGCCATGAAGCGTATGTTCCCCCCCTCTTGGTGCGGTGCCTTTAAAATTGTAAATAAAATCTCACTTGTCGCCTATAACATCTGCATCCCTAAAGAGAACATAGGGGAGAAAAATTGGTCCATATCAATCAGTTGAAGAGCATTCACCCCAGACAGACTGTATGACTGATTGAAGAGCCCAGTGAGCATAGAGCCCAGGAACCATCTGAAGAATGAGTGGAAAGGATGGAAACCCAGATGGAGAATATCTCACATTTACATGGAGTAAAGGAATGTATACACACAAAGAACATATAAAATACTGGATGATAAAAAGACGTGTAGGAATACTCATGTAAGGGAAATAAATGTTGATGTGTTTGTGATGTTGTTTTGTGTTTTAAGTTGTATGCCTATTTACCCGGGAAAGAAGTACTGTACAATATACTTAATCTCTCTTTTACTCTTTGCAGACTCAATAATTCCTTACCTTCAAAGCCTGGGGGTAGGAGGTTCCTAAAAGGGAGGGTTCCAGGGTCAAACCCCAAAATCTGAAAAGAGTGGACTGCAGACCAGAGCGCCACTCCCTCGGGCACGAAAAGAGCAGACGTGCTCCAACGAGGAAATTCATGGAATGAGCCAAAGCAAAGAGAAAACAAAAAACCCACTCTCCCTTGCGCTTTTCTATGTGTCAACCATGTCAAAGTCCCAGGGCAGGGGGATTTGTGGGTTAAAAATACAGCCTCAAAGTGACAGAGATGGAGAGGTCATTCTAGGCCCCTATTGTGAGAGTGAAGCTGGCTAATGTGGAATCTCATTGATATGTAAAAGTCAGTACAAAACATCGATTTCCGACATAAGGCCTAGTGAAATGAAAGGAAATGGGCCTAGTGCAATTATACTAAAATGGAAATTATACTAAATTTAAGGAGACACCTTCAGCATGCTTTTGCTTATGCTCAGCACAATTAAAAGAATTGGCAGAAGGAATGAAACCCTACTGTGATTTAAAGACTACCAAGAAGGAGTACAAAGTAGGAGACCGGGTCTAACTGTACAATTTCTAAAGGAACCAGAACAAGGAGCGGAAATTCCTCTCCTCTTGGTGCGGTACCGTTGAAATTGTTGATAAAATCTCACCTGTCGCCTATAAGATCTGCATCGTTAGAGGAGAACATAGGAAAGATAAATGGGGCCATATCAATCAGTTGAAGAGCTGTCACACCAGACAGACTTTCCAACTGATTGAAGATCCCAGTGAGGGTATGGCCCAGGAACCATCTGAAGAATGAAAAGAAAGGATGGAAACCCAGATGGAGAATATGGAATATTTACAGGGAGTAAAGTAAATTATACTCACAAAGAATGTATAAAAAACAGTATGAAAAAAAAATAAGACATGTAGGAATGCTCATGTAAGGAAAATAAATGTCGATGTTTATGTAATGTTGTTTACTGTTTTAAGTTGTATGCCTATTTACTGGTGAAAGAAGTACTGTATAATATACTTAACCTCTCCATTACTTGCTGCAGACTCAATAATTCCTTACCTTCACAGCCTAAGGGTAGGAGGTTCCAAAAGGGGAGGTGTTTCAGGTACAAACCCCAAAATCCCAAAAGAGTGGACTGCAGACTAGAGTGCCACTCCCTCAGGCCAGGAAAAGAGCAGACATGCTCCAACAAGGAAATTCCTGGAATGAGCCAAAGCAAAGAGAAAACAAAAACCCCACTCTCCCTTGCTATTTTCTACGGGGCAACCAAGTCAGAAACCCAGGGTGGGGGATTTGTGGGGTGGAAATTCAGCCCCAGATTGACAGAGATGGAGAGGTCATGCTAGGCCTCTATTATGAGAGTGAAGTTGGCTGATGTGGAGTTTTGTTGATGTATAAAAGCTGTTACTAAACAGTGATTTCCGACATAGGGCCTAGTGAAATGAAAGGAAATGGGCCTAGTGCAATTAAACTAAAATGGACCAGTGCGCAAGTCGAAGGGAATCCACCTGAGAGCTTAAAACTGCTTGATATGCCCATTGAATGGAAAAAGACATGTGGTGCTGCAGATGCTGACAACTGGGAAAAGGCATTTTTTGACAGATTCCAAACTGCAGCAATACACATGGGAAAAAATACATTGAAATGATAGGCATGTGAAAAATACCAAGGAGGAATTTTGCCTTTGTGCCTTACATTTAAAAGGTGAAGCCAAGTGACACTATTACGGAGAAAGACACTTATTTTTCACAAATAAACTGACTTTCAAATGGAAAGGCTTACTTGTTGGAGAAGTAAAGAAGACTTTTTTTATGTAACTGTGGCCCATGTGTGAATAATATCAAAGGTGAACTTATTTCTGTCCAAACCGTATGTAAAGAAAGATTGCATGATAAACAACATGCACAGTTATAATGACAAATGTTACATGTAGGCACATCTTGTTGAGTTAAAGCTGTATTTTGTGAAGTATTGTAATTGTACTTCTAATTGGTTATTTATAAGGCACTTAATACCCAGAGGTTTCTTAGCAGTGACCCGGGCATTGAACCTGTGTTGCACTGCGTCGGCTTGCTTCCAAGGCGAGCCCTTTGCCCCTGATCTATCCTCCCGAGACGATGCATGTATGGATGCAGCTAATGTTTTCCCCACTGAACTGAAAGGTCTGTGCCTTTGAAACTTTGAACTCAAGATCTGTGGGTTGGGCCCTCGATGAAAACGAAATAACAGAGAATTAGATAAAAATTGTGGGAGTAGCAGATAACACTGCTGTTACAACGTCCCCCAGTTCACGGTCCCAGTACGATTGTTTGCGTTCAATACGCCAACCACAACACGGCACCCCCTCCAGTGTATGCTTTTGCCAACCACAACATGGCACCTTCACATTTTGCCAACCAACATATCGGACTTGCCAACCAAGCCGGAATGTGGTGTTCTTTACGCAGCATTACGAATGAGGGAGGAGCACACTCATACACGACCATTCAAAACAACCAAAGGAACTCAACGCAATGTGTTGCAACTTCCTTTTTGCCAGTAACGCTTTCTTCTGTTATTGTTTGCTCTGCTCCCTTCCTTGTTCACACTCCTGTTCCTTCCTTGCTCACTTGAACTCTGTACGCTAGCTAACCCGCTTCATTGCTGTTTCTGGCCTCCCTTCCCTTCCTTTTCTAATCATTGCTCCTGCCAGCTGCTCTCTGCTACAGCCTTGTTTTCACTTACCATAATTCGTGGGCCCTTTAACACTGTTGACCTGCTTTGGTAGTGCCAATCCACTGTTTGCTCTGGGCAACTCACCTACTCCAGACTGCCATAGTACACCAACGATTTTTTACTCAAGTGGGATTTTTTCCTTGGGTTTTTTCCTTACCTTTTTGCAAGGCTGGTCTTTTCTATCAAGACAACCCTGGCATTGGGAGGCGAGAGACCTTACCTGCATCACAGAGAATCTGCTGTCAAAGAGTCGGGTAAACCAAAGATTAAAAATAACGAGCAGAAATTACCTTTAAGGTCAGGTCTCCCCATTAGCTGCGCATTAGTGGCCAATAGAAATTACCCTTTCAGTGCTGACCCGGCCTCAAGAAAATGGCTTCAGAGCAACTAATGGATCTTTATGTAAGAAACAGACCCAGCTGATAAGCAGATGTTTGTGTCAGGTGACAATGGAGAAATGCAATTTAGGACTAGGTTGGGGCTTTTGTGGAGCTGAGGGGCACATGTGATGTCTTGCCATATGATTAACATTGGGCCACCTTTTGTTTAATTAAAAGAGGAGAGGATTGTGTGTCCCAATGAGCTCATCCTGGACTCATGTTAAAGGGGATAGGAAGCCTGTCAGTATCATGTAAATATGAATCCTGTGTGATTTATACAAATTGAGTTATGATATGAAGACAATTATGATTCTGGCCTTCTCATAATTCCAAGGGAATGGAAAGTTGTTGTGGTGATAGGGTATGGAACTAAGGTTTGAATCTTGAAGGGTCAGATTTGTGACTATTTCAGCTAAGGAATAAGTTGATAAAAATGGTAGCTTCTTCCAAGAAGGGCGTGCCGAGATATGATTAGTATTTTCCAACTCGCCATAAAATATGGAACTCAAATATATATATGTGCCTGCAGTTATCTGAAAAGGTAAGATAGCTGCCATGTTGGGAGTTTTCAAGAACAATGAAAAAGTTAAACCCACTTGTCATTTTGGGATGATGAATCCTTCTCTTCCCTCAGCCTCCATCATCCACACCTCCCAACTCTTTGTCCTATCGGAAGGCAGTGGGTGTGTTGGAGGAGGGGGAGGGGGAGAGCTGGCCAATCCGTAGCATGGGAATTATGTTAATAATGGAGTGTCACCAGCCCTATAAGTTTTCAATCTGAGAGGGGTTTTCTTGGACTTTTTGACTTTTTGCCTTTCTTTGGACTTTTGATGTTTCCCTTGACTTTTCTACTCTATTGCTGGAGGTAGTCTTCTTCTGGACTCTTGCTAGGAACAACTAGCAGAGAGACAGGGAGAGCTACCAAGGCTTTAAACATTACATGGGAGACAGAGACTGGGAAATCTAGAAGCTAGCTGGGCCTGCCATTTGAGGAGCCAGAGGAAGTCTCAGTGCGGGGCACTATCCTTGACCAAAGTCTTTGACCAGATGTGTGCTGTCTTCAGAGGAGCCTTGCCATTTCCCTGGATGCCCCATAACCAAGGCCTCCCATGTAAGTAGATTAATCCAAATGCCAACAAAAGTGGGGGGCGGAATCTGCCAGCCTTAATCTCCATCTCGCATAGTGGGTATGGGGGTGGAACTGGCACATTTTATTAAATATAACTCAAATTAATTCCCCATAGAAAACCCCCTATCCATTTCAATTGAATTGTGTGGGGAACTGCCTGCCTTAATTCTTTCCATTGCATTGTGGGGAGGGGGTGAAACTATGTAGATCCCTAGCACATTGAATTGAAGTAAATCAATTAATTCCCATATAGAAAATCACAGGATGAGTGTTGTTAGATTTCAAAACTAACAAAGTTCATGCCCAGTGTGTTAGAGCCAGTATAGACAATAAAGTACTTAGGTGACTCTACCTTTCTGAAACCCCTGTCTTCTGTACCGAAGGGAGGTGTCCATAATCCCAAAATAAGTAACCCTAAAATGCTGCTATTCAGGTGAATGCAGATGGTGCATAACACAATTTCCCATTTATTTATTTGCCTACCAAATCAGAATCCCAAGGCCCTGCATTTTCTGCAAATCAAACAAAAAGCCCAAAACGATTTCTTTTCATTGCGTCTACTTCCCTAACACTGCCTTTTTAATGAAAAGCCAAAATGATGTTGCTACTGTATTTCCACTCTGTGTAACTTGCCTTCAAATTAAGGGGTCACATTTAACTGATGCATGGGGTGGGAGTTGCTGGGAGAGAAGAGCATGGTGATAATCCCAGCAATCACTGGGGGTTGTTTCACATTTCCTAATTGTTAATGTGCAAGAAATCCTCTGTGTGTTTTGATGTAAAGTTTTTTAATTCAACTTGTGTGTTGTAGTATCTATAAGTCCATTAGAAATATAAGTCAGTCCATTGGTGCAAGTAATTTGAAACTGTGATATTGTGGCATTTTTGGCTGATGTTTTGGTTGCTCATTATTCTTTGTCATAATGAGGACTGTGGTTTGCCTCCTTCCTTTCTCCCTCTTCCCGTAGGTGATCAGGTAATTCTACAATGAATAAAAGTGCCTGGAACCTGCCATCCACCCTTTTAGCCAAATCAAATCAAGGTAAACGTGGTGAGTGGTCAAGGCTTGGTCTCAGGAGAAAGTGAGTGAGGACAGGCGTCCACAATGAGTCCACACAGTAATTTAATTTAGACATGTCAGTGCATAAATACTATATTTATTATAGGCCAAAAACACCCACAAAGAAATGAATTAAGCAGTTAGCAATATCTCACAGCACTCAATTCTTACTATACACCAGCCTGGATCCTAGTTCATTGGTGGTAAGGAGGGTATTAGTTGGATGGTGCGAGATAGGTTGGAGGCCTCACTGAAGTTGAATCTGTAAAAGTGCTTTGGTGCACGCCACCTTGCTTGAGGGCAATGAAACAACCTGAGTTGAGAGTGACCGCCTAATAATTTGTGACATCCTCAACAGAGAGTGGTAAAAAACGGACTTATTATTGTGTTCATTCTTAACTTGATTTGTATCACTTTCCATCATTATCTGAATCCTTGTATGGTTCCTTTATAGTCATCTAATAAACTAAATAAAAACATGTGAAGTGCATATTGTGTGCTGTCCTGCATGTTGTATGGTAAAAGAAGAGTTACCTGGTTTTAGCGGCTTCTGTGCTAAAGTTGTTGGCCAGCGTTGTCCAGCAATGGTCGTAGAGCACATTGACAGCCAGTAGTGTCCTTCCCGCTGCGTCATGGAGAGCCCGCGCTATCATTGGGTCTTCGCTGTTGGTAGCCCAATCTGCTGCTTGAAGGATAGCAGCCTTAGGGGGGATGTACTGGGCTTCTACCAGAAGCTGGTCATTATCACCTCGGACGAAGGAAGTCCACAATCTGCATTGAGCAATGTGGGAAAAATAGACAGTATTTGTGAAGTGTTATCCTGCCCCCTGCAAATGAGCTTACTGTAACAATGCCTGCCTTGTGGACATTAATTAGTCATTATTTAACAGTGTGGACAGACCTAGGGCCCACAGAAAGGACTGTGGTTTGCCTCCTTCCGTTCTCCCTCTTCCCGTAGGTGATCAGATAATTATACAAAGAATAAAAGTGCCTGGAACCTTCCATCCACCCTGTTAGCCAAATCGAATCAAGGTAAACGTGGTGAGTGGTCAAGGCTTGGTCTCAGGAGAAAGTGAGTGAGGTCAGGGGTCCACAATGAGTCCACACATTAATTTAATTTAGACAGGTCAGTGCAGAAACATTATATTTATTATAGGCCAAAAACACCGAGAAAGAAATGAATTAAGCAGGTAGCAATATCTCACAGCACTCAATTATCAAACATAAGTACAGTCATCTTAGGTTTGTAGGAATGCATAAAATAACTTAGACAACTAAATGAAGCTAAGTAGTGATGCAGGAGAATGATACCAAGTTACAGGAATTATGCCCTATTTATATAAGCCCAATCCCAAGGATGTATAGGGCCTTGTGCCCAAAGGTCTCAAAGCTTCTTCTTCGTAGGAGAGGGGACGGATATAGGAAGATATCTTGTGGTGGTGAAAGGTTGCAGAATATATTCAACAACGTTACAGGTCAGAAACATTATCTTTCAGATGCAAACAGATCCGACGATCATAAAGCGATGGAATGGAGTAACCAAAGTTTATTTTGAGAGGTATTCTAAGGGAAACAGGGGGAGGTAAATGTGTGATAAACTCTGCATTTCCCAGATGACTAGATTTGTTGACTCAGGGTCACTTGAGTTAGGTTTTCCTGCCATTTATTCTGGTGCAGGGTGTCTACGGGTTGCGGGTCTGAGGATTTCTCTGGTTGGCTGCTGGTGCAGGATGCAACCCCTGCCAAAGAAGGCAAGCAGGATTCACCAATGCCGGGCACTTTTGGACACTTCACAGGACACAGGGAAGCGACTTCCACTCATGGTCACTGAAAAGCGACAATGGCAGGGGTCTCTCCAGATGCGGTCGAAGAAGACCTTCCAGAGCAGGATCCCTTGAAGCTGGGAAGCTGGAACCTGTCAGGAAATCGACATGTGGCACAAACTGGCGACCACCAAAGTTCCAGCAAAGAATTTGGTGCAGTGACGATTCTACTGAGGCATCCCGCTGGAGAGCTGATCAGTCCAGCGGGTGGTCCAGGGACACTTCCGCAGGCTCAGGATGGCTGGATCTTCAAGAATGCCACCACCCACCAGTCCAAGCGTTGAAGCACTGCTCATGGCCTTCGAAGACCAGACAATCCAGCACAGCTTCCCCAGGCCAATCACAGGAAAGGATGGTGGGCCTCTTTGGGTGTCGTCCACAGATCTTCAGTCATCTGCTCGTCTACACAGGATACTTGGTTCCAACATTGTTCTGAAGAAATGGCTGCAGGAGTCCTCATCTTATCCTAAATCATGACTGGCAACAAGTCCAAGCCCACCAATGGTAAGGATTGGCACCATTCAAACAGCCAGCAGTGGTCCAATCAGGGACCACTGTGGGTTTCACTCAAGCCCCACACCTGGACTTTCAGGTGCCACAGATGTGGAGTGGGACCAGACCATCCCACCCACATCCTAGGTCCACACACACCAGGCCAGTAGTAGCCTGCGAAAGCATCAGCTTTCCGGGGAAAATGCGTGACCATATAAGGGATTTCCTGACCTGGGAAGGCAGAAAGACGGCCAAACAACAAAATGGCCAAAGGACAAGTGAAAGAATTTGTGGCATTAACCACGTTTAGTAGCCAGACACAGTAAACGTGAATGTGCACACTAAACATAATGCAAAAATGGTAAAAAGGTATCTTCTGCCACCAGCTTGTCTTTAGGCACATATAACACTATCCAAAAATCCCACGTGTAAGACTAGGGTGATACAAAAGTATCCCCACTGAATTGCATTGTAAGATGCTGGGTGCACTGTCAAAAAGGTACCAAAAAAGGGTAAAACATAAAAGGACAAAAGGGAAACCTAGTTCCCAGTACTGATAGTCTGAAAGACTGATCAGTTCCCCCATGACAAAATGAGCAAAAGGCCAGGGGATTGGAGCTGAAGGCTTATATTCCCTATAGAAAATCAGGACAGGCTCAAAAAAATAAGCAACACTTTTTGGGGTCCATAGAATATGGAGAGAAAGTTGCCATCTTTCCTAACACTCACCCCGCCACCCTCAGTACCCTGCAGACTAAGGACAGGGGGAACTAATCCACCCCTGGACGAGTCTCATGTTCAGGTCGGTTCATTCTGGACAACCCATCAGCATTGCTATGTTGGGCACCTGGCCTGTGCTCAATTGAAGTCAAACCCTTGGAGGCTGATGGACCACCTGAGCAACTTAGGATTCTCTCCCTTCATGTTCATTAGCCACTTTAAAGGCTTAAGGTCAGTCTGCACAGTGAAGTGAGTCCCAAAGAGGTGGGGTCTCAGCTTCGAAGGGCCATAAACGCCCACCTGAAAGTGAATGGAAGGCCCATGGATAGAGGCAACGCATAGTCCAATGAAAAAGAGGGAGATCATACAGGGTCGAATGATAGACAGCAAAGTCCAAGGATACAAGTAATGGAGTGCCCGGGTAGAAAGGGAGACCCTGCTGAGCCCAGTGATAGAATTAATACAATGTCCTAGAATAGGGACAACACATAGTGCAAGGAAATAGGGAGACCATAATAAAAGACAGTCCATGGATAGATAGAGGCAATGCATGGCCCAAGAATACATGGAGCCCCTGCAGGGTTCAATGACAGACAGCAGAGTCCAAGGAAAGAGACAATACATGGGCCAAAGTCCAGGGACAGAGGCAATGAATGGGCCAAGAATACTGGGAGACCCTGCAGGGTCCAATGACAGATAGCAGGGTCCAAGGACAGAGGCAATGCATGGCCCAAGAATATATGGAGCCCCTGCAGGGTCCAATGACAGACAGCAGGGTCCAAGGACAGAGGCAATGCATGGGCCAAGGTCCAAGGACAGAGGCAATGCATGGGCCAAGAATAAAGGGAGACCCTGCAGGGTCCAATGACAGACAGCAGGGTCCAAGGACAGGGGCAATGCATGACCCAATAATAGAAGGAGACCCGCAGGGTCCAATGACAGACAGCAGGGTCCAAGGACCGAGGCAATGCAGGGGCCAAAAATACAGAGAGAACCTGCAGGGTCCAATGACAGATAGCAGGGTCCAAGGACAGAGGCAATGCATGGCCCAAGAATATATGGAGCCCCTGCAGGGTCCAATGACAGACAGCAGGGTCCAAGGACAGAGGCAATGCATGGGCCAAGGTCCAAGGACAGAGGCAATGCATGGGCCAAGAATAAAGGGAGACCCTGCAGGGTCCAATGACAGACAGCAGGGTCCAAGGACAGAGGAAATGCATGGCCCCAGAATCGAGGGAGACCCGCATGGTCCAATGACAGACAGCAGGGTGCAAGGACAGAGGCAATGCAGGACCCAAGAATAGAGGGAGACCCGCAGGGTCCATTGACAGACAGCAGGTTCCAAGGACAGAGGCAATGCATGGGCCAAGAATACAGGGAGATCCTGCAGGGTCGATTGACAGACAGCAGGGTCCAAGGACAGAGGCAATGCATAGCCCAATAATAGAGGGAGACCCGCAGGGTCCAATGGCAGACAGCAGGGTCCAAGGACAGGGCAATGCATGGGCCAAGAATACAGAGAGACCCTGCATGCTCCAATGACAGACAGCAGGGTCCAAGGACAGAGGCAATGCATGGCCCAATAATAGAAGGAGAACCACAGGTTCACAATGACAGACAGCTGGGTCCAAGGACAGAGGAAATGCACGTCCCCAGAATAGAGGGAACCCTGCTGGGTCCAATGACAGACAGCAGGGTCCAAGGACAGTCGCAATGCATTGGCCAAGAATAGAGGGACAGCCGCAGGGTCCAATGACAGATAGCACGGTCCAAGAACAGAGGCAATGCATGGGCCAAGAATACAGGGAGACCCTGCAAGGTCCGATGACAGACAGCAGGGTCCAAGGACGGAGGCAATGCATGGGCCAAGAATATAGGGAGACCCTGCGAGGTCCAATGACAGACAGCAGGGTCCAAGGACAGAGGCAATGCATGGCCCAATAATACAGGGAGACCCGCAGGGTCCAATGACAGACAGCAGGGTCCAAGGACAGAGGCAATGCATGGGCCAAGAATACAGGGAGACCCTGCGAGGTCCAATGACAGACAGCAGGGTCCAAGGACAGAGGCAATGCATGGCCCAATAATACAGGGAGACCCGCAGGGTCCAATGACAGACAGCAGGGTCCAAGGACAGAGGCAATGCATGGGCCAAGAATACAGGGAGACCCACAGGGTCCAATGACAGACAGCAGGATCCAAGGCCAGTGGCAATGCATGGGCCAAGAATATAGGGAGACCCTGCGAGGTCCAATGACAGACAGCAGGGTCCAAGGACAGAGGCAATGCATGGCCCAATAATACAGGGAGACCCGCAGGGTCCAATGACAGACAGCAGGATCCAAGGCCAGTGGCAATGCATGGGCCAAGAATATAGGGAGACCCTGCGAGGTCCAATGACAGACAGCAGGGTCCAAGGACAGAGGCAATGCATGGCCCAATAATACAGGGAGACCCGCAGGGTCCAATGACAGACAGCAGGGTCCAAGGACAGAGGCAATGCATGGGCCAAGAATACAGGGAGACCCACAGGGTCCAATGACAAGCTACAGGGACCAAGGACAGAGGCAATGCATGGGCCAAGAATACAGGGAGACCTTGCAGGGTCACAATGACAGACAGCAGGGTCCTAGGACAGACTCAATGCATGGGCCAAGAATACAGGGAGATCTTGCAGGGTCACAATGACAGACAGCAGGGTCCAAGGACAGAGGCAATGCACAGGTCAAGAATACAAGGAGACCCTGCAGGGTCCAATGACTGACAGCAGGGTCCAAGGACAGAGCTAATGCAAGGACCAAGAATACTGGGAGACCCTGCAGGGCCCAATGACAGACAGCAGGGTCAAAGGATAGTGGCAATGCATTGTCCAAGAATAGAGGGACAGCCGCAGGGTCCAATGACAGATAGCATGGTCCAAGAACAGAGGCAATGCATGGGTCAAGAATACAGGGAGAACCTGCAGGGTCCAATGCCAGACAGGTCCAAGGACAGAGGCAATGCATGGATCAAGAATACAGAGAGACCCTGCAAGGTCCAATGATAGACAGCATGGTCCACGGACAGATGCAATGCATGGGCCAAGAATACAGGGAGACCCTGCAGGGTCCAATGACAGACATCAGGGTCCAAGGACAGAGGCAGTGCATGGGCCAAGAATACAGGGAAATCCTGCAGGGCCCAATGACAGACAGCAGGGTCCAAGGACAGAGGCAATGCATGGGCAAATAATAGAGGTAGACCTGCAGGGTCCAATGACAGACAGCAGGGCCCAAGGACAGTGGCAATGCATGGCCCGTGAATAGAGGGACACCCTCAGGGCCCAATGACAGATATCATAGTCCAAGAACAGAGGCAATGCATTGGCCAAGAATACAGGGAGACCGTGCAGGGTCCAATAACAGACAGCAGGGTCCAAGGACAGAGGCAATGCATGGGCCAAGAATACAGGCAGACCTTGCAGGGCCCAATGACAGACAGCAGGGTCCAAGGACAGAGGCAATGCATGGGCCAAGAATAGAGGTAGACCTGCAGGGTCCAATGACAGACAGCAGGGCCCAAGGACTGTGGCAATGCATGGCCCGTGAATAGAGGGACACCCTCAGGGCCCAATGACAGATGTCATGGTCCAAGTACAGAGGCACTGCATGAGCCAAGAATACAGGGAGGGCCTGCAGGGGCCGGATCTCCTGAAATTCCTGAAACTCCTCAAGACCTTCCTCTTCTCCTCTTTCTTCTCTCTCCCTCTACCCTGCTAATTTAGTTCTCTGTCCTTTCCCTCTCTCCCTTCTATTCCTTAGAGCATGCTGACTGGCCACCTGGTGTACCTCAAGAGTCTCACTGGTCCACTGTACCCACACCAGTCCTCTCTCGCACTTGCCTCAGGGCCCTACACTTCACCCACACTCAACATACTGAGAAATTAACCCAAGAGAATGCCTCTCTCTGCACTTAGCCCCCCGGCCTCGACCCTGTGCACTTGACCCTCCCCTCCCTGGGACCCTCCGTGCACTTGCTCGAGCCGTATGCACCACGCCCGAAGATTGTCTGTCTGTTTCTCCTCTGTCTTCACCCCTAATTGTACTGCAGAATCGCTGTCAGGCCTATTTGCTATATCCCATACTGTTAAATATATTTTATGCACTTACTCTGTGCAGACTATTATCGTCTCCGATTTTCAAGGGCTCTGAGCGACTGTTGTATTTTACCCCGTTTTCCCACCCTCTTGTGCACCTTGAAACACTTGCCTGTGTATAGGCGCTATATAAATAAACAATACCACACTATGACAGACTGCAGTGTCCAAAGACAGAGGCAATGCATGGCCCAAGAATACAGGGAGACCCTGCAAGGTCTAAAAGGGAGACTCAGAGCCCAATGACAGTCAGTTCAGGACCCGAGGATTGAAGGAATACAAGGTGCAAGGGTAGAGGGAGACCATGCAGGGTCTATAAGGGAGACTCGGAGCCCAATTACAATCAGTGCAGGGCCCAAGTATAGAAGGAACACAGGGTGCAAGTGTAGTGGGAGACCATGAAGGGTCTATAAGGGAGACTAGGAGCCCAATGATGATTAGTGCAAGGCATAATGATAGAAGGAATACAGCGTGCAAGAGTGGAGGGAGACCTTGCAGGGTCTATATGGGAGACTCAGAGCCCAATGACAGTCAGTGCAGGGCCCAAGGATAGAAGGAATACAGGGTGCAAGCGGAGAGGGAGGCCGTGTAGGGTCCATAAGAGAGACAAAGAGACAAATGACAGTCAGTGGAGGGTCCCAGGATAGAAAGGATACAGGGTGCAGGGGTAGAGACTATGCAGGATTTATAAGGGAGACTCTGGAGCTCAATGACAGTCAGTGCAGGGCCCAAGGATAGAAGGAATAAATGGTGCAAGGGTAGAAGGAGACCATGCAGGATCTATAAGGTAGACTCAGATCCCAATGACGATCAGTGATTGGCCTGAGGATAGAAGGAATACAGGGTGCAAGGGTAGAAGGAGACCATGCAGGGTCTATACGGGAGACTTAGAGCCCAATGATGGTCAGTGCAGGGCCCAAAAATAGAAGGGATACAGGGTAAAAGGGTAGAGAGAGACCATGCCGGATGTATAAAGGAGACTCGCAGCCCAATGATGGTCAGTGCAGGGCCCAAGTATAGGAAGAATACAGGATGCAATGGTAGAGGGAGACCATGCCGGGTCTGTAATGGAGACACAGAGCCAAATGACAGTCAGTGGAGGACTCAAGGATTGAAGGAATACAAAGTCCAGGGGTAGAGGGAGACCATGGAGGGTCTATAAGGGAGACTCTGGAGCTCAAGGACAGTCAGTGCAGGGCCCAAGATAGAAGGACAACAGGGTGCATGGGTAGAGGGAGACTATGCAGGGGCTATAAGGGAGACTCGGAGTCCAATGACGGTTAGTGCAGGGCCCAAGGATAATAGGAACACATCGTTCAAGTGTATAGGGAGACCACACAGGGTCTAAAAGGGAGACTCAGAGCCCAATGACAGTGAGTGCATGGCCCAAGGATATAAGGAATACAGGGTGCAAGGGTAGAGGAAGACCATGCAGGGCCTATATGGGAGACTCAGAGCCTGGCCGAATGATATAGGGAACACAGGCTGCAAGGGTAGAGGGAGACCATGCAGGTTCTATAAGGGAGACTCAGAGCCCAGTGCCAGTCAGTGCAGGGCCTAAGATAGAAGGAATACAGGGTTTAATGGTAGAGGGAGACCATGCAGGGTCCATAAGGGAGACTAGGATCTCAATGACAGTCAGTGCAGGGCCCAAGGATAGAATGAATACAGGGTGCATGGGTAGAGGGAGACCATGCAGGGTCTATAAGGGAGAATCAGAGCCTAATGATGATCAGTGCAGGGCACAAGGATAGAAGGAATACAGGGTGCAGGGGTAGAGGGAGACCATGCAGGGTCTATACAGGAGACTCTGGAGCTCAATGACAGTCAGTGCAAGGCCCATGGATAGAAGGAACACAGGGTGCAAGGGTAGAGGGAGACCATTCGGGGTCTATAAGGGGGACTTGAAGACCAATGATGGTCAGTACAGGGTCCAAGAATAGAAAACATACAGGGTGCAAGAGTAGAAGGACAGCATGCAGGGTCTATAAGGGAGACTAGGAGCCCAATGACAGTCAGTGTAGGGCCCAAAGATAGACTGAATACATGGTTCATGGGTAGAGTGAGACCATGCAGGGTCTATATTGTAGACTAGGAGCCCAATTCCGTTGCCAAGGATAGAAAGAATACAAGGTGTATGGGTAGAGGGAGATCATGCCAGGTCTTTACTGGAGACTCAGAGTCCAATGACAGTGAGTGCAGGTCCCAAGGATAGAAGGAATACAGGGAGCAACGGTAGAGGGAGACAATGCAGGGCCTATAAGGGAGACTCAGTGTATGGGTAGAGGGAGATCATGCCGGGTCTTTAATGGAGACTCAGAGTCCAATGACAGTGAGTGCATGTCCCAAGGATAGAAGGAATACAGGGTGCAAGGGTAGAGGGAGACAATGCAGGGCCTATAATGGAGACTCAACGACATGCCAAATGATATAGGGAACACAAGGTGCAGGAGTAGAGGGTGACCATTTAGGGTCTATAAAGGAGACTCAGTGCCCAAAGACTGTCAGTGCAGGGCCCAAGGATAGAATGAATACAGGGTGCAAGGGTAGAGAGAGACCATGCAAAGTTCTATAAGGGAGACTAGGAGCCAAATGACAATTAGTGCAGGGCTCAAGGATAGTGGTAATACAGGGTGCAAGGGTAGAGGGAGAACATGCAGGGTCTATAAGGGATACTCAGAGCCAGATGACAGTCAGTGCAGGGCCCAAGGATAGTAGGAATACATTGGTAGATGGATACATTGGTAGAGGGAGACCATGGAGGGTCTATAAGGGAGACTAGGAGCCCAATGACAGTCAGTGCAGGGCCCAAAGAGAGAATGAATACAGGCTTCACGGGTAGAGGGAGACCATGCAGGGTCTATAAGTGAGACTCGGAGCCCAATGACAGTCAGTGCAGGGCCCAAAGATAGAAAGAATACAGGGTGCAATGGTAGAGGGAGACCATGCAGGGTCTGTAAGGGAGACTCGGAGCCCAATGCGGGGGCCAAGGATAGAAGGAATACAGGGTGCATGGGTATAGGGAGATCATGCCGGGTCTTTAATGGAGACTCAGAGCCCAATGACAGTGAGTGCAGGTCCCAAGTATAGAAGAAATAAAGGGTGCAAGGGTGGAGGGAGACAATGCAGGGTCTATAAGGGAGACTCAGAGCCAGATGACAGTCAGTGGAGGGCCCCAGGATAGACGGGATACAGGGTGCAGGGGTAGAGGGAGACCATGCCGGGTCTATACAGGAGACTCTGGAGCTCAATGACAGTCAGTGCAGGGCCCATGGATAGAAGGAACACAGGGTGCAAGGGTAGAGGGAGACCATGCAGGGTCTATAAGGGGGACTTGAAGACCAATGATGGTCAGTACAGGGTCCAAGAATAGAAAACATACAGGGTGCAAGAGTTGAAAGACAGCATGCAGGGTCTATAAGGGAGACTAGGAGCCCAGTGACAGTCAGTGCTGGCCCCAAGAATAAAGGAACTCTGGGTGCATGGGGAGAGGGAGACCATGCAGGGTCTATAAGGGAGACTAAGAGCCCAGTGACAGTCAGTGCAGGCCCCAAGAATAAAGGAACACTGGGTGCATGGGGAGTGCAAGACCATGCAGGATCTATAAGGGAGACTCAGAGCCCAATGACAGCGAGTGCAGGACCCAAGGATAGAAGGAATACAGGGTGGAAGGGTAGACGGAGACCATGCAGGGTCTATAAGGGAGACTCAGAGCTGTGCCCAATGATATAGGGAACACAGGGTGCAAGGGTAGAGGGAGAGAATGCAGGGTCTATAAGGGAGACTCAGAGCCAGATGACAGTCAGTGCAGTGCCCAAGGATAGTAGGAATACAGGGTACATGGCAAGAGGGAGACCATGCAGGATCTATAAGGGAGACTCAGAGCCCAATGACAGTGATTGCAGGGCCCCAGGATAGACGGGATACAGGGTGCAGGGGTAAAGGGACACCATGCAGGGTCTATACAGGGGACTCTGGAGCTCAATCACAGTCAGTGGAGAAGGATAGAATACAAGGTAGCAGGAATACAGGGTGCAGTGGTAGAGGGAGACCATGCAGGGTCTATAGGGGAGACTCAGAGACTAATGACAGTCAGTGGAGGGCCCCAGGATAGACGGGATACAGGGTGCAGGGGTAGAGGGAGACCATGCCTGGTCTATACAGGAGACTCTGGAGCTCAATGACAGTCAGTGCAGGGCCCATGGATAGAAGGAACACAGGGTGCCAGGGTAGAGGGAGACCATGCGGGGTCTATAAGGGGGACTTGAAGACCAATGATGGTCAGTACAGGGTCCAAGAATAGAAAACATACAGGGTGCAAGTGTTGAAGGACAGCATGCAGGGTCCATAAGGGAGACTAGGAGCCCGGTGACAGTCAGTGCAGGCCCCAAGAATAAAGGAACACTGGGTGCATGGGGAGAGGGAGACCATGCAGGGTCTATAAGGGAGACTAGGAGCCCAATGATGATTAGTGCAGGGCATAAGGATAGAAGGAATACAGCGTGCAAGAGCAGAGGGAGACCATGCAGGGCCTATAAGATAGACTCTGAGATGGGCCCAATGATACAGGGAACACAGGGTGCAAGGGTAAAGGGAGACTATGCAAGTTCTATAAGGGAGACTCAGAGCCCAATGCCAGTCAGTGCAGGGGCCAAGGATAGAAGAAATACAGCGTGCATGGGTAGAGGGAGCTCATGCAGGGTCTTTAAGGGAGACTCCGGGCCCAAATACAGTGAGTGCAGGGCCCAAGGATAGAAGGAATAAAGGGTGCAAGGCTAGAGGGAGGCCATGCAGAGTCTATAAGAGAGTCAGAGCTGTGCCCAATGATATAGGGAACACAGGGTGCAAGGGTAGAGGGAGACTAGAAGCCCAATGACAGTGAGTGCAGGGCCCAAGGACAGAATGACTACAGGGTGCAAGGGTAGAGGGAGACCATGCATGGTACATAAGCGAGACTAGGAGCCCAATGACAATCAGTGCAGGGCCTGAGGATAGATGTAATACAGGGTGCAAGGGTAGGGGGAGACCATGCAGGGTCTATAAAGGAGACTCAGAGCCGAATGACAGTGAGTACAGGGCCCAAGGATAGAAGGAATCCAGGTTGCAAGGGTAGAAGGAGACTATGCAGGGCCTATAAGGGAGACTCGGAGATGGCCCCAATGATATAGGGAACACAGGGTGCAAGGGTAAAGGGAGACCATGCAGGTTCTATAAGGTAGACTCAAAGCCCAATGCCAGTCAGTGCAGGGCCCAAGGATAGAATGAATACAGGGTGCAAGGGTAGAGAGAGACCATGCAGGGTCTATAAGGGAGACTCAGATCCCAATGACTGTGAGTGCAGGGCCCAAGGATAGAAGGAATACAGGGTGCTAGGGTAGATGGACACCATGCAGTGTCTATAAGGGAGACTAGGAGCCCAATGACAGCTCAATGTCAGTAAAATGGAAGTTTTGGTTGTTGGGACTCCTTGCCCCAGCTATATTGGACTGCTGACTTCTGGCCTCTCTCACTTGGGCCCTGTCCTACACCTTTGCTGTCTGTAAAGAACTTAGGGGTAAACATTTTGGCTTCTTTGACCATGGAGGAACAGGTGGTGGCAGTCTCTAAGACTGGCCATTTCAAACTCCGGGTCTTGCGTAAGGTCCTTCCTTTTATCCCCACAGCCTGTCACGCCCCGGTGGTGGCCGCACTAGTTTTAAGTGGTCTTCACTACTGTAACTCACTCTACTTGGGGCAACCCCACTACCTCATCAAGCGGCTACAACTCTTACAAAATGCTGCAGCAAGATCTATCCACCGCCCCCCTTTTGGCATCCACATGTCCCCCCTTCTGAGGCAACTGCACTGGCTCCCCGTTGAGGTCCGTGTCATGTTTAAATCCATGTGTATAGATCACCGGCTCTACTATGGCATCGGTGCTGAGTATCTGCAAGTCAAATTTGTGCACTACTCGCCCACTCGGCTCCTCTGCTCTCGATCAGCCCTTTTTATAGTTATTCCTCGGTTTAGGCTGGCCCGGTCTGGTGGGTGTGCCTTCTCCATTGTGGCTGCCATTGCCTGGAATAAACTTCCACTTTGGCTGCAGAGTATTGCTGGCCATCTAAGATTTCGGCCTAAACTTAAAACGCTAGTATTCTAAATTGTCTGTCCTGTTTCTACCTGTCCTCAGCCCCTAGCGCCATGATGCCTTTGGCGAACGTGAGCTTCATAAAATGCAGGGTCAATAAGGGAGACTCAGAGCCCAATGACAGTAATTGCAGGCCCCAAGGATTGAAGGAAAACAGGGTGCATGGGTAGAAGGAGACCATGCAGGGTCTATAAGGGAGACTCAGAGCCCACTGACAGTGGGTGCAGGGCCCACAGATAGAAGGAATGCAAGATGCAAGGGTAGAGAGAGACCATGCAACGTCTATAAGGGAGACTAGGAGCTCAATGACAATCAGTGCAGGGCCCAAGGATAGAATGAATACAGGGTGCAAGGATAGAGGGAGACCATGCAGGGTCTATAAGGGAGACTAAGAGCCCAATGACAGTAATTGCAGGCCCCAAGGATTGAAGGAAAACAGGGTGCATGGGTAGAAGGAGACCATGCAGGGTCTATAAGGGAGACTCAGGGCCCACTGACAGTGGGTGCAGGGCCCACAGATAGAAGGAATGCAAGATGCAAGGGCAGAGGGAGACCATGCAGGGTCTATAAGGGAGACTAAGAGCCCAATGACTGTCTGTGCAGGGCAGTCTATGTCCAACGAGGAAGTCCATGCAGAGTGCAAAGAGGAAGAGCACATGGTCCAAGAGGCAGGGTATAGATAATCGGGTACAATCCAATGCACAATTTATTCTGGAACGTGGCATCTCAGTAACTCCAGTGCTTGCAGGTCTGTGACTGAGCTTGAGTTACATCAGGAGCCTCACCCATGCATACAGCATTGGAAAGGCAGATCTGAATGCATGTGTCCTCGCTCCACGTCACCCACCTGTAGTATTTATCAGCCATCAGGAACCTCACCCATGCAGACAGCATTGGAAGGGCAGATCTGAATGCATGTGTCCTCGCTCCACGTCACCCACCTGTAGTATTTATCAGCCATCAGGAACCTCACCCATGCAGACAGCATTGGAAGGGCAGATCTTAATGCATGTGTCCTTGCTTCACGTCACCCACCTGGAGTACCCATCAGCCATCACCTCACGGATGCAGACACCATTGGAAGGGCAGATCTGAATGCATGTGTCCTTGCTTCACGTCACCCACCTGGAGTACTCATCAGCCATCAGGAGCCTCACCCATGCATACAGCATTGGAAAGGCAGATCTGAATGCATGTGTCCTCGCTCCACGTCACCCTCCTGGAGTATTCATCAGCCATCACCTCACTCATGCCGACACCATTGGAAGGGCAGATCTGAATGCATGTGTCCATGCATCACGTCACCCACCTGGAGTACTCATCAGCCATCAGGAGCCTCACCCATGCAGACACAATTGGAAGAGCAGATCTGAATGCATGTGTCCTTGCTTCACGTCACCCACCTGGAGTACTCATCAGCCATCACCTCATCCATGCAGACAGCATTGGAAGGGCAGATCTGAATGCATGTGTCCTCGCTCCACGTCACCCACCTGGAGTACTCATCAGCCATCACCTCACCCATGCAGACACCATTGGAAGGGCAGATCTGAATGCATGTGTCCTCGCTTCA
This sequence comes from Ambystoma mexicanum, assembly GCF_040938575.1. Lineage (NCBI taxonomy): Eukaryota > Metazoa > Chordata > Amphibia > Caudata > Ambystomatidae > Ambystoma > Ambystoma mexicanum. The sequence goes on from NC_090935.1 coordinate 26,327,885, forward strand.
CATCACCCACCTGGAGTACTCATCAGCTATCACCGTACCCATGCAGACACCATTGGAAGGGCAGATCTGAATGCATGTATCATTGCTTTACATCACCCACCTGGAGTACTCATCAGCCATCACCTCACCCATGCAGACACCATTGGAAGGATAGATCTGAATGCATGTGTCCTTGCTTCACGTCACCCACCTGGAGTGCTCATCAGCCATCAGCAGCCTCACCCATGCAGACACCATTGAAAGGGCAGATCTGAATGCATTTGTCTTGCTTCATGTCACCCACCTGGAGTACTCATCAGCCATCACCTCACCCATCCAGACACCATTGGAAGGGCAGACCTGAATGCATGTATCCTTGCTTCACATCACCCACCTAGTGTACTCATCAGCCATCACCTCACCCATGCAGACACCATTGGAAGGGCAGATCTGAATGCATGTGTCCTCGCTTCACATCACCCACCTGGAGTACTCATCAGCTAACAGGAGCCTCACCCATGAAGACCGCATTGGAAGAGCAGATCTGAATGCATGTCTCCTCGCTCCACGTCACCCATCTGGAGTACTCATCAGCCATCAGGAGCTTCACCCATGCAGACAGCATTGGAAGGGCAGATCTGAATGCATGTCTCCTCGCTCCACGTCACCCATCTGGAGTACTCATCAGCCATCAGGAGCTTCACCCATGCAGACAGCATTGGAAGGGCAGATCTGAATGCATGTGTCCTCGCTCCACGTCACCCACCTGGAGTACTCATCAGCCATCACCTCACCCATGTAGACACGATTGGAATGGCAGATCTGAATGCATGTGTCCTTGCTTCACGTCACCCACCTGGAGTACTCATCAGCCATCACCTCACCCATGCAGACATCATTGGAAGGGCAGATCTGAATGCATGTGTCCTTGCTTCACATCACCCAACTGGAGTACTCATCAGCCATCAGGAGCCTCACCCATGAAGACAGCATTGGAAGAGCAGATCTGAATGCATGTGCCCTCGCTCCACGTCACCCACCTGGTGTACTTATCAGCCATCACCTCACCCATGCAGACACCATTGGAAGGGCAGATCTAAATGCATGTGTCCTCGCTTCAGGTCACCCACCTGGAGTACTCATCAGCCATCACCTCACCCATGCAGACACCATTGGAAGGGCAGATCAGAATGCATATGTCCTAGCTTCACGTCACCCACCTGGAGTACTCATCAGCCATCAGGAGCCTCACCCATGCAGACACCATTGGAAGAGCAGATCTGAATGCATGTGTCCTTGCTTCACGTCACCCACCTGAAGTACTCATCAGCCATCACCTCACCCATGCAGACACCATTGGAAGGGCAGATCTGAATGCATGTGTCCTTGCTTCACGTCACCCACCTGGAGTACTCATCAGCCATCACCTCACCCATGCAGACACCATTGGAAGGGCAGATCTGAATGCATGTATCCTTGCTTCACATCACCCACCTGGAGTACTTATCAGCCATCACCTCACCCATGCCCACACCACTGGAAGGGCAGATCTGAATGCATGTGTCCTCGCTTCACATCACCCACCTGGAGTACTCATCAGCCATCAGGAGTCTCACCCATGAAGATAGCATTGGAAGAGCAGATCTGATTGCATGTCTCCTCGCCCCACGTCACCCATCTGGAGTACTCATCAGCCATCAGGAGCTTCACCCATGCAGACAGCGATGGAAGGGCAAATCTGAATGCATGTGTCCTCGCTCCACGTCACCCACCTGGAGTACTCATCAGCCATCAGGAGCTTCACCCATGCAGACAGCATTGGAAGGGCAGATCTGAATGCATGTGTCCTTGCTTCACATCACCCTCCTGGAGGACTCATCAGCCATCCAGAGCCTCACCCATGCAGACACCACTGGAAGGACAGATCTGAATGCATGTGTCCTTGCTTCACGTCACCCACATGGAGTACTCATCAGCCATCACCTCACCCATGCAGACACCATTGGAAGGGCAGGTCTGAATGCATGTGTCCTTGCTTCATGTCAACCAACCGGAGTACTCATCAGCCATCACCTCACCCATGCAGACACCATTGGAAGGGCAGATCTGCATGCATGTGTCCTCGCTCCACGTCACCCACCTGGAGTACTCATCAGCCATCAGAAGCCTCACCCATGCAGACACCATTGGAAGGGCAGATCTGAATGCATGTGTCCTTGCTTCACGTCACCCACCTGGAGTACTCATCAGCCATCAGGAGCCTCACCCATGCAGACACCATTGGAAGGGCAGATCTGAATGCATGTGTCCTTGCTTCACGTCACCCACCTGGAGTACTCATCAGCCATCAGAAGCCTCACCCATGCAGACACCATTGGAAGGGCAGATCTGAATGCATGTGTCCTTGCTTCACGTCACCCACCTGGAGTACTCATCAGCCATCAACTCACCCATGCAGATACCATTGGAAGGGCAGATCTGAATGCATGTGTCCTTGCTTCACGTCACCAACCTGGAGTACTCATCAGCCATCACCTCACCCATGCAGACACCATTGGAAGGGCAGATCTGAATGCATGTGTCCTCGCTTCACGTCACCCAGCTGGAGTACACTTCAGCCATCACCTCACCCATGCAGACACCATTGGAAGGGCAAATCTGAAGGCATGTGTCCTTGCTTCACGTCACCCACCTGGAGTACTCATCAGCTCGGCCCAGCATGTGCATGAAGACGATGTCTTGCTCAGCCGGGCTCATCCGTCTTAGGCAGAGTTTGCTCTTATCCACTTTTATTTGGATAGCCTCCGGGATCTGCACGAAGCCTTCTCCTCCGCCCCATGACGGGGCATTTGCCACCTGCACTGTGTATTTTCCCGCAGTTGTGTACAGTTTCTCGAACTCCAGCTGCCTCTTCACAAGACCCCCATATCGATCCAAAATGTCAGAGACCTGCCGATAACCAAAGAAAACAACACCCACAACACGAGTCAAACTATGTGTAATCTTGTGTTCAGACCAACATGAATACTGAGCCAAATTGTGATGCGCCTTGAATAACAGACGGAAAAGATACATTAGTTCTGGGTCTAAGCATATCTACAATGTCATATGACGTTCCCTGCAATGGGGTCCAAGGCTTCAATAAGCTCACGCAGGTTTGCTGTGGAATGGGGCTATGAATCCTGAGAGGCTGAGTGCCCTCAGCTGTGAGTAGCATTTCTGATGTGCCCTTGAGAGGACGTAGGCTTCTGAGGGTGGGTCATCCTCCCTCGATTGCGTAGGTGACTAGCCTTGCCCCCATAGTGTGGCCTATAGCAGTCCTACCACTTTTATGGTACACTCTGATAGCAGATCAAAAACCCATGTGTGCATGGACTTGGTGGTGGTTGGCAGTGCTGCACCGACCATAGAGACAGCCTCTCCTTTATCTGGAGCCCTTGGCCTCATCCATAAACCAGCGGGTAGAGTCTGGAACACAAACCCCTGAACCGCTGGAGCTGAATGTACCTTAGAGATGACTGAAGAAGTGGGAGGACAAGCCTATGGAACAGGAGCCATGACCCTTCACCCCTATCCTGTGTTATCACCAACCAGCAGGGAGCGATGGACAGTGCCTAGCAGAGCCCCATCAAGGACCCATGCCAAGAAGGTCAGCAGTGATCATTGCAAGCCAAATGTGGGACGGGAGCGATCCCAAGTACCCCCTCAAGACACTAAGAACATTTCTGCAGCTACCCTTGCTCCCTGAGACCACCCCAATCAACAGCCATGCCAGCGCTATCCCCTGAGGTACCCGCTCCTTCCATGCCCTGAGGTAGAGCCCCTGTACCCCCTCTTCAAAAACCTAAGAACATTCCTGGAGCTACCCTTGCTCCCTGAGACCACCCCAAACAACAGCCATGCCAGCGCTATCCCCTGAGGTACCCATTCCCTCCCTGCCCTGAGATACACCCCCTGTAAGAGCCCCGTACCACCTCAAGAAAACTAAACACTTCCGGAGCTATCCTCGCTCCCTGATACCACCTCAATCAGCAGCCATGCCGCGCCATCCCTCGAGGTACCCGTTCTCTCCCTGCTCTGAGATGGAGCCCCTGGAATCTTCAGAGATGGGAATAGCAAGATTCCCCCACACAGGGAGATCCAGTGTATAATAGAAACATGTTAACCACTATGGTCGGGATATACCAGGTATCCTGTGTTCTCAGCTGATTGACTCAGGAATTGCTGGCAGCCATAAGAACTTTTTATCCATTTCATGAAGTACAGCTTACTCCAGACATAAGCCACATTCTGATCCCATTGCATCCTCCGTGAATCACCCTAAGCAACTGTATAGAATGGCACACTCTCTTTCTTCAGTCTCTTGTGAGGTGATCTCACCGTCACAGTCCTTATGCAGCCCTGAAACATGCCTTGGTGATACCACTTTTGAAATAACCCTTGCTTTAACCTACCATCCCTGCTAATTTCTGTCCTATCTCCTTGCTACCCATTGTTTTTTCCCATTGCAAGTGCGCGCTGTGAGGGATTTTGGAAGATTGATATATTTCAGGACTTCTGTTGGAATTGAGAAACGTTCTGAAGAGAACTTATAAAATATAATTTTTGTCGTTAATTTATATTTCATTGACATTTTGGTAGAGATATTAGAAGGTGCCGCGCATTGGGTCCTTGGACCTTTCCCTTTTATGTCATTTAGTCTGGTGACTTAGGGCTTTTGTCACTACCGGTAGACCAATGCTGCTATACAACAATTCATCAGGCAATACATTGGTACATTGTTATTACTAGTACTCAGCTAGATGAGGAAATGCCCAAGTTATACTTTTCATCTTATTTAGAAGAATCTATTTTATTCGACCATTCACAATCCGGCTTTCGGCCAGGGCGCAGCACTGAAAGTGCGTTGGTCTCAGTCATGGACGATCTCGTCCGACTCTACGATCAAGGCAGCGTGGGTCATTGATTTTGCTCGATCTAAATGCGGCTTTTGCTACGATTGATCGTAACGTGCTGCTCGAGCACTTGACTGGGACCGGCCTCTCAGGTGCCGTATTGTCCTGCTTCTGTTGTTTTTTATCTGACCGGACGCAGTCTCTTTGTCCCCTTTACGCTCTGTCCCTACTACCTTTTCATGTGGGGTCCCCCAAGGCTCAGCCATCTCCCCCGTCTTGTTTAATGTCTTACTCCTACGTGCCGTCCCCTTTCCTCCATACTTATGGGACATCTCTCCGTCCTGTGGGACGACGCCGGAGCACTTTGTAAAAAGCACGCACATTTTTCCAAAAATGTGTCCTTCCTCTCCTTCTTGCGCCGGGCCCGGCACGCTGCCGTAACCCCGCCCACCTTGGCTCTGCCCTGCGCATTGCCCATCAGTCTCCGCTCGTTCGGAACTGGACGCACTTGAATCCTCGGAAGATTTTCTTCCTTTTTTCCTCTCTGGCTCTCGCTAGCGGTCGTTTACTAGTCTGTCTATGTCGTTCAAACTAGACTTTCCAGATTGTTCATCGTGTCACCGTAGTTTCGCGAGGGTGGATCCCCATCCTCTTTGTTTAGAGTGTTTGGGTCCGGATCACCGTTGGGACTCCTGTTTTTACTGCGATTTCCTTTCGGTCTGGGCACTTCAACGTCGGTTGGAGCGGTGGGAGGAGGTGTTCCGACAAACTCCTCCTTTACATTTTCAGGCGTTCATCGACGAGAAGAAAAAACGCCCGGTAAGTTCTTTACTTTTCAGAGCACCCCGGCCGGGGGATACCTTTCCTGGTTCCTCTCGGGCCAGGAGGGGCGTTGATCGCTCTGTCATCGGGGTTCGCCCTGAGGTGCCCGTTGGGCCTAATAATTCTACCAGAGTTTTCTCTGAGGGTCTCCGTAAGGGGCCTGTGGATACCGGAGTACGCTCCGAGGCCCCTCCTGTGGGGGATGTTTGTAGACCCAGTTCTACTGAGTCGTGGGGTACCAGAGTTCGCTCTGAGGTTTCTCTGTCGGCTTCCCTCAAAAGTAAGACCGGGGATGTCCGAGGCACGTGCAGATAAGGCTGTTACCGGACCTGGGTCCGAGGTCCCTCGTCCAGAGGCTAAAGCTACCAACAGTTCTGAGAGGCCTGACAAGGCCTTGTCGGTGAAAGCTGTTTCTCACCGTTCCCGCTCCTGCGTTGATACCAGACCTGTTGAGGGGGCAAAGAAGCAAAGTTCTTCTTTTACCGGCAGTGCCGAGGTCCTTCCTTCGAAGGCTAATTTGGCGGTTGGTATGTCAAAAAAACATTCCAGGCCTCACAGTACCGGCTCTGGCGAGGTTCCTTATGTTAAGGCTAAAGTTAAGACCCCTGATCCATTGACGGGGATCCCTGCCTCACTTCCTCACGTGCCGCAGTTCCCCTCAGATGAGGACAAAATGGCGCCCTTTCCCGCCACGACCGCGGCGGCCAATTTAGGTGCTAACCCTACAACCATGCCATCGGCCTCAGGTGTAGGGTTTGGTCCCTTGGGTGAACATAGAGTCCCTTATGCGCATCCTTATCGGCCAGTTTACGATTGGAACACCCGGATGCCTCTTCCGCACAATGTTTTGTTGCCTGCAGGGTCAGCACCTTTGATTTATGTGGATACGTCGATGGAGGGGCCTATGTGGCACCCTTCCCCGTTACGTCCCTGGATTTGTCCACCACATGAGAGGCCTCCTCAGGGTCCGAAACAATCCCCGGAGGACGCTTTCTTCAGTAAATTCCAAACGCTTATGCGTACCGACCCCATGAGGGAATATTTCAAAGGGCTTTTCAGGGAGATATGTCCACCTGCACCTCCGGCTCCACCCGTTCCTCCGGTGGCTCTGCCAGCGCCTCCCTTGCCTACGGTGCCTTCCCCGACTCTTCTGCCTTTGCCTCCATTGTCCCCAGTGGACAAGGCAGCGCCTGACACGGCTCAGCAGGATCCTGACCTGTCAGATGACGCCCAAGGCGATCAGGACAATGAGGACCTTCCCTGCTCTGTTAGAGCTTTTCATGACCGGGTACTGGACATGATGAGTTTCTTAGATGTCCCGGTGCCCGAGGCAACCGCTCCGCAGGAGGGCGTGCTCTCTGGGGCGTTCACCCTGTCTCCCTTGGAGCGTACCGGCCTGTTCTTGCAGAAGGACGTTCTGGCTGAGGTCCGCAGAGTCTGGGAAAAGCCACACTCTGGACTTTTTGTCAATAAGAAAATTGACGCGAGATACAGGCTGCATTCTTCAGAAGAGGTGGCCCTGTCGTCCTGTCCACCTCCCTCCTCCACAGTGGTGGCTGCGGCCACTTTGCAGTCCAGGCCTGCAGCATCCTCTTCCACGACGGCTACTCAGGTTCTGGGAAAGGAGGACAAGCTCCTAGACTCCCTCGGGAGGAAAATCTTCGCCAACTCAGCCTTGCAGCTCAGGCATGCCAACGTTGAATTGATTTTAGCGGGAGCTAACATGCGGATGTGAAAAGGTCTGTCGGAGTTTGAGGAGTTTATCCTGGTCGAGAAGCTGGAAGACTTCAAAGGTGGCCTATCCGACGCCAGGGTCTTGGCCCAGAATCTCCTGGAGGCTGCAGCTCATCACGTAGACACCTCGGCTCGGGGCCTTATGCTGGGGGTTGATACCTCACGGCAGGCGTGGCTGCATGCCACTACATTTTCAAAAGAAGCGCAGGACAAGGTGTTGGACCTTCCGTTCGATGGTAAGGAGCTCTTTCATTCTACAACAGATGTAGAGCTCACCAAGACGAAGGATAGCACTCAGACAGCTAAGTCATTGTCTGTCCTGGTTAAGGCCCCTTTCAAAACCCAGTGACCGTAGTCACAAAGTCGACTCTCCTCTGGCTTTAGGGGCTTCCTCGACCGCAAATCTCGCAGAGTGGATACCCCTGCGGGGAATAACCGTCGTAGGCAACAACGGACATGGTTTTTCTCCCGCTCTTCAGCCTCCTCCTCAGGTTCAGGTGGCACCGCCACCGATAAACCTACTAAATGAGGGTTTTCCGCGCTCGCACGAGACCCCGGTGGGAGAACGCATTGCGTCTCATTGGGAGGCGTGGCAGACCATCACAGAAGACAGATGGGTCTTGTCAGTCACTCGGGCGGGCTTCCGCTTACCTCTACCCCCTACCCCACCCCTCAACCCTCCTTTTCCGCTGTCGGGCTCACCCTCCCTCAAGGCTGAGGTTCAGAAACTTCTGGACCTCAGAGCTGTGGAACCCGTTCCCCTTGGGGAGCGAGGGGAGGGCTTCTACTCCTGGCTGTTTACGGTGCCCAAACTCAACCAGGCTGGCCTGCACACCATCCTAGACCTTTCCCAGTTCAATCTTTTCCTACCCCAAGAGAAAGTCAAGATGATCACGCCCAGCCAGATACGCTCCTCCTTGCAGATGGGCGATTGGCTCAGCGTTGTGGATCTTCAGGACGCGTACATGCATATCCTGATTTGGAACCCACACAGGAGATATCTCCGCTTCTCTTTGGGAGAGGAGCACTTCCAGTTTCAAGTGCTTCCTTTTGGCCACAGCTCGGCGCTGCGTGTCTTCACGAAGATGATGTCGGTGATTGCGGCCTATCTTCGTCTCTAGGGTGTCCATGTGTATCCATATTTGGATGACTTTTACGCAGCCCTAGTCTGCTGGCAGCAGCGGGCAATCTCCAGTCTCTCCTTCAGCTCCTGTTCCATCTTGGGCCGTCAGTGAACTGGCAGAAATCTTCCATGACAGTCTCGCAGGACCTGATTTTCCTGGGTTTTTGCTGGAACACGATCGACTGCAGAGTGTATCTGACCAGGGACAGAATGGCGGATCTGTTAACCACGTGTCAGAAGTTTGTGCAGTCGGAGAGCACATCAGCCTGGTGGTTCCAGAGGCTTCTGGGCCTCATGGCCTCATGTGTGCTGGCTTTTCCTCTTGCTCGTCTCACGATGAGACGGACTCAGATGGCTCTTCAGAGTTCCTGGCGTCGGGTTGTAGACCTGGATTCCAAGCGGATAATGATTCCGGATTCCATGAGAGTGGACCTGGACTGGTGGTCATCTCTCAGCAACCTGGCGGTAGGTGCGGGGTTTCAGGACCCAGCCCCCACGGTGACGATCACGACGGACTCCTCCCTTCTGCGGTGGGGTGCGACGTTAGATCTTTTTCAGGTCTCGGACCTCTGGTCGCCTCAGGACAAGCTCCTGCACATAAATCATTTGGAGCTTCTGGCGATTTTTCTGGCACTCAAGGCGTTCAGACCGCTCAATGCCAACAAGGTGGTCCGCATACGCACGGACAATGTGGTGTCAATGTATTACATCAACAAGCAAGGGGGAACGAAGTCTCCCCCCATCATGGACCTGTCTATCCAGATATGGGAGTGGGCCGTGCTTCATGGTGTCTGGCTGATAGCAGTACACATTCCGAGCAGGCTGAATGTCACAGCGGATGCCCTCAGCCGGCGGACAGTGGTCAGTTACGAGTGGGAGTTGAAGGCAGAGGTCCTCTCATGGATTTTCTCACGTTGGGGCACACCGGAGGTGGACCTCTTCGCTATGGCGGCAAACAAGAAGCTTCCTCAGTATGCCTCCAGAGGGGTGCTGGGAGCCTCCTCTCTGGGGATGCTCTCGAGGTTCCATGGCACAACATGAGAGCTTATGCCTTCCCGCCTCTGCCCCTAGTCCATCGGGCAATTTGGAAGCTGAAGAACTCTGTGAACTGTTTGCTTCTACTCATGGCCCTATGGTGGCTGGCCAGGTTTTGGTTCTCAGAACTTCAACACTCGGTGTATCTGCCGATCAGGTTACCAGTAACTCCCAATCTTCTTCATCAGGGGGAACAGCAGATGTGGCACCCCTCCCCACAATCGCTCAGCTTGGCGGCATGGTGCCTGAGTTCAAGTCTTTATAGCATCTTAACTTGTCTACGGATAACATGCGTATTATCCAGGCAGCCAGGAAACCCTCGACCAGATCTCAATACAGGAGTAAATGGCTCAGGTTCTGTCATTGGTGTTTGGAGAAGCAATTGGATCCAAGGGTGGCTACGATTGACACAGTACTGTCCTTTGTGTCCTCCCTAGCAGAGTTGGGTGTTCACGTTCTGTCATGCAGAACTTACCTTTCACCGGTTTCCGCTTATCTGTCTACAGACCAATGTTCTTATTCTCTGAGTAACCCAGTGGTTAAGAGGCATTTTGCAGGCTTGACACGCCTCTACCCTCCGGTTCGTAGTCTGCATCCGCCGTGGGATCTTAATGTAGTCCTGACGGCGCTGTGCCATAAACCTTTTGAACCAATGGCCACGGTGGACCTCAAGTACTTATCCTGGAAAGTGTCCTTTCTGGTCGCTGTTACGTCAGCCAGGAGAGTGAGTGAGATCCAGGCCTTGTCAGTGGAGCATCTTTTTTTGGGACAAACCCGGCCTTTCTACCGAAGGTGGTAACTGAATTCCATCTGAATCAGTCGATCTCCCTACCGGTCTTTTTTCTGAACCCTGCCTCGGAGGCTGAAAGGGTTCTGCACTGTCTTGGTGTAAGAAGAGCTCTTAAGTTCTACTAGGACAGGACTTCCGAGCTTAGGAGTTCTTCTCAACTTTTTGTGACCTTCGGTAACCCTCAGGGTAAGCAGGCGTCTAAGGCGACTATTTCTCGGTGGATCACCGCCTGCATCACAGAGTCTTTCACCGTCCAAGGGCTGAAACCTCCTAAGGGTATTCATGCACTCCTGGTGCGGGGCAAGGCAGCCGGGTTGCTTTTCAGAAATATGTCCCCTGGGAGTCCATTGTTAGGGCAGCTACTTGGGCCTCTTCATCTGCTTTTCGTAAGCATTATTGTCTCGACATGAGCTCAAGAGCTGATGCTCAGTTTGGTCAGGCTGTGCTGAAGAACCTGTTTCAGTAAGGGGTATTTCCATCCACCCGTAGTTCCTGTTAGGAGTGCTTGAGAATCTCCCATAAGTATGGAGGAAAGGGGATGGGACGTAGGAGTATAACCTGGTTACTCACCGTAGTAACCACCTTACTCCTAGTCCATAGTCCCCTTTCCTCCATACGCCCACCCGCCATCCCCTCAAATAAGGTTCCTCTGTTATTGCTAATAGGTCTCTGACCAGGCGATAGAAAAGGACTGATGGGCGATGCGCGGGGCGTAGCCAAGGTGGGCAGGGTTACGGCCGCGTGCCGGGCCCCGCGCAAGAAAGAGAGGAAGGACACATTTTTGGAAAAATGTGGATGCTTTTTACAAAGTGCTCCGGTCCCGTCCCACAGGACGGAGAGATGTCCCATAAGTATGGAGGAAAGGGGACTATGGACTAGGAGTAAGGTGGTCACTACGGTGAGTAACCTGGTTAATATTCCACCCCTAACCAAGCTCATCCTTGCCCATGGCTTTGACTGCTATTCCTATGCAGATGATGTGTAGATTATTGCACGCCTGGATCTCGCTCTCTCCCTGTCTCTGTGTTGAGTCTGTGGGTGCCAGTATGTCTAATAACTGGGTTAGGTTGAACAGGGACAAGACAGAGGTGCTTGTAGTTGGTCTCCATCATGGCAGCTCTTTAGACTCCGCTGTTCTGGCCCCCCTCTCTGGGCGCGTTCCCCTCACCAGTTTCCACCGTGAAGGACTTTGGCATCAGAATATCTGCTTTTCTATCAGCTGAGGACCAGGTTAGTGCAGTATGCCAAAAGGGGCATCTTCCACTTAAATTCCTCCGGAAAGTTCTTCCTTTCCTACCCCTTTAGCTGCGCATGCCTGTTGTTGCCTTTCTGGTCCTGGGCTCACTGCACTATTGCAATTCCCTCTTTTTGGCACAACCTTCAAATTCGACACTTAGAGCTGCCACTTCATCGTCTATGGCCAGCCATATCACCCCTGTTCTTCATCGTTTGCACTGGCTCCCATTGGCAAAGTGGATTCAATTTAAATCTGCCTGCCTGGATCACCACACTTATAATGGTACAGGTGTGGAATATCTCCCAGCTAAAGTGTGCCCTTACATTCCCTCACGAGCTCTGCGCTCTGCTGATGCCTGTCTTATTCAGACCCTGCGCTTTAAATATTCTCACATTGCTGGTGGCCCATCTTTGGAACTCCCTTCCCCAGACGCTTCATGCGACTGGGATCCATCTCTTGTTCAGATGTTCCTGGGAAACCTACCTGTTCTAAGGCCTTGTGGCTTTCTCCCAGTCAGTGTCGGTCCGAATCTATTCAACATCAAGATGCCCTTGGGCGGATGTTGCACTTTACAAATGATTGTAACATAACATGACATAACAAATATTTCTCCAAGTGAGTGTGGTGGGGATCTGGCCCTCTATGGTCTGCTGGGCCTGGAGATCCCATGCAGCAGCAGAGGCAATGACCAGTCATCCATTCAGACCTGGTCTGAAGGTGGAAGACTTTACTGGGGTGAATGTGTCGACCCCCACTGATTGGATGGCTAAAGACATTTTTGCTGGATTGTTCTGACATGTGATTGTGCCCCATTTAAAGACCCATAAGAACCCTATGAAAGACACATTACCTCCTTGACCACCTTCCCTTGAAGCGCGGCAGCCTCCTTTTTTATGTCTGTGTCTGTCTGGCACCCTTTGGCCATAGTCAGAGTGCGGTATAGGGAGTTCTTATTTTCGGACTGGTCTGGCACAATGGACCCATCAGGTGTCAACAGGCTGAATCGTCCGTTGTATAGGTCTTCTTTCCCTTTCACACGATTACGAACATTATCAATCCAATTTGAGCCACTGAAAAAAAAACAGCCAAGTATTAGAACAGGTCAACAACATCCCAACAATTCTAAAAATGAAGATGCCGCTGGTTTAGGGGGCACCTGTGTGAACCCACTGGTTCAGTCGTCATAGTGACCATCTCCTGGACACCTCCTACTGGTCTTTTCCTCCTCTACTTCACTTCAACCAACTTTTTCCCCTCCCATGTTTCAGGGTCTTTGCTTGATCTCGTCTTCTCCTCTGATTCTTCTCACTCTTCTATTACTACTTCGCCCTTCCTCTTCTCTGACCATTCACTACTATATTTAACTTTTAATCCACCATCTCTGTTTATGCCACGTACAAGGTGCCGATTTCTTGGCCACAATCCGTTCTTACCCCCATTTTCAAGAAGGGAGATACTCAGGATCCGGCTAACTATTGGCCCATTGCTTTGATCGAATCGACTTGTAATGTCTTCTCCACACTGCTGCTTAGAGACCTGAATACCTATTTAGTGGAAACAAACATTCTATCTCGCTTTCAGGTAGGATTCAGGCAGCAAGTTGGAACCCCCTGCAATGCCACGCTAGTTAAACATCTGTTGCTTAGTGCCAAGGTTCCTCGGGGGCAGTATGTATATGGCCTCCCTGGATCTTTCACCAGCATTTGACTGTGTTGAGCGTGTTTTCCTTGGTTTGAACATGCCCCATAAATTGGGTTGTCTAGTGGCTGCATTGCATTACAATTCCACTGTTAGGATTTGCCTAAATAAGGAGGGCTTGTCACTAAACCCATTCAGGTTCCACTTGGGCAAAGACAGGGTTGTATACTGTCACCGACTCTTTTTAATCTGTATTTGTGCGACATAGAACATCTGTGGGAGAAGCCCGATTTAATTGTGGTAAGGCTGGGACACCTGAGAATTCACTGGCTGGCATCTGCGGATGGCATCAGCATTTTTTAATGGACTCCGCGGGGCCTTCATTGCAAACTCAGCATCTTTGCGGCGTATACCGCATGAATAATCTGACCATTAATGGAGCGAAATTTAAGGTGGTGATCCTCACGAAACTTAAGCACCCAAAGGTGATGCCATGGTGTCTGGGGGAGGATATCATTGAAAGGGTACCATCTATGCGTTACTTGGGGTACTATTTATCCAATATTGAGTCAATTGAAATGTGGCGATGTGTACTAGAGGCAAAGCTAATGCTGCTACTCTCTCACATGATGCGTATTTATTTGAAACTCCATTTCCAGTTTGCCTGCTCTCAAATACTATTTGGGCAAGATAGAACTGTTACTGTTGTATGGGTTAGACATGGCATGTGTAGAGCTTGGCGCCTGTCTGCCATGCAAAGGACCTTGTGGCTTGCCCTGTTAGTGCCCAATGGGATGGTTAGGCATGAACTCAACCTGATCTCATTATAGGCTAGATTACAATGGAGACAGTTATTGTCGTACTTCAAGTTTGTGTACAGATCTGAATCAGATTATGCTCAATTGTTCAGTTCCGCCTGTTAAAAGGTTTCAGGACAATATGGACAACTTATTGGCAGGAATTGGCTGAAATGTGCTGGAGCTAAAATGCAATCCCGACTTAGCATTACATGTTTTCACCCCTTTACCTTTTCTGTTGCAAAGCACTCTGGTTATGGAGATTGTTGGTGGGGACCCAGGATTGGTTCATAAAGGTAGTCTTAACCTACACCAATCCCTGTGGTCCATTTGGCTTTTGGGTAGATCATCTGAAGACTTCACAAAGAGTAGCAAGACGAACTCAGCATTGGACCCTGGCTGAAGATGCAGTATGCCTTACATCTTCCTCCAGTGAAGGAAGGTGAGGACCTCCAAGAGGGAAGCAAGGTCCCGCCTCTTAAACATCTTCCAGGGAACAAAGGGAGACACTGAATCCAGAGAAGCCTCCAGCAGCCCCAGAACCAGTACCCAGCCAGCACACAGCGTGCCCTGCTAGGCTATGCAGCAGGCTTCCTGGATACGAAGTGCCAGGAGGTCTCTGAAGCTACAACCAAGGAAAAGGCAGCTGCCTGCAACACACTCCACAGCTGTGGGCTGTCCCCCTTAAAGGATGACACAAGCCCAGTGAAGAAGCTAGGAGGATTGCATCAACAAGCATCTTCCGACATCTGCCTTAAAAGTACTTTTCGAGCCAGTCGAGCCCCTCAAGCTGCAACCGACTGCTCCACTGACTGTTGATATGCGGAAGTCGCTAAAGCCATCAGAGACGCCTCAACCAGTGCTTCAGAACCGCTGACCAGCACCGAGACAATGATTCCTAACCCTGAGCTGCCGTATAGAGCAGCCTGCAGCCAACCGACCAGCCTTGCTCACCAAACTGGTTGCCGCCTGATACCCACAGCTGTCTAACATCTTGAACTCTGTCACAGAAGCTGCAAAGCATCTTGAAACTGACTTGACCCTGTCCAGGACCAAGAACACCTACAAACACAAGGTACAATGTGGTCGAGTCCCTCTGGTCCTTATCCAAAGGACCCTACAGACATTCTATGACCCATTGCTCCCTTTGTATTGAAACCAAGTATTCTTGAACTATTGGGATTAATTACTGTACTCACTACCCTACTATCAGTATCCAGAGTACATCCCTTTCCTTCATGAAACCACCTGTCCTCTGTGTTCCCTTACAGGGTGGGCTGTATTTTGTAGTGTGCGTGGGCTGTATTTTGTAGTGTGCTTGAACGGTATGTTGTGATAAAAGTAAAGTAGATGTGTGTGTACAACCTTGACTGGACAGTCCCTTTTATCATTGGGTAATAATTGTATTTTCACTGTGTTGCAACTAACCAACGATCCACAACCTTTTGGAGATAAGCCTGCCGGTTTATAATGTCCTTGTGTTTCCAATGTGTTTAGATCCCTTCTGGTGTACTAGAGGTGTAGGGCTGATTGATGGTTTCAAAGCTGCTATTCATCCCTAGACCACTGGTCCCCCGAAGTCGATTTGTCACATGGGCACATGGGATGTCCAATCGTTCAGCGTTAAGGGTCTGTTCTGGGCCCCTTCCTATTCGAATTCTACACCTTCTCTCTCTCCAAACTCCTCCCCTACTTGTTCTTTCCGGCTCACCCATTTTCGAACGATTCTCAAATCTTCTGCCTTATCTGTCCTTTCAAATCACTAACTGCATATCTGCTCCTGTCTCTAGATGACACTGATGTGCCTTTGCCCTACTCTACGTATCACATCCCCCAAGGGTTGTGGTCTGCGGCATTCTCTTGAAGAGTGATCAGAAATGGCAGAACTTCATCCCTGCCACTGCTGTGGCTGCCAGGCTAAACCTCCTGGACACCTGTAAAAGCTGCCTCCGTCTCACCTTTCCCAAAACACCCATTGCTTCCTGAATCTGGGGCAGATGGGTTACTGCCTCTGCCTTTTCGTGGCTCTCTCTCTGCAATCCTCTGCATCTCTCAAAAAGAAACTGGATTATGCTACCTGCACATGGCACAACACCCCACAGTTCTCGCCTAGCTCGTGTACAACCTTCACATGGAGTGTGAAGATATAGAAGATGTCCCAGCTGAGACAGGCCCGAAACTGCCCCAAAGAATCCCATTCTCTCCCTGGAGGGGGTCGCAGAATCTTATAGGTCTGTCATTGACCCAACGGCCATTACCACTGGATCGCAGCCTTGAGATCACTGGTGCATTGAGGAGAGCCTGGTTAGCTTAAAACCAACAGTGACCTGGAGCTACTTTCTGATCCCCAGGCATTAACTTTGAATGTTTGAGAATGTAAACAAAGAATTATTATGGCACATCTAGGACACATTTAAATATAATGGATCATACATAATGAGCAGAAAGTGAAAGGGTGCATTGGCAGTGAAAGGTTTGTTTTTTGCAGTGTACTGTGTGCTCAATCCTCACTTTCCAGCCTACTGGGCAAAGAGCCACACTTGAACTGCTGCACAGAAAGGCACAGAACCACTCTTGGTACAAAGCTTTTGACAAATAACATCTGTTGCAATAACTACAGAGAACATGTGTAATGCTGTGTTTGTCCAATTTTAAAATCAAGCAAAATCCAAGCTTTGATACCTTTTATTGTACTGATAGAAAATAGTATGTTCAAATGGTAGATACATAAGCTTTCATCGCATGGGGTGGAGGTGGGGCAGATGACAAAATTCACAACATCTAATTTACATGACCATAAGAACACCTTTTAACTCCATTGGGTGCAGAAAGAAGAGCACGAGGAGCTCTGTCATGCAAGGCCCTTTTATCTACAGAGCAGTGCATTTGGTAAGAGGAAACCGACACATCCTCCAACCCACTGGAGCAGGAAAGAGGAAACAGGCACATACTAGAACCCACTGAAGCAGGAAAGAGGAAACCGACGCATCCTCCAACCCACTGGAGCAGGAAAGAGGAAACCGACACATCCTCAAATCCATTGGAGCAGGAAAGAGTGAACCGAAACACCCTCATAGCCACAGGAGCAGGAAAGAGGAAACCGACACATTCTCACACCCACTGGAGCAAGAAAGAGGGAACCCACACATCCTCACACCCTCTGGAGCAGGAAAGAGAGAACTGACACATTCTCACAAATACTGGAGCAAAAAAGAGGAAACCGATTCATCCTCACAGCCACTTGAACAGTAAAGAGGAAACCAACACATACTCACACCCACTGAAGCAGGAAAGATGGAAGCGACACATCCTCACACCCACTGGAGCAGGAAAGAGGAAACTGACTCATCCTCTCACCCACTGGAGCAGGAAAGAGGAAACTGAATCATCCTCACAGCCACTAGAGAAAAAAAGAGGAAACCGACACATACTTGCACCCACTGGAGTAGAAATGCAGAAACTAACATATGCTCAAATCCACTGGAGCAGGAAAGAGTGAACCGAAACACCCTCATAGCCACTGGAGCAGGAAAGAGGAAACCGACACATTCTCTCACCCACTGGAGCAAGAAAGAGGGAACCGATACATCCTCACACCCACTGGAGCAGGAAAGAGGAAACCGACTCATCCTCACACCTACTGGAGCAGGAAAGAGGAAACCGACTCATCCTCACAGCCACTGGAGCAGGAAAGAGGAAACCGAATCATCCTCACAGCCACTTGAGAAGGCAAGAAGAAACCGACACATACTTGCACCCACTGGAGAAGGAATGCAGAAACTGACATATCCTCATATCCATTGGAGCAGGAAAGAGGAAATTGACTCATCCTAACAGCCACAGGAGCATGAAAGAGGAAACTGACACATTCTCTCACCCACTAGAGTAGGAAAGAGAAAACCGACACATCCTCAAACCCACTGGAGCAGGAAAGAGGAAACCGACACATCCTCAAGCCCACTGAAACAGGAAAGAGGAAACCAACACATCCTCAAATCCACTGGAAAAGGAAAGAGGAAACCAACACACCCTATAACCCACTGGAGCAGGAAAGAGGAAACAGACACATACTTGCACCCATTGGAGAAGGAATGCAGAAACCGACATATCCTCATATCCACTGGAGCACGAAAGTGGAAATTGACTCATCCTCACAGCCACTGGAGAATGAAAGAGGAAACCGACACATACTTGCACCCACTGGAACAGGAATGCATAAACTAACACACACTCATAGCCACTGGAGCAGGAAAGAGGAAACCAACACGTCCGCACACCCACTGGAGCAGGAAAGAGGAAACTGACTCATCCTCACACCCACTGGAGCAGGAAAGAGGAAACCGGCTCATCCTCACAGCCACTGGAGCCGGTAAGAGGAAACCGAATCATCCTCACAGCTACTAGAGAAGGCAAGAATAAACCGACACATACTTGCACCCACTGGAGAAGAAATGCGGAAACTGACATATCCTCATATCCACTGAAGCAGGAAAGAGGAAATTGACTCATCCTCACAGCCCCTGGAGCATGAAAGAGGAAACTGACACCCACTGGAGCAGGAAAGAGGAAACCGACAAATCCTCAAACCCACTGGAGCAGGAAAGAGGAAACCGACACATCCTCAAGCCCACTGAAACAGGAAAGAGGAAACCAACACATCCTCAAATCCACTGGAGCAGGAAAGAGGACACCAACACACCCTGAAACCCACTGGAGCAGGAAAGAGGAAAAAGGCACATACTTGCACCCATTGGAGAAGGAATGCGGAAACCGACATATCCGCATATCCACTGGCGCACGAAAGAGGACATTGACTCATCCTCACAGCCACTGGAGCATGAAAGAGGAAACCGACACATACTTGCACCCACTGGAACAGGAATGCGTAAACTAACACATCCTCAAATCCACTGGAGCAGGAAAGAGTGAACCAAAACACCCTCATAGCCACTGGATCAGGAAAGAGGAAACCAACACATTCGCACACCCACCGGATCAAGAAAGAGGGAACTGAGACATCCTCACAGCCACTGGACCAGGAAAGAGGAGACCGACACATACTCGCACCCACTGGAGCAGGAAAGAGGTAACCGACACATCCTCACACCCACTGGAGCAGAAAAGAGGAAACAGACTCATCCTCACACCCACTGGAGCAGGAAAGAGGAATCCGACTCATACTCACAGCCACTGGAGCAGGAAAGAGGAAACCCCATCATTCTCACAGCCACTGGAGCAGGAAAGAGGAAACAGACACATACTTGCACCAACTGGAGCAGGAATGCAGAAACTAACATATCCTCAAATCCACTGGCGCACGAAAGAGGAAATCGACTCATCCTCACAGCCACTGGAGCATGAAAGAGGAAACCGACACATACTTGCAGCCACTGGAACAGGAATGCATAAACTAACACATCCTCAAATCCACTGGAGCAGGAAAGAGTGAACCAAAACACCCTTATAGCCACTGGAGCAGGAGAGAGGAACCCAACACATTTTCACACCCACTAGAGCAAAAAAGAGCAAACCAACACATTCTCACACCCACTGGAACAAGAAGGGGGGAACTGAGACATCCTCACAGCCACTGGAACAGGAATGCGGAAACTAATACATCCTCAAATACACTGGAGCAGGAAAGAGTGAACCGAAACACCCTCATAGCCACAGGAGCTGGAAAGAGGAGACAGACACATTCTCACACCCACTGGAGCAAGAAAGAGGGAACCCACACATCCTCACACCCTCTGGAGCAGGAAAGAGAGAACCGACACATTCTCACAAATACTGGAGCAAGAAAGAGAAAACCGATTAATCCTCACAGCCACTTGAGCAGTAAAGAGGAAACCAACACATACTCGCACCAACTGAAGCAGGAAAGATGGAAGCGACACATCCTCACACCCACTGGAGCAGGAAAGAGGAAACTGACTCATCCTCACACCCACTGGAGCAGGAAAGAGGAAACTGAATCATCCTCACAGCCACTGGAGCAGGAAAGAGGAAACCGAATCATCCTCACAGCCACTAGAGAAAAAAAGAGGAAACCGACACATACTTGCACCCACTGGAGCGGGAATGCGGAAACTAACATATCCTCAAATCTACTGGAGCAGGAAAGAGTGAACCGAAACATCCTCATAGCCACTGTAGCAGGAAAGAGGAAACCAACACATCCTTACACCCACTGGAGCAGGAAAAAGGAAACCGACTCATCCTCACACCCACTGGAGCAAGAAAGAGGAAACCACCTCATCCTCACAGCCACTAGAGCAGGAAAGAGGAAACCAAACCATCCTCACAGCCACTAGAGAAGAAAAGAGGAAACAGACACATACTTGCATCCACTGGACCTTGGAAGTTGCTGATCTATCTGGAGCGAGTGAAGCCTGTGAGTTAGTGTGACCTCAGCTCTACCCCGAGGCCTTCCCTGTATCTGCCAGGTGCTTGTTACAACGATAAAATGAGGGAGGGTGCTTTTTTAGACCCAATAACCTGCTGAATTAATTTTGTGGGGATGCATGACTTAGGCTCTTGGCTTCCAGTACAGGGAGAGCTTTGCCCATTTGTTGGTTTGGCACTATGGTGGCATAAACCACTTTGCCAACAACCATTATTACTGTAAAAAAAAAGGAGAAATGGGAGTTCGGGAGCAGTAGTGTATGGCGTTATCATGACCACATGCCGATGCTTGGCTGATGACATGGCTGAAGCAACAGCCGGCCTTCACCCTCTCGCTCACGTCTGCCGGCGTTCTGCTGTTGCCGGGGAGCTGTGTGGCACTCCCAAGTTGGAACAAATAAATGTACAAAAGCAGATGGCCAATCAGTTTCAGACTATGCTTAAGGTCTACAGCGGAGTGTTTTGTTTTCTGCTGTCTGCCAAGGTCCCGTCCGGTAGTGCCTCCCATGCGGATTTGGAGTACGGCTTCCCATAGATACTGATTTTAATGGAATGCCACCAACAATGGCTAGGTGATGGCTAGTGGTGATATTGGTTTGGCTAAATAGAAGGTATCTTTATTTTATTTCAGATTCTCCCTTCCTTCCTTCCTTCCTTCCTTCCTTCCTTCCTTCCTTCCTTCCTTCCTTCCTTCCTTCCTTCCTTCCTTCCTTCCTTCCTTCCTTCCTTCCTTCCTTCCTTCCTTCTTGTCCCTTCCTTTCCTTTTCTCCTTCCCCCTCTCTCTCCTCACTTACATTCCTTTTTTTCTTCCCCCTTTCTCTCCTCCCCTCCTTTCCTTTCTTCCATCTCTCCTCCTCCCTTCCTTTCCTTTCTTCCTTCCCCTTGAACTCTCTCCTCCCTTCTTTTCCTTCAGTCCTTCTCCCTCTCTCCTTCCTTCCTTCCTTCCTTCCTTCCTTCCTTCCTTCCTTCCTTCCTTCCTTCCTTCCTTCCTTCCTTCCTTCCTTCCTTCCTTCCTTCCTTCCTTCCTTCCTTCCTTCCTTCCTTCCTTCCTTCCTTCCTTCCTTCCTTCCTTCCTGTCCCTTCCTTTCCTTTTCTCCTTCCCCCTCTCTCTCCTCACTTGCATTCCTTTTTTCTTCCCCCTTTCTCTCCTCCCTTCCTTTCCTTTCTTCCATCTCTCCTCCTTCCTTCCTTCCCTTTCTTCCTTCCCCTTGCACTCTCTCCTCCCTCCTTCTCCTTCCTTCCTTCCTTCCTTCCTTCCTTCCTTCCTTCCTTCCTTCCTTCCTTCCTTCCTTCCTTCCTTCCTTCCTTCCTTCCTTCCTTCCTTCCTTCCTTCTCCCTCTCCTTCCTTCCTTCCTTCCTTCCTTCCTTCCTTCCTTCCTTCCTTCCTTCCTTCCTTCCTTCCTTCCTTCCTTCCTTCCTTCCTTCCTTCCTTCCTTCTCCCCATCTCTCTCCTCCTTTCCTTTCCTCCCTTCCTTCTCCCTCTCTATCCTACCTTCCTTTCCTACTTTCCTTCTCCGTCTCTCTCTCCTCCATTCCTGTCCACTCATTTCCTTTCTTCTTCCCCCTCGCTCTCACTCTCCTTCCTTTCTTCCTTCCCCCTCAACTCCCTTCCTTTCCTTTGTTCTTCCCCCTGGCTCTCTCTATCCTACCTCCCTTTCCCTTCCTTGGCTGTCTTCCTTTCCTTTCCTTTCCTCTCTCTCTCTCTCTCTCTCCCTCTCTCTTGCGCTCCCCTCCCTTCCTGTCCCTTCTTTTCCTTCCTTCTGCCCCGCTATCTCCTTTCCTTGACTCCCTTCCTTATCCCTCTCGCTCTCCTCCCTTCCTCTCCCTTCATTTCTTTTCTTGTTCCCCCTCTCCCTCTCTCACCTCCCTTCATTTCCCTTCTTCCTTCCCCCTCTCTCTTCCCTTCCTTTCCTTTCTTCCATCCCCCTTGCACTCTCTCCTCCCTTACTTTCCTTTCTACCCTCTTTTTCACACCAGCACCCCTCATCGTATCCTCCTTTAAAGCTTTCAACTCTGGTACCTATTAATGCAAAATACAAATAACTTCAGTAAACGCCCAAACTATTGGTATTGCCAATGCTTGTTTTCACGTCGCAGACAGGTGGCCATAAGTAGCGTGCTGCAGGGATACTTTGTGTCCCATTTTTCTATTTTTAAGTAACATTTGAGTTACTTTTCTGATGTGCACAAAACAGGCTTGTGGCAGTCAACAGATTGTCAACTCTATTCATGGTACACTGCTGGGCAGCTCTGTTTTTTAGCGTGAACATGTCTTTTTGAGTCCAATATATTCAAAATGGCTGCTCCACATAGTACACACCCTGTTCTCTGTGCAGTCTTGCTTTTTGGCCTTCCTTCTGCCCTCTCAGGTCAGAAATGACCATATATGGGCATGCACTTTGCGGTAGTCCTACACCGGACTCCGGGTTAGTCAGAAATTGCCATATATGGCCATGCACTGTGCGGGAGTTATGCACTGCACTCCCGGTTAGTCATAAATTGCCATATATGGGCATGCACTTTACGGGAGTATTGCACCACACTCTTGGTTAGTCAGAAATTCCCATACATGGGCATGCACTGTGCGGGAGTCCTGCACTGCACTCCCGGTTAGTGTTTTCTGTGCCCGAACTGTGGATTGGGACTGTCCAGTCTCAAACAATTTCCCAGACGGTGTGTGTCTGGTTGCTGAGCAGCCTGTGGCAGATCTGTTACCAGGACAGGACATCCTCTACCTGTGTGAACCTTGCTGGTCCTTACCATTTATGGTCAGAGTCTCCCACTGTCATAATTTGGGGTACAAGGAGGGAGTCTGGAGCCATTCTGTAGAGCTAACCACAGGATCCAAGCACCCAAAGCCAGATAGATGAATGCCACAAAACCACTGGGGAACTGCTACTACAGCCAGCATTGGTTGAAGCCAACCACCAGGTGGTAATCCTCTCCATCCAACTTGACTGGGAACACCAGAACCAGTTGCATTTCTACCTTGGGCACAGCAAGACCAACTAGTGTGAAGCCCTACTCTGCACCCATCACCATCCTAAAGTCGGATGATCTTCTGGGCCTGGAATCGGCGTGCACCCGTCAGGGACTGGACTGCTCTACTCCATGGGTGCCTTTGAGCCTTGAGACTGGAAATGCTGCAGACATCCCCTATGTATTGCTGGAACTTTACCTGCAATGCCTGAGGGAACCTCATATTGTATGAAATTTGAATTAAAACCACGTTTACCCTTCTTTGGCGTCTACTCTGAGTCCACCAACCATCTGAAGATGCTTTGAACCAGTGAAAGGGGAGACCTCTGCAGCAGAACCAACAGTTGGCCCTGTAATCCTGGGGGTATTGGCTTGTGTCAATTAGTGTCTGGGGCAGAGACTGAACCGCACCTTTTTCCACAGGAATACATTGGGCCGTAAAGCCTTATCTTCATAAGCAGCCACCTAACTGGGCCAAAGGCAGTGGAGCCTGCATCAGGAGCCGCGTCTGCTGTCACTTAGTAGATGAGGATTGGGAGTCTGTACACTTTTGCAGCTTAAATTCTACACAACACTAACTTTGATTTGAGAATTATTGGCACCATAGGAAAGGTGCTTGCCAATCAAGTGGCTAGAACAGCAGGTGAGAATACACATACTCCTACGTCCCGTCCCCTTTCCTCCATACTTGTGGGACATCTCTCCGTCCTGTGGGACGGGACCGGAGCATTTTGTAAAAAGCATCCAAATTTTTCCAAAAATATGTCCTTATTCTCTTTCCTGCGTGGGGCCTGGCACGCGGCCGTAACCCCGCCCACCTTGGCTCCGCCCCGCGCATCGCCCCTCAGTCCTTTTCTCCGCTCGATCGGGGCCGGACGCACTTGCATCCTCGGAAGATTTTCTTCCCTGTTTTCCTCTCTGGCTCTCGCTAGCGTTCGTCTTCTAGTCTGTCTATGTCTTTTAAAATAGACTTTCCAGACTGTTCTTCGTGTCATCGTCGCTTCGCGAGGGCGGATCCCCATCCTCTTTGTTTAGAGCAGGGGTGCACAACTGATTTTGACAGAGGGCCGAAAGTACCTTACATGAGGGCTATAGTGGGCCGAAAAGTAAATGTGGGCGGGGCGGTAGGCGGGGCGTGGCAGGAGGCTTTTTAAACCCCCAATTTGTACTAAACACATGGAAAAAGAATGTTTTTGAGGGGTAACGATTTTTATTTGCATTTCAAACTTACATTTTGTACTACACATTTTCCATTGTTATAATTTATTTCTATTTAGTTATTGTATCTCGCCTGTTTAATTAACTTATATATATTTTATTGACCCTAGATACACTATGCCCCATGGCACCCTCACCCCCAACCAAACACTATGCCCCAGGGCCCCTTTACCCCCAACCAAACACTATGCCCCATGGCCCCCTCACCCCCAACCAAACACTATGCCCCATGGCCCCCTTACCCCCAACCAAACATTATGCCCCATGGCACCCTCATCCCCCAACCAAACATTATGCCCATGGCCCCGTAACCCCAACCAAACACTATGCCCCATGGCCCCCTCACCCCCAACCAAACACTATGCCCCATGGCCCCCTCACCCCCAACCAAACACTATGCCCCATATGTCCCTCACCCCCAACCAAACACTATGCCCCATGCCCCCCTCACGCCCAACCAAACACTATGCCCCATGGCCCCCTCACCCCCAACCAAACACTATGCCCCATATGTCCCTCACCCCCAACCAAACACTATGCCCCATGGCCCCCTCACCCCAACCAAACACTATGCCCCATATGTCCCTCACCCCCATCCAAACACTATGCCCCATGGCCCCCTCACCCCCAACCAAACACTATGCCCCATATGTCCCTCACCCCCAAACAAACACTATGCCCCATGGCCTCCTCACCCCCAACCAAACACTATGCCCCATGGCCCCCTCACCCCCAACCAAACACTATGCCCCATGGCCCCCTTACCCCCAACCAAACATTATGCCTCATGGCACCCTCACCCCCAACCAAACATTATGCCCCATGGCCCCGTAACCCCAACCAAACACTATGCCCCATGGCCCCCTCACCCCCAACCAAACACTATGCCCCATATGTCCCTCACCCCCAACCAAACACTATGCCCCATGGCCCCCTCACCCCCAACCAAACACTATGCCCCATGGCCCCCTCACCCCCAACCAAACACTATGCCACATATGTCCCTCACCCCCATCCAAACACTATGCCCCATGGCCCCCTCACCCCAACCAAACACTATGCCACATATGTCCCTCACCCCCATCCAAACACTATGCCCCATGGCCCCCTCACCCCCAACCAAACACTATGCCCCATATGTCCCTCACCCCCAAACAAACACTATGCCCCATGGCCTCCTCACCCCCAACCAAACGCTATGCCCCATGGCCCCCTCACCCCCAACCAAACACTATGCCCCATATGTCCCTCACCCCCAACCAAACACTATGCCCCATGGCCCCCTCACCCCAACCAAACACTATTCCCCATATGTCCCTCACCCCCATCCAAACACTATGCCCCATGGCCCCCTCACCCCCAACCAAACACTATGCCCCATGGCCCCCTCACCCCCAACCAAACCCCCCAACTCAGCACACACACAAACATGCACCAATACAGACCCGAACCCCCACCCCCCAACTCAGCACACACACAAACATGCACCCATAAAGACCCGAACCCCCACCCCCCCAACTCCAAACCCCCCACCCCCCAACTCAGCACACACACTCTCAAGCATGCACCCATACAGACCCGAACCTCCCCACCCCCCAACTCAGCACACACACAAACATGCACCCATACAGATCCGAACCCCCCACCCCCCAACTCAGCACACACACAAACATGCACCCATACAGACCCGAACCCCCCACCCCCAACTCAGCACACAAACATGCACCCATACAGACCCGGACCCCCCACCCCCAACTCAGCACACACTCAAGCATGCACCCATACAGACCCGAACCCCCACCCCCCAACTCAGCACACACACAAACATGCACCCATACAGACCCGAACCCCCCACCCCCGAACTCAGCACACACACAAACATGCACCCATACAGACCCGAACCCCCCTCCCCCCAAATCAGCCCACAAACATGCACCCATACAGACCCGAACCCCCACCCCCCAACTCAGCACACACACAAACATGCACCCATACAGACCCGAACCCCCCACCCCCCAAATCAGCACACACACAAACATGCACCCATAAAGACCCAAACCCCCACCCCCCAACTCAGCACACAAAAAACATTCAAATCAAAACATTCATACACATCCAACACACATCCGACACACCCCCCCACCCCCGCATCTCAACATACACACAAAATACATTCAAATACAAACATTCATACACATCCGACACACCCCCCCACCCCCGCATCTCAACATACACACAAAAAACATTAAAATCAAAACATTCATACACATCCGACACACATCCGACACCCCCCCGCCCCCGCATCTCAACATACACACAAAATACATTCAAATACAAACATTCATACACATCCGACGCACCCCCCCACCCCCGCATCTCAACATACACACAAAATACATTCAAATACAAACATTCATACACATCCGACACACCCCCCCACCCCCGCATCTCAACATACACACAAAAAACATTAAAATCCAAACATTCATACACATCCGACACACATCCGACACCCCCACCCCCGCATCTCAACATACACACAAAATACATTAAAATCCAAACATTCATACACATCCGACACACATCCGACACCCCCCACCCCCGCATCTCAACATACACACAAAATACATTCAAATACAAACATTCATACACATCCGACACACCCCCCACCCCCGCATCTCAACATACACACAAAATACATTCAAATACAAACATTCATACACATCCGACACCCCCCCGCAACATACACACACAAACATAAAGCAAAACAAACCCGACACACAAACACAAACAGACCACTTACCGGAGACGTGCTGGAAGGCAGGTAAGCGCAGGTAAGCTGGAACGCTGGAATCTTACTACTGCTGGCGTGGTCCAAGGCTGAAATGCCTTCCGGCATCAAGCCTTATGGACCACGCCAGCCGTAGTGCTGGCCCTCCATTGGTGCAGCATACATGCATTACGTGGCTCGTAGGAGCGATGTGATGCGTGTGTGTGCTGAGCCAATGAGGGCCAGTGTTTTCACCGGCCCGGAAGACAACAAAGACTTTCCTAATGGAGGGTGGCCGCGGGCCGCCCTCCATTAGGAAAGTCTTTGTGCCTCGCGGGCCGGTCAAAAGGGCATGGCAGGCCGCAACTGGCCCGCGGGCCGTATGTTGTGCACCCATGGTTTAGAGTGTTTGGGTCCGGAACACCGTTGGGACTCCTGTTTTTACTGTGACTCCCTTTCGGTCCGGGCTCTTCAACGTCGGTTGGAACGGTGGGAGGAGGTGTTCCGACGCACTCCCCCATCTCATTTTCAGGCGTTCATCGACGAGAAGAAGAAACGCCCGGTAAGTTCTTTACTTTTCAGAGCACCCCGGCCGAGGGATACCTTCCCGGGTTCCTCTCGAGCCAGGAGGGGCATTGATTGCTCTGTCACCGGGGTTCGCCCTGAGGTGCCTGTCGAGCCTAATAATTCTACCGGAGTTTTCTCCAAGGGTCTCTGTAAGGGGCCTGTGTACACCGGAGTAACTTCCGAGGCCCCTCCTGTGGGGGCTGTGTGTAGACCCAGTTCTGCTGAGTCACAGGGTACCGGAGCTTGCTCTGAGGCCTCTCTTTCAGCTTCCCTCAAAAACAAGACCGGGGTGCGACCCGAGGCCTTGGCTGGGCTTGTGTTTACCGAACGGATGTTCAAGGCCCGTGCCGATAAGGCTATTACCGGGCCTAGGCCCGAGGTCCCTCGTACAGAGGCTAAGGCTATCAACAGTTCCAAGGGGCCGGGCAGGGCCCTGCCAGTGAAAGCGGTTTCTCACCGTTCCCGCTCTTGTGGTAATACCAGATCTGTTGAGGGGGCAAAGAAGCAAGGTTCTTCTTTTACCGGCAGTGCCGAGGTCCTTCCTTCGAAGGCTCAGTTGGCGGTTGGTATGTCACAGAAACATTCCAGGCCTCATAGTACCGGCTCTGCCGAGGTTCCTTATGTTAAGGCTAAAATTAAGACCCCTGATCCATCGACGGGGACCCCTGCCTCACTTCCTCACGTGCCGCAGTAACCCTCAGATGAAGACAAAATGGCGGCCGTTCCTGCCACGACCACGGCGGCCATTTTAGGTACTACCCCTACAACTACACCATCGGCCCCTGGTGTAGGGTTCGGTCCTTTGGGTGAACCTAAGGTCACTTGTGCGTATCCTTACCGGCCCGTTTATGATTGGAACACCCGGATGCTTCTTCCGCACAATGTTTCGTTGCCTGCAGGGGCGGCCCCTTTGATTTATGTGGATACGTCGGCGGAGGGCCCGGCGTGGCACCCTTCTCCGTTACGTCCCTGGATTTGTCCACCTCATGGGAGGCCTCCTCAGGTTCCGAAGCGATCTCCTGAGGACGCTTTTTTCGGTAAATTTCAAGCGCTTATGCGCACCGACCCCATGAGGGAGTATTTCAAAGGGCTTTTTAAGGAAATTTGTCCACCAGCGCCCCTGGCTCCACCCGTTCCCCTGGTGGTTCCGCCGGTGCCTCCTTTGCCCCTGGTGCCTGCCCCTGCTCTTCCGCCTTTGCCACCGTTGTCGCCAATGGACAAGGCAGTGCCTGACACGGTTCAGCAGGATCCTGACCTGTCAGATGACCCTCAAGGCGAGCAGGACAACAAGGACCTTCCCCGCTCTGTTAGAGCTTTTCATGACCGGGTACTGGACATGATGAATTTCTTAGAAGTTCCGGTTCCCGAGGCACCTGCTCCACAGGAGGGCGTGCTTTCTGGGGCGTTCACCCTGTCTCCTTTGGAGCGTACCAGCCTTTTCCTGCAGAAGGATGTTTTGGCCGAGGTCCGAAGAGTCTGGGAGAAGCCACACTCAGGACTTTTTGTCAATAAAAAGATTGACGCGAGGACAGGCTGTACTCTTCGGAGGAAGTGTCCTTGTCGTCTTGTCCGCCTCCCTCCTCCACATTGGTGGCTGCGGCCACGTTGCAGTCCAGACCTGCAGCATCCTCTTCCGCAACGGCTACTCAGGTCTTGGGAAAGGAGGACAAGCTCCTGGACTCCCTAGGGAGGAAAATCTTTGCCAATTCGGCCTTGCAGCTCAGGCAGGCCAATGCAGAATTGATTTTGGCGGGAGCTAACATGCGGATGTGGAAAAGTCTGTCGGAGTTTGAGGAGCACATTCCGGTCGAGAAGTTGGAAGACTTTAGAGATGGCCTTTCCGATGCCAGAGTCTTGGCCCAGGATCTCCTGGAGGCTGCGGCTCATCACGTAGACACCGTGGCTCGGGGCATGATGCTCGGGGTTGATACCTCGAGGCAAGCGTGGCTGCATGCCACTAAGTTTTTGAAGGAAGTGCAAGACAAAGTATTGGACCTTCCATTCGATGGTAAGGAGCTTTTTCATTCTTCTACTGATGTAGAGCTCACCAAAACCAAGGATAGCACTCAGACGGCTAAATCATTGTCTGTTCTGGTTAAAGCTCCTTTCAAACCTCAGAGACCGTTATCGCAGAGTCGACCTTCTTCTGGTTTCAGGGGCTTCCTCGACCGCAAATCGCGCAGAGTGGATACTCCTGCGGGGAATAACCGCCGTAGACAACAGCGTACACGGTATTTCTCCCGCCACTCAGCCTCTTCATCAGGTTCAGGTAGCACCGCCACCGATAAACCTGCCAAATGAGGGTTTTCCGCGCTCGCACGAGACCCCGGTGGGAGGGCGCATTGCGTCTCATTGGGAGGCGTGGCAGACCATCACAGAAGACAGATGGGTCTTGTCAGTCGCTAGAGCGGGCTTCTGCTTACCTTTACCCCCTACCCCACCCCTCAACCCTCCTTTTCAGCCGTTGGGCTCGCCCTCCCTCAACGCCGAGGTTCAGAAACTCCTGGACCTCAGGGCTGTGGAACCCGTTCACTTTGGGGAGCAAGGGGAGGGCTTCTACTCCCGGCTGTTTACGGTGCCCAAACCCAAACAGGCTGGCCTGCGCACCATCCTAGACCTTTCCCAGTTCAACCTCTTTCTACCCCAAGAGAAATTCAAGATGATCACGCCCAGCCAGATACGCTCCTCTTTGCAGATGGGCGACTGGCTCAGCGTAGTGGATCTTCAGAACGCGTACTGGCATATCCTGATTTGGGTTCCACACAGGAGGTACCTCTGTTTCTCTTTGGGAGAGGAGCACTTCCAGTTTCGGGTGCTTCCTTTTGGCCTCAGCTCGGCGCCGCGTGTCTTCACGAAGATGATGTCAGTGATTGCGGCCTATCTTCGTCTTCAGGGTATCCATGTGTATCCTTATTTGGACGATTGGCTTTTACGCAGCCCTTGTCCGCTGGCGGCAGCGGGCAACCTCCAGTCTCTCCTTCAGCTCCTGTTCCATCTTGGGCTGTCGGTGAACTGGCAGAAATCTTCCATGACGGTCTCACAGGACCTGATCTTCCTTGGTTTTCGTTGGAACACGATCGACTGCAGAGTATACCTGACCGGGGACAGAATGGCAGATCTGTTGGCCACGTGTCAGATGTTTGCGCAGTCGGAGAGCATGTCGGCCTGGTGGTTCCAGAGGCTTCTGGGCCTCATGGCCTCGTGTGTGCTGACTCTTCCTCTTGCTCGTCTCAAAATGAGACGGACCCAGATGGCTCTTCAGAGTTCCTGGCGTCAGGCTGTGGACCCGGATTCCAAACGGATAATGATTCCGGATTCCATGAGAGTGGACCTGGACTGGTGGTCATCTCTCAGCAATCTGTCTGGGGGCGCAGGGTTTCATGGGACCCGGTCCCTATGGTGACGATCACGACAGACTCCTCCCTCCTCGGGTGGGGTGCGACGTTAGATCTCCTTCAAGTCTCGGACCTCTGGTTGCCTCAGGACAAGCTCCTGCACATAAATCATTTGGAGCTTCTGGCGATTTTCTTGGCGCTCAGGGCGTTCAGACCGGTCATTGTCAACAAAGTGGTCCGCATAAGAACGGACAATGTGGTGTATATGTATTACATCAACAAGCAGGGGGGAACGAAGTCTCCCCCCCTCGTGGACCTGTCCATCCAGATATGGGAGTGGGCCGTGCTTCATGGTGTCAGGCTGATAGCAGTACACATCCCGGGCCAGCTGAATGTCACAGCGGATGCCCTCAGCCGGCGGACAGTGGTCAGTTACGAGTGAGAGTTGAAGGCAGAGTTCCTCTCATGGATTTTCTCACGTTGGGGCACACCAGAGGTGGACCTCTTCGCTATGGCAGCAAACAAGAAGCTTCCTCAGTATGCCTCCAGGGGGGGGCTGGGAGCCTCCTCTCTGGGGATGCTCTCGAGGTTCCATGGCACAACATGAGAGCTTACGCCTTCCCGCCTCTGCCCCTAGTCCATCGGGCAATTTGGAAGCTGAAGAACTCTGTGAACTGTTCGCTTCTACTCATAGCCCCATGGTGGCTGGCCAGGATTTGGTTCTCAGAACTTCAACACTCGGTGTATCCGCCGATCAGGTTACCAGTAACTCCCGATCTTCTTCATCAGGGGGAACAGCAGATGTGGCACCCCTCCCCACAATCGCTCAGCTTGGCGGCATGGTGCCTGAGTTCAAGTCTTTGCACGTCCACCTCAACTAAGTTATCTTTGTATGTTCTCATCAGTTGTATGGTAGATTGAAATTTACAATGGATAACAGAGACGTTGGTATTCACACAAGTCAAAGGTTCAATAAATTCAAAATCCTCAGATTTTAAAACTCTCAGTTGAGGAATTGAATGCAATCTAGTGAGGAATTCAGTTCTCGTGAGCCAGTCAGATTCATTCTTTTGATAAAGGTTCTTAATGTTACACATATTTCTCTTAATCCCTGCCTGGCCCATATCTGCCTCCTTCACTGTTAAATTGGCATTCTCTCTTGTGGGGGAGGTCATACTTCTACTGCGAGGAGTAGAAGAGATTTTGTCAGGGTCTTCTTCCATAAATGAATCAGGAAGCACAATAGAGTTTTCTGCTACACTATTAGCTTCGTTGGTCTTCTCAGTGATCAACCAGCTTGTTAAGCGCCCCTCTTTTACCAACTTTCGTTTCTTTGCACGTGTCGCTTTTTTCTTGGCTTTTTTTGTAGGCTTGATGGGTGTAGCAGTTGATGGGGGTTTTGAGGCCACAACACACGGTCTCTTCCTCGTAGTTGCCCTTCTAGCCATTCTCCTCTGTTTACGAGAGAAACAAATCTCAGAGTTTGTCAGATCCTCGATTTCCTGGACCGAGTTCTCATTATTCTCTGGCTCTGCCTCCACCATACCAGCCGCAATTGAAAGATTATTTTCCGCATCATCAGTCTCGTTGCAGTTAGCCTCATTTGCCGCCGTCATGTTAATGGTGTTTTCAAGAATACGCCCACACATTTTTAGTAATATTTTCAGCACAAATTGCAGTGACGCCACGGAGGCTTGTAACTCTTTGAACCCACCCGTCAAGGTAAAGGTGTCATTGGCAGGATCCATTCCAGACTGGTCCACCAATGCCTCCAAATTTGTTGAGGCAGACAACCTAGCTGCCATATTCAATGGTTGCATCAAATTAGGTGACAAAGTATTAGGTACATGCACTTCCGGGATTTTCATTACTACAGGAGTCATCTGCCTTTGTATTGAGAGACACATATCCAGGAGGGAATTATTGTCTATCTCTCCACTACTGGTATGCTCCAGAGAATGATTGTCCAAATCAATGGGTGGTACCACATACTGTTCCTGTGTCAGGTTGCCCTCTGCTGGTGGGTTGGGTTGAAAGAAGGAAATAATAGCTCCCGTTGTTACAGGGAGAGATTTTTTACTTTTACTATTACCCCTCTTATTATCAGTTCCCACAGGTAGTACTTCCTCTTTGGCATTGCGCAGATTATAACCGGCCCCCGCAGAACAGGTATCATTGGTTCCAAAAGTTTCCTTAAGTAGTCAGGAGGATTAAAAAAGAAAAAAGAAAGTGCTCTTCTATAAAGCACCAGATTTCAACTGTTTCAGAGCACAGGATGTACTGGCTAAACACCGTACTTAAATCAGCCTTGTGTAGTAGGTGGGTAGTAGGTGGGTAGGGTGGGTGGCCCGCAGAGCAGGGTATGGGCTGGTGGCCGCTCAATGCTGAATTTGACAGGTGCGCAAAGTATCCTCCATTTTGGGATCCCCAGGCCCTGCTATTGGAATCCATTGATTCCGGATGGAAAACAAGATGGCCCCTGTGGCCTCTTGCTTTCTATTGCCTGTTACCTTGTTTTCCCAAAGTCCTGGGAAGCCCTGCCTCTGTCCTTTCCCCCTGACTGGCTGTTAGGTGGAAGTTCCATATATGGTGTTGTTGTGAAGTCCAGGCCAGACGGGCTGGAGCCTTCCCAGTGACTGTATAGGGGGGGGGGTACACCCTGTGGGTGGGACCTGGGTGAATGGAGTGTGTTACCAATAGGCACTTCTTGTTGTGGATGTCTAGTTTCTGGTGTTTCACACAATGACTGAGATAGCACTGTCCGAAACTGGTATGAATGCAGTGTGTAGTGTTGAATGACTGGGTACTTGTCCCAATAGACATTCCTTGTCTTGAGTGTCTGAGAGGGAGGAGAATGGCCTGAATGCACTGTATGCCTGATTGGCTGACTGACTGCTGAATGCCCTTCTGAGTGATTTGTTGCCTGAGTGTGACCCAGCAGAATGAATGAGAGATCAACTAGTATATCTGGGGGCCTCCCACTGCTAGAATTCGTTCAGAAGCTGGAGTTGAAACTGACCTTGAAACTGGAGCTGAATCTCGAAGCCGAGCCTGAAGAAGAAGGTTGACTGCTGTCTCCCTTCACCGAAATCTGAAAGCCACCGAGCCGTCGAGACTGATCCAAGAGAGGCACTGCGTGCTCCAAGGGACCATCGAGCGCTGCTGACCTTCGCCGAAGCTCCCTTGAAGTCAGACCCTCGACAGGCTGCCGACCGGAGACGGGGACCGCCGAGGAGAACAAAGATAAGCACCGGACATTCCGTCCACCGCTGTCGACCAGGGTTCACAGGTTTGCTATAACTGCTGGAGGCCCATCGAAGCCGTGTTGCACAGAAGAGGGGACGGCTTGACGCTGTGCCATCGATGACCGGAACTGCACTGCTGACCACCTTATCCCGCCGGAGAAGGCCAAGCAGTTGACGCGCCGATGAGCATATGGCATTGCGTTTCCCGCCACCCAAAGATCATAGAGACGCTGGCTGACTTGACATCCTTGCTGGGCCACAGTTCTTCACAAACACTTTGCGGTCCTGAACTATTGACATCGAGGTGCCCCGCACGCCTCTTCCTTGCAGGACATCTTCTCTCCGTCGTCGACGAGCACCGCTGGGACCGAAGCTGCCGCCTCAATGCCGAGTTCACTTTCTTTGAGGGATCTCGACGATCCGTGGCTCCTGCTTTAAAGGGAGCCGCTCAAGAAAGATCCGCCGATGAGTCATCGTTGAACTCTGCTATTCCAGGTACATTGGGGTGGTAGAATTATAGAAGTTAATAAGACTTATTGAACAATATATGGACTGGGCTTGTAGTGCATGTTTATTTTATAGGTTGCCCAGGTGGGGGATCTCCACACCGAACTGTGTCTGGGTAACGGGGCCAGTATTCTGCCAATTGTTCTAACCAACTGCTTTCCTCCTATGTCTATTGTTGGTTACCTTTATTAAGTGATTTGTGTGACATTTAACCAGAGTACAGTTGATGCACTTTAATGAAATCTCATAATAATTGTGGTACTACTTAGAACTGTATATATTTGCCATTGTAGATTTACTGAGCACAAAGTGAGTTATTGTGATTGTGTATATAACCTTGAACTTTAATTATATAAAGATTGTGTTTTAACTAATACAGTGTGTGGACATTCCTTTGTGTGTGCTTGGGGACTACACTATACTTAAGAACCAGCGTGCATCACCTCCTGAAAAGCTAGGCCTTGATTGGTCATCCATTGCTACCAGCAATAGAGAATCTTGGCTGGGGTCCTAGACACCCCTCTCCAGTCCTTTACACCATTGAGAGTTTGGTTAGACACAAGTTTAAACCTTGCTGCATCACTAAATTGGCTTCCCAGAATCACTCACATTCTGAAGACGGATCTATCGGACGCAGTACCTTCTGCTTGGTGGAAAGGCATAGCGCAACCACTTTCTGTAGATGGATCTAGCTGGCACCACTGAATAAAGGCAAAGGAGCATCAGACATGGTTCCTTCTGCTCAGTAGAAACCAAAGCTTCACCACTTTCTGAAGTAGGATCTAGCTGGCACCACTGAATAAAGGCAAAGGAGCATCAGACATTGTTCCTTCTGCTCGGTAGAAACCAAAGCTTCACCACTTTCTGAAGTAGGATCTAGCTGGCACCACTGAATGCAGGCAAAGGAGCATCGGACATGGTTCCTCCTGCTCAGTAGAAAGGCAAAACCTCACCACTTTCTGAAGATGCCTCTAGCTGGCGCCACTGAATAAGGGCAAAGGGCAAAGGAGCATCCGACATGTTTCCTTCTGCTCAGTAGAAAGGCAAAGCTTTACCACTTTCTGAAGATGCCTCTAGCTGGCACCACTGAATAAAGGCAAAGGGCAAAGGAGCATTGGAAATGGTTTCTTCTGCTCGGTAGAAAGGCAAAGCCTCACCACTTTCTGAAGATGGAACAAGCTAGCAACACTGAATAAAGGCAAAGGAGCATCAGAAATCGTGACTTCTGCTTGGTAGAAACCAAAGCCTCACCACTTTCTGAACATGTCTCTAGCTGGCACTGCTGAATGAAGGCAAAGGAACATCAGACATGGTTCCTTTTTCTCAGTTGAAAGGCAAAGCCTCACCACTTTCTGAAGATGGGTCTAGCTGGCACCACTGAATAAAGGCAAAGGAGCATCGGACACAGTTCCTTCTGCTTAGTAGAAAGGCAAAGCATTACCACTTTCTGAAGGTGGATCTAGCTAGCACCCCTGAACAAAGGCAAAGCTACATTGGACACGGTTCCTTCTGCTCGGTAGAAAGGTAAAGTTTCCCCACTTTCTGAAGGTGGATCCAGCTGGCACCACTGAGTAAAGGTAAAGGAGCATTGGACATGGTTCCTTCTGCTCAGTAGAGAGGCAAAGCTTCACCACTTTCTGATGATGGATCAAGCTGGCACCACTGAATAAAGGCAAAGGAGCATTGGAAATGGTGCCTTCTGCTCAGTAGAGAGGCAAAGCCTCACCACTTTCTGAAGATGGATATAGCTGGCACCACTGAATAAAGGCAAAGGAGCATCGGACACAGTTCCTTCTGCTTAGTAGAAAGGCAAAGCATTACCACTTTCTGAAGGTGGATCTAGCTAGCACCCCTGAACAAAGGCAAAGCTACATTGGACACGGTTCCTTCTGCTCGGTAGAAAGGTAAAGTTTCCCCACTTTCTGAAGGTGGATCCAGCTGGCACCACTGAGTAAAGGTAAAGGAGCATTGGACATGGTTCCTTCTGCTCAGTAGAGAGGCAAAGCTTCACCACTTTCTGATGATGGATCAAGCTGGCACCACTGAATAAAGGCAAAGGAGCATTGGAAATGGTGCCTTCTGCTCAGTAGAGAGGCAAAGCCTCACCACTTTCTGAAGATGGATATAGCTGGCACCACTGAATAAAGGCAAAGGGGCATCGAGCACAGTTCCTTCTGCTCAGTAGAGAGGCAAAGCTTCACCACTTTCTGAAGATGGTTCAAGCTGGCACTGCTGAATAAAGGCAAAGGAACATCAAACCTGGTTCCTTCTGCTCAGTAGAAAGTCTCAGCTTCATCACTTTCTGAAAATGGTTCTAGCTGATACCACTGAATAAAGGCAAAGGAGCATCAGACACAGTTCCTTCTGGTCAGTAGAAAGGCAGAGCTTCACCACTTTCTGAAGTTGGATCTAGCTGGCACCACTGAATAAAGGCAAAGCTGCATTGGACACGGTTCCTTCTGCTCGGTAGAAAGGCAAAGCTTCACCACTTTCTGAAGTAGGATCTAGCTGGCACCACTGAATAAAGGCAAAGGAGCATAAGACACGGTTCCTTCTGCTCATCATAAAGGCAAAGCTTTACCACTTCCTGAACATGGATCTAGCTGGCACCACTGAATAAGGGCAAAGCTGCAATTAACCCGGTTCCTTCTGATCAGTAGAAAGGCAAAGCTTCAGCACTTTCTAGAGATTGATGTAGCTGATATAACTAAATAAAGGAAATGGAGCATTGGACACAGTCCTTGCTGGTCAGTCGAAAGACAAAGCTTCACCACTTTTTGAGGATGGATCTAGCTGGCACCAGTGAATAAAGACAAAGCTGCATTGGACATGGTTCCTTCTGCTCGGTAAAAAGGCAAAGACTCACCACTTTCTGAAAATTGATCTAGCTGATACCACTGAATAAAGGCAAAGGAGCATCGGACACAGTTCCCTCTGGTCAGTAGAAAGGCAAGGTTTTACCACTTTCTGAAGTTGGTTCTAAGTGGCACCACTTAATCAAGGCAAAGCGTCAGTGGACACAGTTCCTTCTGCTCGGTAGAAAGGCAAAGACTCACCACTTTCTGATGATGGATCAAGCTGGCAACACTGAATAAAGGCCAAGGAGCATCCATCGGACACGGTTCCTTCTGCTCAGTAGAAAGGCAAAGCTTTACCACTTTCTGAAGGTTGATCTAGCTGGCACCACTGAATAAAGGCAAAGCTGCATTGGACACGGTTCCTTCTGCTCGGTAGAAATACAAAGCTTTACCACTTTCTGAAGATGGATTTAGCTGGCAACACTGACTAAAGGAAAAGAAGCAACGGACATGGTTGCTTCTGCTCGGTGGAAAGGCAAAGCCTCACCACATTCTGAAGATGCATCTAGCTGGCACCACTGACTAAAGGAAAAGAAGCAACGGACATGGTTGCTTCGGCTCGGTAGAAAGGCAGAGCTTCACCACTTTCTGAAAATGGATATAGCTGGCACCACTGAAAAAAGGCAAAGGAGCATCGGACATGGTTCCTTCTGCTCGGTGGAAAGGCGAAGCTTCACCACTTTCTGAAGATGGATATAGCTGGCACCACCGAATAAAGGAATGGACATCTTTGCGAGCAAACTAAAGGAGGTGGATTCCAAAGGAATCCCAAACAGCCACCCACAGACACACCCACAATGACATATGTGAGCGCCAGGCTTGAGCACAGAAATCCAGCTGGCTGGAGCAAGTCATGAAAGTACCCTATATGTCTATTCCCTTGTTACACCCAATCAACCAGAAGGTGAACAATTTACTGTTGCCTGGATACTGAGTTTCGAACGTATCACTATTTTTAGAGCCTTGCCCTGAAGAAAGGCTCCCTGTAAACCAAAATGGCCCCAGCTCGTTGTGCCACTGTATTATGGTACACTGCCATCAACCAGAACCAGTACAAATGTCTGGCCCACTTTACTGATCCAGGGAGACAAGTGGGCATCTTAGCAACAACCCACATGTTTGGAGGCCAGAAGGGTCTCCAAAGGGCCACAGATATATACAAGTCATACTTCAAGTATGATATGGATGGGACTCACTGAAGAAAATTGGTCAAGGCGTTATACGAAGACGACTCAGAAGTGTAAGGCAAATGTGGACTTCCTTTCTTACAAGTTTCATGCAGCCTGAAGGTGACCATGGACTCAAGACTCTTAAGTGTCCCGGCTGAGCAATCATTGCACTCTTACCTATACAGGCCTATCGACAGGGAGAATGACTATGAGAATCAGAACCAGAGAAGGGAAAGAAAGCCACAGCATAACTAGGTATTGGATCTAGGCTTCTTACCTCTCGTCTGCTTCCTTCACTTTGCTCAGCTGGAGGGTGATGACCCCGGCGGTGGAGTCCTTGCCCGGATAGAACTCAGTGGAAATTGTCTTCTGTTTCTCGTCCACCACGATGATCTTGACGCCTTTCCCCTCCAGAAGGTCACTCTTGGTCAGAACATTCAGATCCAGCTCTGTGGACGGGCAGCTCACGTCTTCCATTTTCTTAACATAATCTTTCACCTCCTTCTGCTCAGCTACTGTTAGGTTCTTTTTTTCTCCCTCGATTGGTGTCTTTTTCATTTTTTTTTTGTGCCTTTGTTCAATGAAGAAGCGTTCAGTCTTGTTTCTTCCAAGGATGTTGTCGATGGTTTTTCCAACATGTTTGTTCATTTCTCTGCGGATTGGATTGTTTATCATGCTTGTTAAGCGGCCAGTAAATAATTCAATGAATTCATCACTTAATTGTTGGGATACTGTTTCCAGCAATTTCTCTTTCATAGTCTGCACATCTGGGAAATTGCGACGCCCATCCTCCTTATAGTCTTTAGCGGTTGGGAGCTCATCACATTTCTGAACCATAAACGGGATGACTCTCTTTTCCATCATATCTTGAGTTGGGGCGGCATTTACCATCTGCACAAACTCAACCATGCTCTTTCCGACCTCAACACTGAGCTTGAATCCTTTCTGGATAGCTCCCTTCACCTTGGCCTTATCTAGAATTTGGAGGACACCGTCTTCCATGGCCTGGAGGTGAGTAAACAACTTGTTGACGGTGTCGTAATCAGAAGTGACGTCAGTGACTGCACTCTGGCAAACATCTGATATGATGCTATTCATGATCTCGCGATGTGTTTCTCGAATCTGAAAGGTGTTTGGATTCTCGGTGAGTAGGGCGTTCTCAGGCACCCCATTGACGATTGCAAACTTTATCATTGCCTGGTTCAGAGCTTCATCCCCTTTTACGGATTGGGTTATCATCTCTTTGAAAGCTTTTTCAAACATGCTTCTGAAGACGGCCTGTAGCCCTTTGTCCATGCCATATTCTAGACCCTTGAGTGCACCCTGCTTGGCGATCTCTTGACCAGCGTATTTTGCGGCCTGCACAAAGTTTTTCCTCACAGCAGAATTTGTTGCGAGGGCCTTGATGGATTTTGATAGAGACTCTTTGGTCACAGTGGACGCCGTGGATTTTGTAGCAGTAGCAATTGTAGAAATTAAAGATTTTCCGGTTCGGATAATGTCATCTGCAACAGATGCAAAGGTCTTAGCTCCGGTGATCAAACTCTTTGCTGCTTTCACAACGGTTTCCGCTGCCTTTTTTATGGTGCTAAATCCTGCCGTTAACAGGGACATCCCAATGCTAATTGCTTTGGATATTGCCCATTCTGCCCAATCAAAGGCACCCTTTATCATCCCTTCTACGCCCGATATCATGTCAGATACTCCTTCAGATATAAGCCCCATCCCGATCTGACTGGCAGTCCCAGCTGTGAGCACACACACAAGAATACCTGCTAGTACCTGCAGTGCTCCGAGGATGAAACAGATAAGCGCATCAATGCAGAACTCTGGCTTCTTCTCAACTTCAAATACAAAGGACAAGCCATAGTCGTAGAGCACATTCAGCTCATCAGTGGTTATAGGGCCATGATCAGCTGACAGTGAGAAGACGGCTTGGTCCTTCGTGATGGCATTGCTCTTGCTGTTTTGCAGCTCTCTTAATTTTGCTACGGATTTGTCAATGTAATCGATCCAGGATTTAAAGAGGCTCTTGCGGGTTTGCATTTGTTTTGCAAAGTTGGTTTCATCTCTGTTGTGAGGCTCGAACTTTGCTATGCAGGACATTTGGCAAGCCACCGTGGTGTTCGCCACCTCTGAAACATAGATATGGATTGTTTGCTTTGATTCCGTCAATAAATCAATGGCATTCTGCACATAGTCCCCCTGCCCCAAATTAATTTTTATGTAAGCTTGATTGTAGAGAGAGATGGCACGGTACACTCGATCAGTATTCTGCGCTTTCTCCCAGAACGATAATGCACCATAATCCGACCCTTTGTTCTGAGTGTGAAGGTACATGCGATCCATTGCTTGCTTAATGAAGTCGTAGAAGTTCTCTGATTCCCCCCTTAGGAGGCTCTCCACTCTCTTCTGGGTCACTCTGCTGAGGTCTTGCTTTAGTTGTTTGAGGTCTTTATGCTCCTCTATGTCTTTGTCATGAAGCGTGAGCCAAAGGGCCCAGGTCTCCTTCAGTGCATTCAAAGCTGGGCGATAGTCCAGCTTGGTTTGGGAGTAATCAAATGTGTCGTCACTCGCGAGAAAGTCAGAAGACAGGTATAGGTCTCTTCTTTCCACCTTTCCATAAT
This sequence comes from Ambystoma mexicanum, assembly GCF_040938575.1. Taxonomy (NCBI): domain Eukaryota; kingdom Metazoa; phylum Chordata; class Amphibia; order Caudata; family Ambystomatidae; genus Ambystoma; species Ambystoma mexicanum. The sequence continues at coordinate 26,369,615 of NC_090935.1, forward strand.
TTCCATGAAAAAGATCCAGATGCTCGCAAAATTTCTCAAACAGTTCCTCTCGCATCTTTACTTCCAAGAGCTCATCGTCTTCCATGTCCTCAATGCGTTTCTTTTCATAGTCTGCCCTGAGTTGCCTCATCACCTCGATGGGTTGGCCTTGATAGGATTGAGGCAGCTCTTGGTAGTTTAGTATCATCTGGACCATCCCAGGGTTCCCTTTACGAGATGTTCGGCCAAATATTTGCTTTTCCACTCTCATGTTCGGTGGGAAATGGGTGAGAATCACAAAGAGCCCCCCACTGTCATTGACATCTCTAGTGATTTTAACATCGGTGCCCCTTCCACCGAGGTTTGTAGCAATTACCACATCCCCGGCATCGAAGATTCTCCTTTCAATGTTGTGTTGATCACTTCTGGTGTACAAAGTTATTTTATCTGAGTTGGAAATAGCTTGTAGTTCTAATAACTTTTTTTGCAGCTTCTCCGCCGTTTTCACATCTTCACAGATGACTAAAGCGGCTTGGCCTTTGACGTACATATTTGGGCTGGTGTGTTCCTTCACACATTCACAAATCTTTTTAATCCAATCATCTTGCCCGCCTTCAACCTGGACAACAGGTAGCTCGGTCTTCTTGGTGTAGCGGTGAGTTGGCATGCTATAGCAAGAGACTCTATAATGCTTTTTCAGGAACTCCACTTCTGCCTCATCACCCAGGGTGCCCGATACACCGAACATGCCAGTGCCTTTAGTGTATCTCTGAAGGAAATGGAAATTTGACATAAAGTTGGTGACATTCGATAACGGAGATATCGCCAATTGGTGCTTCATTTCCAGAAATTGCTGCAAGCCGTCTCCCCAGCGCTTGTTCTTCTCGAGCACACCGGTAGCTTTGAAGTCCACTGGGATGATGCAGTGATACTCATGGATGGGCGAGATGGTCTTTACTTGGTTTGGGTCTGTGGCCGATTCTATCATGTACTCGCGATCCTTGACCATTGTTATTGCTTTCAGGGCATTTTCCACAAAGACCTTCATCCTGCTCTTGGTATACTCTTTCAGGTAGGCTGGCAGTAGGATGAAGTGCTCCTCATTATTACTTTGGCTTTCTGGTGGCTGATAGGCATCTGAGTACTTAATTCTTGATTCCAGTTCAGCAACGGCTCCTTCTACTAGTGTCTTTTCATGCATCACTTCACAAGCGCGCCCATGTTCCTGGAGAAGAATGTGTACCTTCTCATGATCCAATACGGAGGGGTTGTCAGCTGTGGAATTGTTCTCGAAAGAAGATGCTTTACCATCCTGTACCTCATAACATTCAAACACAACTGCATCTTCTAGAACCTTCTGAAATATAGACAATAGATCTCTCTGCTGAGCAGGCCCCAGTTTATCCATGAGTTCTTTGATTTCACAGTCCTTTGGTTCTTCCGTGCTCGGCTGTTCTGGTCTTCCTGTGGTCATTTCTATTTGTTTCACATCTTCTTCAGTGAAGAATCCCAGCTGCAGTCCTGGCATCAGAATATCAAGGGGAGAAAAATGTTCAGATGTCTGTGGTCCCATCACAGCTGTTGTAGCAACTTTGTGGAAATACTGTGATCCTGTTGCCCAGAGTATGTCTCCGGTTTTGGCATCTTCGATGCGTTGGCATGTACACACCTTTGCCCAGATGGCGGCTAGCAGTTGTTCTAAGTGCCGAATCCCTGTGGCTGCATGTGAAAGAAACGTGACTTGTACACCACTGTCTAAGGTCATATAGTCTACTTCATCCACAATGGCTATATCGAAAGTCCTATCTCTGCGGGTGTTGACTTTTTCAAATTCCTGTCGCAGAATGTCTGCAGCAAAATTCCCAATCGTACCATACGCAATATCAGCTGTGTATGCCTCTTTAATGGTTCTATCCCTTTGTTTGGAGTCAGTGCATTCATCTAACGCTGGAGGTGGAACAACACTACAAGACACATTGAACATCTTGTAGAGTTTGCTCCATTCCTCTTGATCTCGACGGGCAAGTACCGGGGAACTTGTTATAACATCCACTTTCTTTCCACGGATTGCATGGATGAGGGCGAGCATAGCCACGATTGAAGATTTGCCCTCACCAGTGAAGATCTCCAGAAGACAACCATTGCATTCAGAGTCTTTGGAAAGGAGAAGTGTCAACACAGATGCAAGTTGGGTCATGCGTGGGAAATAGCCTTCGATCTTCTCTCCCGACTCTTTTATAATAGTTGTGGTGTCCTGAACAGCCACACATAAGCCAATCACAATCTTAACAAGTGTCTCAATATCAGGATTTTCCAAGTCAATAGATCGGGTCATCTCTAACCCTTCTTGTTTCATTTTCTCGTCCAGATCCAATGTTTCGTATGCTGGTAGTCGAGCCCCAACTTCACTAAGGACTTGTTCCAGGATGTAGAGGACCTTTTCTGGATATCTGTTTGCTCTCATTTCTGCTAGGATGGTTTTTAAATCTTTGTCCTTCTCTTTCTTCACTTGTTGCTGGAGATGTTGAAGAGGATCCAGTTCCTTCAAGGAAGCAAGGGCAGTATTAATATCTACATGGTACGTCTGTACACGTTGGAGGATTTTCTCCACCTTGTCCTGAGGAACAGCTTCCTGTCGCACCTTCAGCACAAACACAATGGCCTGGATAGGGGTCCATATGCCACTGAATAATAGGAGTCCAAGGCAGTCTTGACTGGCGATGGAGAGTCCATGAAAGACCACGCGGGAGAGCTTTCCTGCTAATGTCTTGTTTGTCTTGTAAAGTAAATCCAGTATTCGAATGAGGCAGCTGGATTTCGCATCTATCTCGTCTTTGTACTGCAGCAGATTAATCATCTCCATACCGACTCCATTCAGTGTTACTTGGACTGTTGCTTGAAGAAGACTCAGGTGCTCGGTCAGTGAGAGATTCTCATAATCAAAGGCCTTATCCAAACTTCCATGACACCAGGTGGGTATGTCCTTCTCCAGGAAGTACTGAGCGATGAGATGCTGCTGCAGTGTTTGCATCCGAGCACCAATGTCTTGGGATCCCAAAGCTTCGTCTTCCTTCATGTTGATCTCAAGTAGTAGGAGGTTAAACTTCTCCTCAACATCTTTTTCCTAAAATATAAAGAAGATATTGTGTTGAATATCTCAGTGCATAGGAATCAGGGATGACATAACATTTTACCACCTCCCAAGTGGATTTGAAAGCTTTGCTGACCACTTGTGTGCCCTTGACAGCATTGCCACCCTCTGCTTGGATGATATCTGGGAGTCCCATGTTTGAAGGGTTTCTGCTTCACAATATAACATCAAAGTGGGTTTTACCAGACATGCAGTACCCCGACTTACTGTCATCACAATCTGATGTACTGGCTGAATTGTGGAGTATAAGGGTAAGGGTTGGGAGGAGAGGGAGAGGGGCATAGGCGAAGTGAATGAGGGAAAGTTGAACAAAGGGAATGGGGGTCAGGGCAGAGATTAACTGTTTGAAATGTACATGGACACAATTGCTATGCAGTGTCCAAGCAGGGTGTGAGTGGTTGGTGGTGGGTGTAGACTTACATAACAGGGAGCAGGGTTGAATTGGGAGGTCAGCAACCATACATAACACAAAGGACTGTTTAGGGATTGCCAACTGTGGGTTGCCCAATTCAATAGTCACACTTGAAAGAACACACAGCTTGCTTGATGATGTAATTTAGGAGGAGCCAGCATCTCTGGCCTTGCTTTCAAACTTGTGTGGATGCACTGTGTCGTGCTAAAAGGCACATGCTAGTCCACCAAGAGCTAGGCATGTGTCTGCTGCTATTCAGATGAAAAAACTGTATCTTTAATGGGTTTTCTCTGTTGAGCAGGTGCAGGTTTTTGTGAAGAAAAGTTATTCGGTGAGTTCCTCTCTTGAGGTTTCTTTAGAATACTGGATCCCAATTCGTTTTAGTATGGAATCCCTACTAGGAACAAGCTGCAACTGTGCGTGTTGTGTTTAGCACTAGTTCAGGATGTTCTTAAGCCGACCGGTTTGTGTGGTGCATTGTTGATAAGCCACATTCCTCAGGGCTATAATCGAAGGCACCAGCCTGTGTGCCTTCTGAGTTTAACATGCAGCGTTGTCTGCTCTAGTTAAAGTTATCTACCCTCTCAATGTAACGCGATGGCTCTATGCACGGAGGGTGAGGCGGCCTGGGACCTTCTCTTTCAGTCAGTAGTGTCTGGCGGGCCGCGCGCCACTACTGACTGAAAGAGAAGGTCCCAGGCCGCCTCACCCCCCATGCATAGAGCCATCGCGTTACATGGAGAGGGTAGAGAACTTTAACTAGAGCTAGGTCAGCAGCCATAACATCACCCATGCATGGGAGTGGAGATGCATGGATGAGGCAGCAATATGACTGGCATGTCTGGAACACCATGTGGGAGAGATAGGGTTATGGCAAGGCTGGCAGTGATGAGCCATGACGAAAACCGAGACTTAGGGAGAAACATGGAAATGTGTTCCCCAGTTCATAGAGGAATAGTGACCAGACAATATTCAGTAATTAGGGGTCGGTCAGTGCTGTGCTGAAAGGGGACCTGCAGGGCAGTAAAGGTCCTGCAGATCAAACATGGCTCTTATTTGGACACTTGAGTTGGGTCTGTTGGTACTCGATGACAAGGGCATACAGTGCTGGGCTCTGTAGCTCTCTATTTTCCCAGAGATTGCAGACAGTGGAAGAACAAGCTCTCCCCACCCTCCCTCACCCCCATCCAGGAGCAGATTCAAGTGAAAGTAGAGATCATGGCATTACCATGATTACATGTGTATGTGCCTCATGCGAGAAGTGTTATGTGGTACGATGTAGGTTATCCAAACAGTATAAACTAAGCAACTTGGTTTGGGACTATGAGGGGGGGTTGCATAAGAGGTTTTTGATATAGTTTGGGGAAGGTTGAACTCAGTGTGACGGGGTATCACCTAAAAAGACCAATCTGACTCCTGTAGTTGGGTTTAAAGGTATTTATTTGTGACTGACACAGACAGGTTGGGCTTGGCTAATGTAGTGTGCGTTTTGAGGACCGACCGGGGTCTTGGGGAATTCAACTCAATGGCCATCCCTCTTCTAGATTTTCTCCTCTGGGGTATGACTGCCCTGACCCAGTCATCCCAATCCGTGATTAGTTCTAGGGCACAGTAACTCCTATTGCCTTGGAGCTTGATGTTATACTTAAGATGTCTTCCCTGAGGTGACGGCTAGCTGGCTCCCTCAGGATTTTCTACGCTCTCCCTTACCTAACCCTGCTTTGTGTTCTAGGGGAGTTAGGGAAGGTGTTTTCACTCACGTGGTCTGAGCCTCTCACCATGCACGGCCAACCATACCTTGCCCTTCTAGACTGGTATCCCCATGATAATGGTCTCTTTGTCATTCTCCTCCTGACTTAACCTTACTAAACCCACACTACACCCTTCCAAGCGACATTTTAAATAACCCTCCCCCCTAGTATTGGCCAGCTTCCCCTAACTGCTGCTCACAGTTGTCCAGGCTTCCTTGGAGTCCTTCTTTCTTTATTATTAATTCCTGGTGGGTTCGTGAGTCGGTGGCTTCTCCACTGCGCATGGGCTCCTGTGGGTTCAGGCTGCAGGAGCCCCGCTCACTTCCTACAGACAATGCTGTCATGTGCCGATGCTCTGGTGTCTTCCCCCCAGCGGAACCCATCTGCACTTTGGATCCGCCGTCTCGATGAGGAGACCTATACGCCACCTCCATGCTCGGCACCATGCGGGCTGCCACTGTGCCAAGCCAGTTTGCATGGTGCAGCCCCTCCATTCCCGTGGAGCCGCACCGCCTCTGTCACACCAGATAAGGATGGGTTGGGAGGGGATTCACCTGCACACTCTCTGATAATCTGAGTGGCGGCAGGTATCGGGATACTCCCTCCCCTGGCCCACATTGGCCACTGAGGGTATGGAATAAAGTATTCAGAGAAGGACAGAGACTGCAGGGAGGGAGCCCACACCTTTACACAATATGGTGATTTTGGGGATCCGTTAGAGAATAGCACTATAGCTTCCAATTCACTTTAGTGCATTGGGATGCAACATGGGTACTGTGACAAAGACCCCTGCCTGCACCTCAATATCGATTGTGATATTGCGAGTGGTAAGGCTGATGCTTGACCCTGAGGCATTAATAGGAGGATCCCCTAACTGCTTCCACCATGCCATGCATGGAAGTCGGGGGCTATCCACATAAAGACACCAAGACACCCTATCTTCTAGAGCAACCTCATGGAGAGTGCTACCACACTGAGTTTAGCAATGGGGAGCAGGGTCTGACAAGCGCAGATACCTATGCGAGAAGTCTCACTACATTACTGCTTTAGACTTGCACAGTGATGCTGGTCTCTGCCGCATACATTCCTTCATTAAGCCTCTTTACACGGGGCCGAATGAAGAGGATGAAGAGGGGCCACCCAGGAAGAGACTGTTCACACCCAAATCCCACAGATGTAATCCTAGCATGCATGCAGGGCAAGCAACATATGAGGAGGGGGTGTGGGTCTTTGGAGAAGTAGCAACTCTGGGGCAGGCTGGAGCAGGGAGAGCCTGAAAATTGGAAGTCATTCCATGTTTTTGGAAGTCAAATTAATTGCATGGTTAACATTTTGGACTAGATGACTTCCATTGACAAAATAAAATGGACGTCAATGGCAAGGTTAAAAAAGACCAGAAGAATTCTCCTACCTTCTGTTTGTCAAGTCTGCAAAAAATGGAAGACATTGTAGCCGCTCCATTATTAAAAGTCCCAATCTGGGAACAGAGAATGGTGGACTGGAAGTCATATTTTAAACATGTTGCAATCATAGAAGTCTTTGATTTCCTGGCTCCCATTTTAGGAAGTTTTTCTTTGGCTTTTTATGGACTTAAAACATCCAAAGGCGGCTTAACTAAGGAACTAGCTCTGAATGCTTCAAATAGGGGGAAGAAAGAAGATTTTTTAGTCTTTTTTGAAAAGATGAATAATTCCAGTGAATAATTATTGAATGCAGAGTGGATTTTATATACCAAAGATATTCCATTCCACTGCTGGGGACATTTTCTGGGACCCCAATAAATTCCTAACTTTCCACACACAATGGATTTATAAGTAAATTATCATACAAATACCTCCAGATGAACAGGTGAAAATGCAGACCTACAGTGGGGGATTTGTGTATCTTACGTGTAGGGTAGCCCTATTTTATGCTTCTCTCCCACTTACTATGTGCCTCTAACCATAGGGGAGAACACTGAATGCCTGGGAGATGATTGGTAAAAGGAGAAGCGGATTGTGGCAAACAAGAGTTCAATAACGAGATTCCAGACACACTGTGGCAAAGAATTGGCATGTTCATAATGGGCAATTATTCTGTTGATAGAAACAAGCACAAAAAGCATAATGACATCAGTTCTTTAGACAGAGCTTTGTACAGGACTCCTCCAGCTGTTAAGGGCCATAATAAGTGTCATTGTTATAATGTGTAATATTGCCCCGAGAAAGATGTGGTTTTGACTCTCGGTTTCACAGAGAAGTCTAAAGATGTTTTGTCATCCCTATTCTTCCAAGGAAACAAAGATTGTGCAGTGATCCTCGTAGATTATTTCTGCATGGCTTCAGTTAACATGTGTGGGCTCATTAAAGACTTGATTTAAATATAGATAGAGCACACTTTTTCCTGCCAATTATTTATGCATTAAATTTATATTCAATAAAAGAGTGCATTTTGTAGATAATACACAAGGATTCTTTGAAAGGTAAATGTTGTGCGCCATTTCACCACCCTCATAATAATGGATAGAAGGAAAGGACAAACTGTAACGTAAAGGAGTGTATCCTTTTGGCTGCAGGGGACTGTTATGGGCTATGCAGGAAGAGCCACCTTGCATCCTGCATTTCATTAGTGATACTATTTGAAATGCTACATGGAAGAAGGCCTTTTGCAATGTAATTGCTTGCATGATTGAAGAGGCCGTATAATATTGTGAGAGGTGGTTGAAGAGAATTATAAAATGCAAGGCAAAGCTTGTGCACAGAACCTGGATATAGTAAATGGGTTGCTGACAGTGATGTTCCTCCAAGAGATTGATGAGATTTGTTGTGAAAAAGTGTTGTCTCTTTTTTCTGAGTTAATAGATAATCTACAAGTGTATTGGATGAAAGACAGTGAAATCTGAGTCATGTTAATAAATGTTCAACTAGAAAGAAACTCATACAGGAAAAAGAAGATATAAGTGGAAGTGATAATTACATGTAGTTGAAAGACTAGGGTTTGATGCCATAAAACTGAGGACCTGCATGAAAAAAGGTATACAAATCTGTGCTAAACAGGTGGGTGTGGTTTTCCATGGCTTCTTCATACTCTCATGCCTTCCGGCATACAGTGTTCTCACAGAGGGGAGGGATCCCATGAACAGTGCAAACACTCCTTATGAGGAAGGAATAGCCATTTCGATTCCTGTAGATAGAGATGATTTGAATCCACCCTGTACCTTTATATAGCTTCCATAATCCATTGCAATTTATGGGGCGATGGTGGCTGCCATCTTCACAATCACCAACATATGCATGGCAGCAATCTCCTAGGATTCAATGTATGCTGTTGTGAAAAGCATGGAATTCTTGGATCCGCTGTGTGCAGAGATGGATACGAATGGAGGGAGTCTGACCAAGTGGTTATGCTGTTAGTTTGGCCCTTTCCATGGGATCAGTTTTAACCAACCATTGGTTTGAGAAGTGAGGAATCGAGAACAGGGGGGATTGTGTTGAACCAGATGAGAATTTGTCAGCAGTGTAGTCCGACTGAGTGATGTAAGGAGAGTCTGACTGAGTGATCATGCTGTTAGTTCGGCCTTTTCCATGGGATCAGTTTGAACCAGCCCATAGGTTTCAGAATTAAGGAATCGAGAACAGGAATCGAGTGATGTGAGAAGAGCCTGACTGATCAGTTTGAACCAGTCTATAGGTGTGAGAAGTAAGGAATCAAAGAAAAAGTGGTTGTGCTGAACCTGATGAGAACGTGTCAGTGATAAGGTGTAATCTAGACAACACTTGGGTTAATCAAAGAGTTTCAGGATTTTCTAATGATCATATAAACAGGCCATGGGTGTGCTAGTGCACTTTTGTGGTTGTATGTTGTATTAGTGTGTGGGAAGATAGATCCGGGAGTTGGCTGGCAGACAGTAGAGCTATCTGGGATTGCTATTTATGGCTTATCTCTGAAGTGCTATTGGTGTACTTCATTTCCTTGTAATTTGTCACGGTTCCGCATAATTCTGTTAATAATCTGATTTTCTTCTTTCTTCATAATTAGACAAATGTGCAGACATTCCTGTAAATTGCTGGCATGTACACCTTACATGATGGTAGGTTTCTACTTCGACCTTGAAATTTGGTGATATGGTCTGTGCTTGAAACAGTTGTGGGCATGCCCAACACATGCCCAGGGTGTGCCTGTTTTCATTTCTCCACACTTATCAATAAGGACACACAATGCCATGCGGGTCAATTTGCTAGCTCGACTTCTGTCCCTAAACAGGTTCACCTATCCTTCTAAACCCCGGCTTTTGTAACTACATCAGTTCATCTGGACCGTCCTTAGAAATCTTGAAATATATTTATTGATGGAGAATTGCAAATCCACTGTTGTAAATCAATCCAGGTTTATCCCAGGCCTTTGACCTCCCCTAAACTCACTTGCCGACAGTGCGACTTCTGCTCTATGTGCTGCTTTTCATGGCCGGAGATTGGTTACCTAACGCATCCGTTGGATATCCAGCCCATACTATCTCACCTTGACACTAGCCAATCTGATTGGTTACCTGACATATCCATTGGGTATCAGGTCCATACTATCCACCTTGACACTAGACAATCTGATTTGTTACCCGACACATCCGTTGGGTACACAGTCCATACTATCCCACCTTGAACCTAGAAAATATGATTGGTTACCAATTCATTCATTGGTTATCCTGTCCATACTATCCACCTTGACACTAGAAAATCTGATTGGTGACCCGACAAATCCGTTGGGTACACAGTCCATCTTATCCCTCCTTGACACTAGACAATCTGATTGGTTACCCGATACATCCATTGTTTATCCTGTCCATACTATCCACCTTGACACTAGACAATCTGATTGGTTACCCAATACATCCGTTGGGTACATAGTCCATACTATCCACCGTGACACTAGCCAATATGATTGGTGACCTGACACATCCGTTGGGATCCAGTCCACAGTACACAAATGAAATCACACTACTCCTAAACAATCTCAAATCACCAAATGTATGCACTATACTCCTCAGTGACCTTAATAAATGGTGAGGAAACACCAAAGACTCAGGAGCCATACATGTAGAAGAAGACCTACTCAACTGCTCCTATTCTATAATAAACAATGAGCCCTCCTCTATCTCAGGAAACCAACTTGATTGGATAATTAGCCACAAAGTTGAGACAACAGTTCCAGTAACACACCGATGTATTTGGTCCGACCACTACAAAATTGAAACCATACTCACACCAAAACACACAATTGACAGACCCATAAACAGCCCAAACAAAGTGCAAGGGAGGAACCTAAAGAAAATGACCACAGCTATATTCACTCAAAGAATTCAGCACATCATGAGCACTTCAAATGATAGCGACTCATGTGATAAGATCATACAAACCTATAACAAACATTTTCAGGAATTCCTAGAAACGCATGCTCCCTCAAAAGTTAAACAGGCCAGACCCAACATAAACCATCAAAAATGGTTCAATGAAGAATCCATTGCCCTTAAACAAGAAAAAAGAAAACTTGAAAGGAAATGGTTAAAAGACCCCACAGAAGCAAATAAAACCACTGGAAGAATGCACACATGAAATACAAGAATTTGCTGACCACATTAAAAAAAATCACTATAATGAACAAATCAACTCGGCCACAAACTCCACAGGTAAACATTTACAAATTTTGAAATCCATAGAGAAACCCAAAGCCCTTACCCCACCATTCCAACCCACCAAGACAGATTGCGAAAATGTACAAATAGCATTTCAAAACAAAATACTCAAAGCTAGAGAGACTATAACAAAGTGCTAAATAATCAGGCCATCTCCTCAACCCAACCATATCAGTGAAGAAACTCAAAAAACTCACGCTCCTAAATTTCAGTTCACACCTATAACCAAGGACATCATGAGGAAAATTCTCTCTAAAACAAACTGCACATCATGCACAGAAAACGTACTACCACCAAAACTGATACTCGATAACCCAGAAATATTCATTCCATTCCTTACACGAATGGTTAATGCCTCCTTTAGAGACCACATTGTACCAACGACAATAAAAACAGTCACAGTCACACCACTGCCCAAAAAAACTGAACTAAATCAACAAGACCCATCAAATCTTCGACCCATCACCAAATGTAATTTCCTACTGAAATTAGACAATATTGCCACTGAACAACTACAAGAGTACGTAGACAGCAATAATCTCCTCCACCCACAGCAGTCAGGATTCAGGAAAGCGTCAGGACTGAATCCGCCCTATTGCATCTACAGACAGAAATGCTGGGGCTCATGGACAAGGGTAAAGCAGGATTGCTAATTTTACTGGACTTCTCGGCAGCTTTCGATTTGCTGGATCACCGGAAGCTCCGAGAGGCCCTAGACTAAGTCGGAATCTGCTCCCAGGGAGCCATTGATTGGATATCTTCTTTCCTCCAAGATAAACAATCTAAAATAATCTGGGGAAACCATGCATCTACAACTAAACCGGTGGATTGTGGTGTCCCACAAGGAGCTAGCTTCTCTCCACTTCTGTTTAATTTGTAACTATGTGCCTATGCACATTGCTAACCCAACTAGGCATATTCTTCACAAACTTTGCTGACGCCACACAGTTGGTGATCAAACTCAGTGGATATTATAACCAAGATAGCACAAAAATAACATTCATCTACAACACCATTGAAGCCTGGATGAAGGCTAACTGGATGTGCCTTAACAACACCAAAACTGAGCTTATGATGTTCGGCTCAACACATGCCAGGAAAAAACTCAGTCCAGTTTACTCCACTTTCAACATCAAGGAAACACCAATTAAAGTGTCGGAAAAAGTGAAAACACTAGGAATCTATATGCAGGCATCACTTGGAGCAGAAGCCCAGGTAGCATTCCTAAAAAGAAACTGCCAATGCTACCAAACGTTACTGAAGAAAATCAAACCTCTATTAAATAAGAAAAACAGTACAACCATAGCTATAGCCACTATTCTCTCAAGAATAGACGAGGGAAATGCCCTAATGCTAGGAGCCAGTAAAAAATGCATAAATCAATGCCAGGTGATCCAGAACAACACAGTCAGAATCATCAGCGACAAAACTAAAAGAGAACACATCACAGGAGAAAGGAGGGACTTGCACTGCCTAGCAATAGAGGAACGAATTACATTCAAATCCTTGATGTTGGTTCACCGCTTCACAAATGGATATGGCCTAAATACCTCCAAAAGCAATTAAAGAGATACGAACCAACCCGAAATCTCAGATCCATGAACAAAGGTCTCTTAGAGACCAAGCCATCAAAAAAATGAAATGGCTTAGGCAGGGCTTTCCACACCAAAGCTATAGCGAAATGGAACACACTACCAGAGATTTTAAGAACCGAATCGAATCTGAAATGCTTTTAAAAGAAACTTAAAACCTTCCTATTTAAATAATCACATTCAAATCTGAGCACCATGTAAAATGATCCACACACACTTAATTGTTGTCCCGTCACTAAGTCCCTGTCTTTATGGAAAGCGCTCTGATGCCTGTGGGCTGCAGCGCTATACAAATAAATAAATAAAATAAAATAAACATACTATCCCACCTTGACATTAGACAATCTGATTGGTAACCTGATACATCAATTGTTTATCCTGTCCATACTATCCACCTTGACTCTAGACAATCTGATTGGTGACCCAACACATTTGTTCTTTGGGTACACTATCCATACTATCCCACCTTGACATTAGACAATCTGATTGGTTACCCGATATATCCATTGGTTATCCTGTCCATACTATCCACCTTGACACTAGACAATCTGATTAGTGACCGGACACATCCGCTGGGTACCCAGTCCATACTATCCCACCTTGATACTAGACAATCTGATTGGTTACCTGGCACATCCGTTGGGTACCCAGGCTATACTATCCCACCATGACACTAGACAATCGGATTGGTTACCCAATACATCCGTTGGGTACACAATCCATACTATCCACCTTGACACTAGCCAATCTGATTGGTGACCCGACACATCCGTTGGGTACACAGTCCATATTATCCCATCTTGACATTAGACAATCTGATTGGTTACCCGATACATCCATTGTTTATCCTGTCCATACTATCCAACTTGACACTAGACAATCTGATTGGTGACCCGACACATCCGTTGGGTACACAGTCTAAACTATCCCACCTTGATACTAGACAATCTGAATGGTTAGCTGATACACCCGTTGGGTACATAGTCCATACTATCCCACCTTGACATTAGAAAATCTGATTGGTTACCTGGCACATCCGTTCAGTACACAGTACATACTAACTGAAACACCCATTGAGTATGCAGTCCATACTATCTGACCTTTATACTAGACATTCTGATTGGTTACCCGACACATCCGTTGGGTGCACAGTTCATACTATCCCACCTTGACACTAGACAATCTGATTGGTCACCCGACACATCAGTTGGGTACCCAGTCCACCCTATCTACCATGACACTAGACAATATGATTGGTTACCCAACACACCCGTTGGGTACACAGTCCTTACTGTCCCACCTTGACACAAGACAATCTGATTGGTTACCTGACACATCCGTTGGGTACCCAGTCTATACTATCCCACCTTGACACTAGCCAATCTGATTGGTTACCCAATGCACAGGTTGGGTACAGAGTCCATATTATCACTCCTTGACATTAGACAATCTGATTGGTTACCCAATATATGCATTGGTTATCCTGTCCATACTATCCACCTTGACACTAGACAATCTGATTGGTGACCCGACACATCCGCTGGGTACACAGTCCATACTATCCCACCTTGATACTAGACAATCTGATCGGTTACCTGGCACATCCGTTGAGTACACAGTTCATAGTAGCCCACCTTGACACTAGAAAATCTGATTGGTCACCCGACGCATCAGTTGGGTACCCAGTCCACCCATCTACCATGACACTAGACAATCTGATTGGTTACGCGACACATCCGTTGGATACACAGGCCATACTATCCACCTTGACAATAGCCAATCTGATTGGTTACCCAATACATCCGTTGGGTACACATTTCATACTATCCACCTTGACACTAGCCAATCTGATTGGTGACCCGACACATCCATTGGGTACACAGTCCATACTATCCCATCTTGACATTAGACAATCTGATTGGTTACCAGATACATCCATTGTTTATCCTGTCCACACTATCCACCTTGAGATTAGACAATCTGAATGGTGACCCGACACATCCATCCGTTGGGCACACAGTCCATACTATCCCACCTTGACATTAGACAATCTGATTGGTTACCTGAACTATATCCATTGGTGTTCCTGTCCATACTATTCACCTTGACACTAGACAATCTGATTGGTGACCTGACACATCCGCTGGGTACACAGTCCATACTATCCTAACTTCATACTAGACAATCTGATTGGTTACCTGACACATCAGTTGGGTACACAGTCCATACTATCCCTCCTTGACACTAGGCAATCTGATTGGTGATCCGACACATCAGTTGGGTACACAGTCTAAAGTATCCCACCTTGATACTAGACAATCTGAATGGTTAACTGACACACCTGTTGGGTACATAGTCCATACTATCCCACCTTGACATTAGACAATCTGATCGATGACCCGACACATCTGTTGGGTACACAGTACATACTATCTGATTGGTTACCCGATATATCCATTGGTTATCCTGTCCATGCTATCCACCTTGACACTAGACAATCTGATCGGTGACCCGACACATCTGTTCGGTACACAGTACATCCTTTTCCACCTTGACACTAGACAATGTGATTGGTTATCTGACACATCAGTTGAGTACACAGTCCATACTATCCCTCCTTGACACTAGGCAATCTGATTGGTGACCCGACACATCTGTTGGGTACACAGTCTAAACTATCCCACCTTGACACTAGACAATCTGATTGGTTACCCAAAACATCCGTTGGGTACACAGTCCATACTATCCACCTTGACACTAGCCAATCTGAGTGGTGACCCGACACATCCGTTGGGTACACAGTCCATACTATCCAACCTTGACATTAGACAATCTGATTGGTTACCCAATACATCCATTGTTTATCCTGTCCATACTATCCACCTTGACACTAGACAATCTGATTGGTGACCCGACACATCCATCCGTTGGGTACACAGTCCATACTATCCCACCTTGACATTAGACAATCTGATTGGTTACCCAATATATCCATTGGTTATCCAGTCCATACTATCCACCTTGACACTAGACAATCTGATTGGTGACCTGAAACATCCGCTGGGTACACAGTCCATACTATCCCAACTTGATATTAGACAATCTGATTGTTACCTGACACATCAGTTGGGTACACAGTCCATACTATCCCACCTTGACATTAGATAATCTGATCGGTGACCCGACACATCTGTTGGGTACACAGTACATACTATCTGATTGGTTACCTGGCATATCCGTTAAGTACACAGCACATACTAACCCACCTTGACACTGGACAATCTGATTGGTTACCCGAAACACCCATTGGGTATGCAGTCCATACTATCTGACCTTGACACTAGACAATCTGATTGGTTACCCGACACATCAGTTGGGTACCCAGTCCACCCTATCTACCATGACACTAGAAAATCTGATTGGTTACCCAACACATCCGTTGGGTACACAGTCCTTACTTTACCACCTTGACACAAGACAATCTGATTGGTTACCTGACACATCCGTTGGGGACTCAGTCTATACTATCCCACCTTGATATAGACATTCTGATCGGTTACCTGGCACATCCGTTGGGTACACAGTTCATACTATCCCACCTTGACACTAGACAATTTGATTGGTCACCCGATACATCAGTTGGGTACCCAGTCCACCCT
The DNA here is from genome assembly GCF_040938575.1 of Ambystoma mexicanum. Taxonomy (NCBI): domain Eukaryota; kingdom Metazoa; phylum Chordata; class Amphibia; order Caudata; family Ambystomatidae; genus Ambystoma; species Ambystoma mexicanum. Next base: position 26,385,824 of record NC_090935.1, read on the forward strand.
ATCTACCATGACACTAGACAATCTGATTGGTGACCCGACACATCAGTTGGGTACCCAGTCCACCCTATCTACCATGACACTAGATAATCTGATTGGTTACCCAACACATCCGTTGGGTACACAGTCCTTACTATCCCACCTTCACACAAGACAATCTGATTGGTTACCTGAGACATCCATTGGGTACCCAGTCTATACTATCCCACCTTGACACTAGACAATCTGATTGGTTACCCGAAACATCCGATGGATACACAGGCCATACTATCCACTTTGACAATAGACAATATGATTGGTTACTCAATACATCCGTTGGGTACCCAGTCCACCCTATCCACCATGCCACTCGACAATCTGATTGGTTACCCAACACTGTGTATCTGCTGGTTACACAGTCCATACTATCCCACCTTGATACTATACAATATGATTGGTTACCCGACACATCCGTTGGGCACACAGTCCATACTATCTCACCTTGACACTAGACAATCTGATTGGTCACCCGACGCATCAGTTGGGTACCCAGTCCACCCATCTACCTTGACACTAGACAATCTGATTGGTTACCCAACACATCCGTTGAGTACACAGTCCTTACTATTCCACCTTGACAAAAGACAATTTGATTGGTTACCCGACACATCCGTTGGATACACAGGCCATACTATATACCTTGACAATAGCCAATCTGATTGGTTACCCAATACATCCGTTGGGTACACATTCCATACTATCCACCTTGACACTAGCCAATCTGATTGGTGACCCGACACATCCATAGGGTACACAGTCCATACTATCAATCTTGACATTAGACAATCTGATTGGTTACCAGATACATCCATTGTTTATCCTGTCCACACTATCCACCTTGAGATTAGACAATCTGAATGGTGACCCGACACATCCATCCGTTGGTACACAGTCCATACTATCCCACCTTGACATTAGACAATCTGATTGGTTACCTGAACTATATCCATTGGTTATCCTGTCCATACTATTCACCTTGATACTACACAATCTGATTGGTGACCAGACACATCCGCTGGGTACACAGTCCATATTATCCTAACTTCATACTAGACAATCTGATTGGTTACCTGACACATCAGTTGGGTACACAGTCCATATTATCCCTCCTTGACACTAGGCAATCTGATTGGTGATCCGACACATCAGTTGGGTATACAGTCTAAAGTATCCCACCTTGATACTAGACAATCTGAAAGGTTACCTGACACACCTGTTGGGTACATAGTCCATACTATCCCACCTTGACATTAGACAATCTGATCGGTGACCCGACACATCTGTTGAGTACACAGTACATACTATCTGATTGGTTTCCCGATATATCCATTGGTTATCCTGTCCGTGCTATCCACCTTGACACTAGAAAATCTGATCGGTGACCCGACACATCTGTTCGGTACACAGTACATCCTATTCCACCTTGACACTAGACAATGTGATTGGTTACCTGACACATCAGTTGAGTACACAGTCCATACTATCCCTCCTTGACACTAGGCAATCTGATTGGTGACCAGACACATCTGTTGGGTACACAGTCTAAACTATCCCACCTTGACACTAGACAATCTGATTGGTTACCCAATACATCCATTGTTTATCCTGTCCATACTATCCACCTTGACACTAGACAATCTGATTGGCGACCCGACACATCCATCCGTTGGGTACACAGTCCATACTATCCCACCTTGACATTAGACAATCTGATTGGTTACCCAATATATCCATTGGTTATCCTGTCCATACTGTCCACCTTGACACTAGACATTCTGATTGGTGACCCGACACATCCATCCGTTGGGTACACAGTCCATACTATCCCACCTTGACATTAGACAGTCTGATTGGTTACCCAATATATCCATTGATTATCCTGTCCATACTATCCACCTTGACACTAGACAATCTGATTGGTGACCCGGCACATCCGCTGGGTACACAGTCCATACTATCCCAACTTGATATTAGACAATCTGATTGGTTACCTGACACATCAGTTGGGTACACAGTCCATACTATCCCTCCTTGACACTAGGAAATCTGATTGGTGATCCGACACATCCGTTGGGTACACAGTCTAAAGTATCCCACCTTGATACTAGACAATCTGAATGGTTAACTGACACACCCGTTGGGTACATAGTCCATACTATCCCACCTTGACATTAGACAATCTGATCGGTGACCCGACACATCTGTTGGGTACACAGTGCATACTATCTGATTGGTTACCTGGCACAACCGTTCAGTACACAGCACATACTAATCCACCTTGACACTAGACAATCTGATTGGTTACCCGAAACACCCATTGGGTATGCAGTCCATACTATCTGACCTTGACACTAGACAATCTGATTGGTTACCCGACACATCTGTTGGGTACACAGTTCATACTATCCCTTCTTCGCACTAGACAATCTGATTGGTCACCCGACACATCAGTTGGGTACCCAGTCCACCCTATCTACCATGACACTAGACAATCTAATTGGTTACCCAACACATCCGTTGGGTACACAGTCCTTACTTTAACACCTTGACACAAGACAATCTGATTGGTTACCTGACACATCCGTTGGGGACTCAGTCTATACTATCCTACCTTGATATAGACATTCTGATCGGTTACCTGGCACATCCGTTGGGTACACAGTTCATACTATCCCACCTTGACACTAGACAATCTGATTGGTCACCCGACACATCAGTTGGGTACCCAGTCCACCCTATCTACCATGACACTAGACAATCTGATTGGTTACCCAACAAATCCGTTGGGTACACAGTCCTTACTATCCCACCTTCACACAAGGCAATCTGATTGGCTACCGGAGACATATGTTGGGTACCCAGTCTATACCATCCCACTTTGACACTAGACAATCTAACTGGTTACCCGACACATCCGTTGGATACACAGACCATACTATCCACCTTGACAATAGCCAATCTGATTGGTTACCCAATATATTAGTTGGGTACACAGTCCATAATATCCACCTTGACACTAGCCAATCTCGATTGGTGACCTGACACATCCGTTGGATACACAATCCATATTATCCCACCTTGACACTAGACAATCTGATTGGTCACCCGACACATCAGTTGGGTACCTAATCCACCCTATCTACCATGACACTAGACGATCTGATTGGTTACCCATCACATCCGTTGGGTACACAGTCCTTACTATCCCACCTTCACACAAGACAATCTGATTGGTTATCCGAGAAAACAGTTGGATACACAGGCCATACTATCCACCTTGACAATAGCCAATCTGATTGGTTACCCAATACATCAGTTGGGTACACAGTCCATACTTTGACACTAGCCAATCTCGATTGGTGACCTGACACATACATTGGATACACAGTCCATACTATCCCACCTTGACATTAGAAAATCTGATTGGTTATTCGATAAATCCATTGTTTATCCTATCCATACTTTCCGCCTTGACACTAGACAAGCTGATTAGTGACCCGACACATCAATTTGTTAGGTACACAGTCCATTCTATCCAACCTTGACATTAGACAATCTGATTGGTCACCCAATATATCCATTTGATATCATGTCCATACTATCCACCTTGACACTGGACAATCTGATTGGTGACCCGTCACATCCACTGGGTACACAATCCATACTATCCCACCTTGATACTAGACAATCTGATTGGTTACCTGGCACATTCGTTGGGTACCCAGACTATACTATCCCACCTTGACACGAGACAATCTGATTGGTTACCCAATACATCCGTTGGGTACACAGTCCATACTATCCACCTTGACACTAGCCAATCTGATTGGTGACCCGACACATCCATTGGGTACCCAGTCCATACTATCCCACCTTGACATTAGACAATCTGATTGGTACCCGATACATCCATTGATTATCCTGTCCATACTATCCACCTTGACACTAGACAATCTGATTGGTGACCCGACACATTCGCTGGGTACACAGTTCATACTAGCCCACCTTGAGACTAGACAATCTGTTTGGTCACCCGACACATCAGTTGGGTACCCAGTCCACCCTATCTACCATGACACTAGACAATCTGATTGGTTACCCAACACATCCGTTGGGTACACAGTCCTTACTATCCCACCTTGACACAAGACAATCTGATTGGTTACCTGACACATCCGTTGGGTACCCAGTCTATATTATCCCACCTTGACACTAGACAATCTGATTGGTTACCCGACACATCCGTTGGATACACAGGCCATACTATCCACATTGACCATAGCCAATCTGACTGGTTACCCAATACATCAATTGGGTACGCAGTCCATACTATCCACCTTGACACTAGCCAATCTGATTGGTGACCTGACACATCCGTTGGATACACAGTCCATACTATCCCTCCTTGACATTAGACAATCTGATTGCTTACCCGATAAATCCATTTTTTATCCTATCCATACTATCTACCTTGACACTAGACAAGCTGATTGGTGACCCGACACATCCGTTAGTTGGGTACACAGTCCATTCTATCCCACCTTGACATTAGACAATCTAATTGGTTACCCAATATATCCATTGATTATCCTGTCCATACTATCCACCTTGACACTAGACAATCTGATTGGTGACCCGACATATCCGCTGGGTACACAGTCCATACGATCCCACCTTCATACTGGACAATCTCATTGGTTACTTGGCACATCCGTTGGGTACCCAGGCTATACTATCCCACCTTGACACAAGACAATCTGATTGGTTACCCAATACATCCGTTAGGTACACAATCCATACTATGCACCTTGACACTGGCCAATCTGACTGGTGAACCGACACATCCGTTGGGTACACAGTCCATACTATCCCACCTTGACATTAGACAATCTCATTGGTTAACCGATACATTCATTGTCTATCCTGCCCATACTATCCACCTTGAAACTAGACAATCTGATTGGTGACCCGACACATCCGCTGGGTACACAGTCCATAGTATCCCACCTTGATATAGACATTCTGATCGGTTACCTGGCACATCCGTTGGGTACACAGTTCATACTATCTCACCTTGACACTAGACAATCTGATTGGTGACCCGACACATCAGTTGGGTACCCAGTCCACCTTATCTACCATGACACTAGACAATCTGATTGGTTACCCAACACATCCGGTGGGTACACAGTCCTTAGTATCCCACCTTCACACAAGACAATCTGATTGGTTACCTGACACATCCGTTGGGTACCAAGTCTATACTATCCCACCTTGACACTAGACAATCTGATTGGTTACGCGACACATCCGTTGGATACACAGGCCATACTATCCACCTTGACAATAGCCAATCTGATTGGTTACCCAATACATCAGTTGGGTACACAGTCCATACTATCCACCTTGACACTAGCCAATCTCGATTGGTGACCTGACACATCCGTTGGATACACAGTCCATACTATCCCACCTTGACATTAGACAATCTGATTGGTCACCCAATATATCCATTTGATATCATGTCCATACTATCCACCTTGACACTAGACAATCTGATTGGTGACCCGTCACATCCACTGGGTACACAGTCCATACTATCCCACCTTGATACTAGACAATCTGATTGGTTACCTGGCACATTCGTTGGGTACCCAGACTATACTATCCCACCTTGACACGAGACAATCTGATTGGTTACCCAATACATCCGTTGGGAACACAGTCCATACTATCCACCTTGACACTAGCCAATCTGATTGGTGACCCGACACATCCATTGGGTACCCAGTCCATACTATCCCACCTTGACATTAGACAATCTGATTGGTACCCAATACATCCATTGATTATCCTGTCCATACTATCCACCTTGACCCTAGACAATCTGATTGGTGACCCGACACATTCGCTGGGTACACAGTTCATACTAGCCCACCTTGAGACTAGACAATCTGTTTGGTCACCCGACACATCAGTTGGGTACCCAGTCCACCCTATCTACCATGACACTAGACAATCTGATTGGTTACCCAACACATCCGTTGGGTACACAGTCCTTACTATCCCACCTTGACACAAGACAATCTAATTGGTTACCTGACACATCCGTTGGGTACCCAGTCTATACTATCCCACTTTGACACTAGACAATCTGATTGGTTACCCGACACATTCGCTGGGTACACAGTTCATAGTAGCCCACCTTGAGACTAGACAATCTGTTTGGTCACCCGACACATCAGTTGGGTACCCAGTCCACCCTATCCACCATGACACTAGACAATCTGATTGGTTACCCAACACATCCGTTGGGACACAGTCCTTACTATCCCACCTTGACACAAGACAATCTGATTGGTTACCTGACACATCCGTTGGGTACCCAGTCTATACTATCCCACCTTGACACTAGACAATCTGATTGGTTACCCGACACATTCGCTGGGTACACAGTTCATACTAGCCCACCTTGAGACTAGACAATCTGTTTGGTCACCCGACACATCAGTTGGGTACCCAGTCCACCCTATCTACCATGACACTAGACAATCTGATTGGTTACCCAACACATCCGTTGGGTACACAGTCCTTACTATCCCACCTTGACACAAGACAATCTGATTGGTTACCTGACACATCCGTTGGGTACCCAGTCTATACTATCTCACCTTGACACTAGACAATCTGATTGGTGACCCGACACATCAGTCGGGTACCCAGTCCACCTTATCTACCATGACACTAGACAATCTGATTGGTTACCCAACACATCCGGTGGGTACACAGTCCTTACTATCCCACCTTCACACAAGACAATCTGATTGGTTACCTGACACATCCGTTGGGTACCAAGTCTATACTATCCCACCTTGACACTAGACAATCTGATTGGTTACGTGACACATCCGTTGGATACACAGGCCATACTATCCACCTTGACAATAGCCAATCTGATTGGTTACCCAATACATCAGTTGGGTACACAGTCCATACTATCCACCTTGACACTAGCCAATCTCGATTGGTGACCTGACACATCCGTTGGATACACAGTCCATACTATCCCACCTTGACATTAGACAATCTGATTGGTCACCCAATATATCCATTTGATATCATGTCCATACTATCCACCTTGACACTAGACAATCTGATTGGTGACCCGTCACATCCACTGGGTACACAGTCCATACTATCCCACCTTGATACTAGACAATCTGATTGGTTACCTGGCACATTCGTTGGGTACCCAGACTATACTATCCCTCCTTGACACGAGACAATCTGATTGGTTACCCAATACATCCGTTGGGTACACAGTCCATACTATCCCCCTTGACACTAGCCAATCTGATTGGTGACCCGACACATCCATTGGGTACCCAGTCCATACTATCCCACCTTGACATTAGACAATCTGATTGGTACCCGATACATCCATTGATTATCCTGTCCATACTATCCACCTTGACACTAGACAATCTGATTGGTGACCCGACACATTCGCTGGGTACACAGTTCATACTAGCCCACCTTGAGACTAGAAAATCTATTTGGTCACCCGACACATCAGTTGGGTACCCAGTCCACCCTATCTACCATGACACTAGACAATCTGATTGGTTACCCAACACATCCGTTGGGTACACAGTCCTTACTATCCCACCTTGACACAAGACAATCTGATTGGTTACCTGACACATCCGTTGGGTACCCAGTCTATACTCTCCCACCTTGACACTAGACAATCTGATTGGTTACCCGACACATCCGTTGGATACACAGGCCATACTATCCACCTTGACCATAGCCAATCTGACTGGTTACCCAATACATCAATTGGGTACACAGTCCATACTATCCACCTTGACACTAGCCAATCTGATTGGTGACCTGACACATCCGTTGGATACACAGTCCATACTATCCCTCCTTGACATTAGACAATCTGATTGCTTACCCGATAAATCCATTTTTTATCCTATCCATACTATCCACCTTGACACTAGACAAGCTGATTGGTGACCCGACACATCCGTTAGTTGGGTACACAGTCCATTCTATCCCACCTTGACATTAGACAATCTAATTGGTTACCCAATATATCCATTGGTTATCCTGTCCATACTATCCACCTTGACACTAGACAATCTGATTGGTGACCCGACATATCCGCTGGGTACACAGTCCATACTATCCCACCTTCATACTGGACAATCTCATTGGTTACTTGGCACATCCGTTGGGTACCCAGGCTATACTATCCCACCTTGACACAAGACAATCTGATTGGTTACCCAATACATCCGTTAGGTACACAATCCATACTATCCACCTTGACACTGGCCAATCTGACTGGTGACCCGACACATCCGTTGGGTACACAGTCCATACTATCCCACCTTGACATTAGACAATCTCATTGGTTAACCGATACATTCATTGTCTATCCTGCCCATACTATCCACCTTGACACTAGACAATCTGATTGGTGACCCGACACATCCGCTGGGTACACAGTCCATAGTATCCCACCTTGATATAGACATTCTGATCGGTTACCTGGCACATCCGTTGGGTACACAGTTCATACTATCTCACCTTGACACTAGACAATCTGATTGGTGACCCGACACATCAGTTGGGTACCCAGTCCACCTTATCTACCATGACACTAGACAATCTGATTGGTTACACAACACATCCGGTGGGTACACAGTCCTTACTATCCCACCTTCACACAAGACAATCTGATTGGTTACTTGACACATCCGTTGGGTACCAAGTCTATACTATCCCACCTTGACACTAGACAATCTGATTGGTTACGCGACACATCCGTTGGATACACAGGCCATACTATCCACCTTGACAATAGCCAATCTGATTGGTTACCCAATACATCAGTTGGGTACACAGTCCATACTATCCACCTTGACACTAGCCAATCTCGATTGGTGACCTGACACATCCGTTGGATACACAGTCCATACTATCCCACCTTGACATTAGATAATCTGATTGGTTATTCAATAACTCCATTGTTTATCCTATCCATACTATCCTCCTTGAGACTAGACAAGCTGATTGTTGACCAGACACATCCGTTCGTTGGGTACACAGTCCAATCTATCCCACCTTGACATTAGACAATCTGATTGGTCACCCAATATATCCATTGGTTATCCTGTCCATACTGTCCACCTTGACACTAGACAATCTGATTGGTTACCTGGAACATCCGTTGGGTACCCAGGCTATACTATCCCACCTTGACACTAGACAATCTGATTAGTTACCCAATACATCCGTTGGGTACACAGTCCATACTATCCACCTTGACACTAGCCAATCTGATTGTTGACACGGCACATCCGTTGGGTACACAGTCCATACTATCCCACCATGATATTAGACAATCTGATTGGTTACCCCATACATCCATTGTTTATCCTGTCCATACTATCCACCTTTACACTAGACAATCTGATTGGTGACCCAACACATCCGTTCGTTGGGTACACAGGCCATATTATCCACCTTGACAATAGCCAATCTGATTGGTGACCCGACACATCCACTGGGTACACAGTCCATACTCTCCCACCTTGACATTAGACAATATGATTGGTTACCCGATATATCCATTGGTTATCCAGTCCATACTATCCACCTTGACACTAAACAATCTGATTGGTGACCCGACACATCCGCTGGGTACACAGTCCACACTATCCGACCTTGATACTAGAGAATCTGATTGGTTACCTGGCACATCCATTGGGTACCCAGGCTATACTATTCCACCTTGACACTAGACAATCTGATTGGTTACCCAATACATCCGTTGGGTACACAGTCCATACTATCCACCTTGACACTAGCCAATCTGATTGGTGACCCGACACATCCATTGGGTACCCAGTCCATACTATCCCACCTTGACATTAGACAATCTGATTGGTACCCGATACATCCATTGATTATCCTGTCCATACTATCCACCTTGACACTAGACAATCTGATTGGTGACCCGACACATTCGCTGGGTACACAGTTCATACTAGCCCACCTTGAGACTAGACAATCTGTTTGGTCACCCGACACATCAGTTGGGTACCCAGTCCACCCTATCTACCATCACACTAGACAATCTGATTGGTTACCCAACACATCCGTTGGGTACACAGTCCTTACTATCCCACCTTGACACAAGACAATCTGATTGGTTACCTGACACATCCATTGGGTACCCAGTCTATACTATCCCACCTTGACACTAGACAATCTGATTGGTTACCCGACACATCCGTTGGATACACAGGCCATACTATCCACCTTGACCATAGCCAATCTGACTGGTTACCCAATACATCAATTGGGTACACAGTCCATACTATCCACCTTGACACTAGCCAATCTGATTGGTGACCTGACACATCCGTTGGATACACAGTCCATACTATCCCTCCTTGACATTAGACAATCTGATTGCTTACCCGATAAATCCATTTTTTATCCTATCCATACTATCCACCTTGACACTAGACAAGCTGATTGGTGACCCGACACATCCGTTAGTTGGGTACACAGTCCATTCTATCCCACCTTGACATTAGACAATCTAATTGGTTACCCAATATATCCATTGGTTATCCGGTCCATACTATCCACCTTGACACTAGACAATCTGATTGGTGACCCGACATATCCGCTGGGTACACAGTCCATACTATCCCACCTTCATACTGGACAATCTCATTGGTTACTTGGCACATCCGTTGGGTACCCAGGCTATAATATCCCACCTTGACACAAGACAATCTGATTGGTTACCCAATACATCCGTTAGGTACACAATCCATACTATCCACCTTGACACTGGCCAATCTGACTGGTGACCCGACACATCCGTTGGGTACACAGTCCATACTATCCCACCTTGACATTAGACAATCTCATTGGTTAACCGATACATTCATTGTCTATCCTGCCCATACTATCCACCTTGACACTAGACAATCTGATTGGTGACCCGACACATCCGCTGGGTACACAGTCCATAGTATCCCACCTTGATATAGACATTCTGATCGGTTACCTGGCACATCCGTTGGGTACACAGTTCATACTATCTCACCTTGACACTAGACAATCTGATTGGTGACCCGACACATCCATTGGGTACCCAGTCCATACTATCCCACCTTGACATTAGACAATCTGATTGGTACCCGATACATCCATTGATTATCGTGTCCATACTATCCACCTTGACACTAGACAATCTGATTGGTGACCCGACACATTCGCTGGGTACACAGTTCATACTAGTCCACCTTGAGACTAGACAATCTGTTTGGTCACCCGACACATCAGTTGGGTACCCAGTCCACCCTATCTACCATGACACTAGACAATCTGATTGGTTACCCAACACATCCGTTGGGTACACAGTCCTTACTTTCCCACCTTCACACAAGACAATCTGATTGTTTACCTGACACATCCATTGGGTACCCAGTCTATACTATCCCACCTTGACACTAGACAATCTGATTGGTTACCCGACACATCCGTTGGATACACAGGCCATACTATCCACCTTGACCATAGCCAGTCTGACTGGTTACCCAATACATCAATTGGGTACACAGTCCATACTATCCACCTTGACACTAGCCAATCTGATTGGTGACCTGACACATCCGTTGGATACACAGTCCATACTATCCCTCCTTGACATTAGACAATCTGATTGCTTACCCGATAAATCCATTTTTTATCCTGTCCATACTATCCACCTTTACACTAGACAATCTGATTGGTGACCCAACACATCCGTTCGTTGGGTACACAGGCCATATTATCCACCTTGACAATAGCCAATCTGATTGGTGACCCGACACATCCACTGGGTACACAGTCCATACTCTCCCACCTTGACATTAGACAATATGATTGGTTACCCGATATATCCATTGGTTATCCAGTCCATACTATCCACCTTGACACTAAACAATCTGATTGGTGACCCGACACATCCGCTGGGTACACAGTCCACACTATCCGACCTTGATACTAGACAATCTGATTGGTTACCTGGCACATCCATTGGGTACCCAGGCTATACTATTCCACCTTGACACTAGACAATCTGATTGGTTACCCAATACATCCGTTGGGTACACAGTCCATACTATCCACCTTGACACTAGCCAATCTGATTGGTGACCCGACACATCCATTGGGTACCCAGTCCATACTATCCCACCTTGACATTAGACAATCTGATTGGTACCCGATACATCCATTGATTATCCTGTCCATACTATCCACCTTGACACTAGACAATCTGATTGGTGACCCGACACATTCGCTGGGTACACAGTTCATACTAGCCCACCTTGAGACTAGACAATCTGTTTGGTCACCCGACACATCAGTTGGGTACCCAGTCCACCCTATCTACCATCACACTAGACAATCTGATTGGTTACCCAACACATCCGTTGGGTACACAGTCCTTACTATCCCACCTTGACACAAGACAATCTGATTGGTTACCTGACACATCCATTGGGTACCCAGTCTATACTATCCCACCTTGACACTAGACAATCTGATTGGTTACCCGACACATCCGTTGGATACACAGGCCATACTATCCACCTTGACCATAGCCAATCTGACTGGTTACCCAATACATCAATTGGGTACACAGTCCATTCTTATCTCCTTGACACTAGCCAATCTGATTGGTGACCTGACACATCCGTTGGATACACAGTCCATACTATCCCTCCTTGACATTAGACAATCTGATTGCTTACCCGATAAATCCATTTTTTATCCTATCCATACTATCCACCTTGACACTAGACAAGCTGATTGGTGACCCGACACATCCGTTAGTTGGGTACACAGTCCATTCTATCCCACCTTGACATTAGACAATCTAATTGGTTACCCAATATATCCATTGGTTATCCGGTCCATACTATCCACCTTGACACTAGACAATCTGATTGGTGACCCGACATATCCGCTGGGTACACAGTCCATACTATCCCACCTTCATACTGGACAATCTCATTGGTTACTTGGCACATCCGTTGGGTACCCAGGCTATACTATCCCACCTTGACACAAGACAATCTGATTGGTTACCCAATACATCCGTTAGGTACACAATCCATACTATCCACCTTGACACTGGCCAATCTGACTGGTGACCCGACACATCCGTTGGGTACACAGTCCATACTATCCCACCTTGACATTAGACAATCTCATTGGTTAACCGATACATTCATTGTCTATCCTGCCCATACTATCCACCTTGACACTAGACAATCTGATTGGTGACCCGACACATCCGCTGGGTACACAGTCCATAGTATCCCACCTTGATATAGACATTCTGATCGGTTACCTGGCACATCCGTTGGGTACACAGTTCATACTATCTCACCTTGACACTAGACAATCTGATTGGTGACCCGACACATCCATTGGGTACCCAGTCCATACTATCCCACCTTGACATTAGACAATCTGATTGGTACCCGATACATCCATTGATTATCGTGTCCATACTATCCACCTTGACACTAGACAATCTGATTGGTGACCCGACACATTCGCTGGGTACACAGTTCATACTAGTCCACCTTGAGACTAGACAATCTGTTTGGTCACCCGACACATCAGTTGGGTACCCAGTCCACCCTATCTACCATGACACTAGACAATCTGATTGGTTACCCAACACATCCGTTGGGTACACAGTCCTTACTTTCCCACCTTCACACAAGACAATCTGATTGTTTACCTGACACATCCATTGGGTACCCAGTCTATACTATCCCACCTTGACACTAGACAATCTGATTGGTTACCCGACACATCCGTTGGATACACAGGCCATACTATCCACCTTGACCATAGCCAATCTGACTGGTTACCCAATACATCAATTGGGTACACAGTCCATACTATCCACCTTGACACTAGCCAATCTGATTGGTGACCTGACACATCCGTTGGATACACAGTCCATACTATCCCTCCTTGACATTAGACAATCTGATTGCTTACCCGATAAATCCATTTTTTATCCTATCCATACTATCCACCTTGACACTAGACAAGCTGATTGGTGTCCCGACACATCCGTTAGTTGGGTACACAGTCCATTCTATCCCACCTTGACATTAGACAATCTAATTGGTTACCCAATATATCCATTGGTTATCCTGTCCATACTATCCACCTTGACACTAGACAATCTGATTGGTGACCCGACATATCCGCTGGGTACACAGTCCATACTATCCCACCTTCATACTGGACAATCTCATTGGTTACTTGGCACATCCGTTGGGTACCCAGGCTATACTATCCCACCTTGACACAAGACAATCTGATTGGTTACCCAATACATCCGTTAGGTACACAATCCATACTATCCACCTTGACACTGGCCAATCTGATTGGTGACCCGACACATCCGCTGGGTACACAGTCCATAGTATCCCACCTTTATATAGACATTCTGATCGGTTACCTGGCACATCCGTTGGGTACACAGTTCATACTATCTCACCTTGACACTAGACAATCTGATTGGTGACCCGACACATCAGTTGGGTACCCAGTCCACCTTATCTACCATGATACTAGACAATCTGATTGGTTACCCAACACATCCGGTGGGTACACAGTCCTTACTATCCCACCTTCACACAAGACAATCTGATTGGTTACCTGACACATCCGTTGGGTACCAAGTCTATACTATCCCACCTTGACACTAGACAATCTGATTGTTTACGCGACACATCCATTGGATACACAGGCCATACTATCCACCTTGACAATAGCCAATCTGATTGGTTACCCAATACATCAGTTGGATACACAGTCCATACTATCCACCTTGACACTAGCCAATCTCGATTGGTGACCTGACACATCCGTTGGATACACAGTCCATACTATCCCACCTTGACATTAGACAATCTGATTGGTTATTCGATAACTCCATTGTTTATCCTATCCATACTATCCTCCTTGAGACTAGACAAGCTGATTGTTGACCAGACACATCCGTTCGTTGGGTACACAGTCCAATCTATCCCACCTTGACATTAGACAATCTGATTGGTCACCCAATATATCCATTGGTTATCCTGTCCATACTGTCCACCTTGACACTAGACAATCTGATTGGTTACCTGGAACATCCGTTGGGTACCCAGGCTATACTATCCCACCTTGACACTAGACAATCTGATTAGTTACCCAATACATCCGTTGGGTACACAGTCCATACTATCCACCTTGACACTAGCCAATCTGATTGTTGACACGACACATCCGTTGGGTACACAGTCCATACTATCCCACCATGATATTAGACAATCTGATTGGTTACCCCATACATCCATTGTTTATCCTGTCCATACTATCCCACCTTGACACTAGACAATCTGATTGGTGACCCAACACATCCGTTGGATACACAGGCCATACTATCCACCTTGACCATAGCCAATCTGACTGGTTACCCAATACATCAATTGGGTACACAGTCCATACTATCCACCTTGACACTAGCCAATCTGATTGGTGACCTGACACATCCGTTGGATACACAGTCCATACTATCCCTCCTTGACATTAGACAATCTGATTGCTTACCCGATAAATCCATTTTTTATCCTATCCATACTATCCACCTTGACACTAGACAAGCTGATTGGTGACCCGACACATCCGTTAGTTGGGTACACAGTCCATTCTATCCCACCTTGACATTAGACAATCTAATTGGTTACCGAATATATCCATTGGTTATCCTGTCCATACTATCCACCTTGACACTAGACAATCTGATTGGTGACCCGACATATCCGCTGGGTACACAGTCCATACTATCCCACCTTCATACTGGACAATCTCATTGGTTACTTGGCACATCCGTTGGGTACCCAGGCTATACTATCCCACCTTGACACAAGACAATCTGATTGGTTACCCAATACATCCGTTAGGTACACAATCCATACTATCCACCTTGACACTGGCCAATCTGACTGGTGACCCGACACATCCGTTGGGTACACAGTCCATACTATCCCACCTTGACATTAGACAATCTCATTGGTTAACCGATACATTCATTGTCTATCCTGCCCATACTATCCACCTTGACACTAGACAATCTGATTGGTGACCCGACACATCCGCTGGGTACACAGTCCATAGTATCCATCTTGACACTAGCCAATCTGATTGGTGACCCGACACATCCGTTGGGTACACAGTCCATACTATCCCATATTGACATTAGACAATCTGATGGGTTACCCAATACATCCATTGTTTATCCTGTCCATACTATCCAACTTGACACTAGACAATCTGATTGGTGACCCGACACATCCGTTGGGTACACAGTCTAAATTATCCCACCTTGATACTAGACAATCTGAATGGTTAGCTGATACACCCGTTGGGTACATAGTCCATACTATCCCACCTTGACATTAGAAAATCTGATTGGTTACCTGGCACATCCGTTCAGTACCCAGTACATACTAACCCACCTTGACACTAGACAATCTGATTGGTTACCCGAAACACCCATTGGGTATGCAGTCCATACTATCTGACCTTTATACTAGACAATCTGATTGGTTACCCGACACATCCGTTGGGTGCACAGTTCATACTATTCCACCTTGACACTAGACAATCTGATTGGTCACCCGACACATCAGTTGGGTACCCAGTCCACCCTCTCTACCATGACACTAGACAATCTGACTGGTTACCCAAGACAACCGTTGGGTACACAGTCCTTACTGTCCCACCTTCACACAAGACAATCTGATTGGTTACCTGACACATCCGTTGGGTACCCAGTCTATACTATCCCACCTTGACACTAGCCAATCTGATTGGTTACCCAATGCATCAGTTGGGTACACAGTCCATACTATCACTCCTTGACATTAGACAATCTGATTGGTTACCCAATGTATCCATTGGTTATCCTGTCCATACTTTCCACCTTGACACTAGACAATCTGATTGGTGACACGACACATCCGCTGGGTACACAGTCCATACTATCCCACCTTGATACTAGACAATCTGATCGGTTACCTGGCACATCCGTTGAGTACACAGTTCATACAAGCCCACCTTGACACTAGAAAATCTGATTGGTCACCCGACGCATCAGTTGGGTACCCAGTCCACCCATTTACCATGACACTAGACAATCTGATTGGTTACCCAACACATCCATTGAGTACACAGTCCTTACTATCCCACCTTGACAAAAGACAATCTGATTGGTTACCTGACACATCCGTTGGGTACCCAGTCTATACTATCCCACCTTGACACTAGACAATCTGATTGGTTACCCGACACATCCGTTGGATACACAGGCCATACTATCCACCTTGACAATAGCCAATCTGATTGGTTACCCAATACATCCGTTGGGTACACATTCCATACTATCCACCTTGACACTAGCCAATCTGATTGGTGACCCGACACATCCATTGGGTACACAGTCCATACACTTGTGTATAAGCGCGTTACAAATGCCATATCATATCATATCATATCATATCCCATCTTGACATTAGACAATCTGATTGGTTACCAGATACATCCATTGTTTATCCTGTCCACACTATCCACCTTGAGATTAGACAATCTGAATGGTGACCCGACACATCCATCCGTTGGGCACACAGTCCATACTATCCCACCTTGACATTAGACAATCTGATTGGTTACCTGAACTATATCCATTGGTTATCCTGTCCATACTATTCACCTTGACACTAGACAATCTGATTGGTGACCTGACACATCCGCTGGGTACACAGTCCATACTATCCTAACTTCATACTAGTCAATCTGATTGGTTACCTGACACATCAGTTGGGTACACAGTCCATACTATCCCTCCTTGACACTAGGCAATCTGATTGGTGATCCGACACATCAGTTGGGTACACAGTCTAAAGTATCCCACCTTGATACTAGACAATCTGAATGGTTAACTGACACACCTGTTGGGTACATAGTCCATACTATCCCACCTTGACATTAGAAAATCTGATCGGTGACCGGACACATCTGTTGGGTACACAGTACATACTATCTGATTGTTTACCCGATATATCCATTGGTTATCCTGTCCATGCTATCCACCTTGACACTAGACAATCTGATTGGTGACCCGACACATCTGTTCGGTACACAGTATATCCTATTCCACCTTGACACTAGACAATGTGATTGGTTATCTGACACATCAGTTGAGTACACAGTCCATACTATCCCTCCTTGACACTAGGCAATCTGATTGGTGACCCGACACATCTGTTGGGTACACAGTCTAAACTATCCCACCTTGACACTAGACAATCTGATTGGTTACCCAAAACATCCGTTGGGTACACAGTCCATACTATCCAACCTTGACATTAGACAATCTGATTGGTTACCCAATACATCCATTGTTTATCCTGTCCATACTATCCACCTTGACACTAGACAATCTGATCGGTTACCTGGCACATCCGTTGAGTACACAGTTCATACAAGCCCACCTTGACACTAGAAAATCTGATTGGTCACCCGACGCATCAGTTGGGTACCCAGTCCACCCATCTACCATGACACTAGACAATCTGATTGGTTACCCAACACATCCATTGAGTACACAGTCCTTACTATCCCACCTTGACAAAAGACAATCTGATTGGTTACCTGACACATCCGTTGGGTACCCAGTCTATACTATCCCACCTTGACACTAGACAATCTGATTGGTTACCCGACACATCCGTTGGATACACAGGCCATACTATCCACCTTGACAATAGCCAATCTGATTGGTTACCCAATACATCCGTTGGGTACACATTCCATACTATCCACCTTGACACTAGCCAATCTGATTAGTGACCCGACACATCCATGGGGTACACAGTCCATACACTTGTGTATAGGCGCATTACAAATGCCATATCATATCATATCATATCCCATCTTGACATTAGACAATCTGATTGGTTACCAGATACATCCATTGTTTATCCTGTCCACACTATCCACCTTGAGATTAGACAATCTGAATGGTGACCCGACACATCCATCCGTTGGGCACACAGTCCATACTATCCCACCTTGACATTAGACAATCTGATTGGTTACCTGAACTATATCCATTGGTTATCCTGTCCATACTATTCACCTTGACACTAGACAATCTGATTGGTGACGTGACACATCCGCTGGGTACACAGTCCATACTATCCTAACTTCATACTAGTCAATCTGATTGGTTACCTGACACATCAGTTGGGTACACAGTCCATACTATCCCTCCTTGACACTAGGCAATCTGATTGGTGATCCGACACATCAGTTGGGTACACAGTCTAAAGTATCCCACCTTGATACTAGACAATCTGAATGGTTAACTGACACACCTGTTGGGTACATAGTCCATACTATCCCACCTTGACATTAGAAAATCTGATCGGTGACTGGACACATCTGTTGGGTACACAGTACATACTAACTGATTGGTTACCCGATATATCCATTGGTTATCCTGTCCATGCTATCCACCTTGACACTAGACAATCTGATTGGTGACCCGACACATCTGTTCGGTACACAGTACATCCTATTCCACCTTGACACTAGACAATGTGATTGGTTATCTGACACATCAGTTGAGTACACAGTCCATACTATCCCTCCTTGACACTAGGCAATCTGATTGGTGACCCGACACATCTGTTGGGTACACAGTCTAAACTATCCCACCTTGACACTAGACAATGTGATTGGTTACCCAAAACATCCATTGTTTATCCTGTCCATACTATCCACCTTGACACTAGACAATCTGATTGGTGACCCGACACATCCATCCGTTGGGTACACAGTCCATACTATCCCACCTTGACATTAGACAATCTGATTGGTTACCCAATATATCCATTGGTTATCCTGTCCATACTATCCACCTTGACACTAGACAATCTGATTGGTGACCCGACACATCTGCTGGGTACACAGTCCATACTATCGCAACTTGATATTAGACAATCTGATTGGTTACCTGACACATCAGTTGGGTACACAGTCCATACTATCCCTCCTTGACACTAGGCAATCTGATTGGTGATCTGACACATCCGTTGGGTACACAGTCTAAAGTATCCCACCTTGATACTAGACAATCTGAATGGTTAACTGACACACCCGTTGGGTACATAGTCCATACTATCCCACCTTGACATTAGACAATCTGATCGGTGACCCGACACATCTGTTGGGTACACAGTACATACTATATGATTGGTTACCTGGCACTTCCGTTAAGTACACAGCACATACTAACCCACCTTGACACTGGACAATCTGATTGGTTACCCGAAACACCCATTGGGTATGCAGTCCATACTATCTGACCTTGACACTTGACAATCTGATTGGTCACCCGACACATCAGTTGGGTACCCAGTCCACCCTATCTACCAAGACACTAGACAATCTGATTGGTTACCCAACACATCCGTTGGGTACACAGTCCTTACTTTACCACCTTGACACAAGACAATCTGATTGGTTACCTGACACATACGTTGGGGACTCAGTCTATACTATCCCACCTTGATATAGACATTCTGATCGGTTACCTGGCACATCCGTTGGGTACACAGTTCATACTATCCCACCTTGACACTAGACAATCTGATTGGTCACCCGACACATCAGTTGGGTACCCAGTCCACCCTATCTACCATGAGACTAGACAATCTGACTGGTGACCCGACACATCAGTTGGGTACCCAGACCACCCTATCTACCATGACACTAGATAATCTGATTGGTTACCCAACACATCCGTTGGGTACACAGTCCTTACTATCCCACCTTCACACAATACATTCTGATTGGTTACCTGAGACATCCGTTGGGTACCCAGTCTATACCATCCCAATTTGACACTAGACAATCTAATTGGTTACCCGACACATCCGTTGGATACACAGACCATACTATCCACCTTGACAATAGCCAATCTGTTTGGTTACCCAATACATCCGTTGGATACACAGACCATACTATCTCACCTTGACACTAGACAATCTGATTGGTTACCTGACACATCCGTTGGGTACCCAGTCCACCCTATCCACCATGACACTAGTCAATCCGATTGGCTACACGACACATTTGTTGGGTACACAGTCCCTACTATCCCACCTTGATACTAGACAATCTGATTGGTTATCTGACAAATCTGTTGGCTACATAGTCCATACTATCCCACCTTGACATAAGACAATCTGATTGGTTACCCTACATATCCGTTGGGAACCCAGTTCACCCTATCCCACCTTGGCAATATGCAATCTGCATAAATTGTTCTATGTGTTTATACAGCTAATTCTCTCGAAGCCGTATATTTAATCTGTAAATGATCAACATTTGATAAAATTCTCTCCAGGACCAAAATTCAGGAAGTTCCCCTGCAACCATGCTATTACCCTAAACTACACCGTCACTCGAAATAGGTCATTGTTCCCTTTTATGAACATACTGTCTAGAATTGTACAAATATATATTGTGGGTGATTTTTTGGGGTGTGGATTTTCTGCACTGAAAAACGTGTTGGATAAATATTCTGCAATTACCCCATAAACCTCTCTTTCTCTCGGAGCAGGCAGGACTCCAGCAAGTATCCAAAGCTGTGCTCTCTCCCTATGGAATGATGGACACATGCTCTCTCTAAGCTCCTTTGACCAATGCTCTTATTCTCATCAGCGGGCTCTTGGGCTTGAATTGGTGAGATCACTTTGCAAAATTGCTGTTCGAATTTTCCTTCATCAATACCATTGATTGCCTTTGACGACTTCAATATCTGAGACAATCATCCACTCTACTCCCTTTCCCTTCCCCTTCCTTTAAAAAGGGTTGCGGCCACTCATTTCTTTTGGCACACATGCCGGGCCAGCTTCAATTTCGATATTGTAGTCTTATTAGCCATTTTCCTTCAGCCGCCTGTTTTCTTCCCACTGCTTGACCAACCCATGTCGGGTCTCTTTTCCACAATCAATGTAAGGAGATAAAACTTCCTGACACTAACTCTCGTGCGCTGATAAATGTTAGGGTATCCATTCCATCCTCTAGACTTCAGGATTTAGAAACACCAAGCTGGAATCTTGTTTGGAGTCTTTGCTTAATCGCGTGGGGGAGGGCAAGAACCTGTATTAATATTAGAAGTGTTTGAGACGTACACTGCTCAGGACCAATATCAGCAGATCTCCACAATGATTGGGATCAGATGCTTGCGATGTGCATCATTTCTAATGCAAGCGCATGTGTCCATTGGCTTGAGATGCTTGGACAAGCATCATTTCTAATGCAAGCCCATTGTATGAGTTGGCTTGAGATGCTCGGACAAGCATGATTTGTAATGTTGACAATTGTATCAATTAACCTTGGATGCTTCGGACAAGCATCATGTGTAATGCGAGCGATTGCATCAGTTGACCTTGGATGGTTGGGACAAGCATCATGTGTAATGCGAGCGATTGCATCAGTTGACCTTGGATGGTTGGGACAAGCATCATGTGTAATGCGAGCGATTGCATCAGTTGACCTTGGATGGTTAGGACAAGCATCAGGTGTAATGCGAGCGATTGCATCAGTTGACCTTGGATGGTTGGGACAAGCATCATGTGTAATGCGAGCGATTGCATCAGTTGACCTTGGATGGTTGGGACAAGCATCATGTGTAATGCGAGCGATTGCATCAGTTGACCTTGGATGGTTGGGACAAGCATCATGTGTAATGCGAGCGATTGCATCAGTTGACCTTGGATGGGTGGGACAAGCATCCTGTGTAATGGGAGCGATTGCATCAGTTGACCCTGGATGGTTGGGACATGCATCATGTGTAATGCAGGCGATTGCATCAGTTGACCTTGGATGGTTGGGACATGCATCATGTGTAATGCAAGCGATTTTATCAATTGACCTTGGATGGTTGGGACATGCATCATGTGTAATGTGAGCGATTGTATCAATTGACCTCGGATGGTTGGGACATGCATCATGTGTAATGTGAGCGATTGTATCAATTGACCTCGGATGGTTGGGACATGCATCATGTGTAATGCGAGCGATTGTATCCATTGACTGTAGATGCTTGGGACCAGCATCTTGTGCAATGCGTGTGATTGCTTCCATTGGGTTTTGATGCTTCAGACGAGCGTCTTGTGTAATGTGAGCGATTACAATTGAGACGAGCATCTTGTGTTATGTGAGTGATTGTATCCATTGGGTTCAGATGCTTGGGGTAAGCATCTTGTGCAATGCATGTGATTGCTCCCATTGGGTTCAGATGCTTGAGACTAACATCTTGTGTAATGCGAGTGATTGCTTCCATTGGGTTCCGATGCTTGAGACGAGCATCTTGTGTAATGTGAGTGAATGTTTCAACTGGGTTCAGATGCTTGAGACAAGCATCTTGTGCAATGTGTGTGATTGCTTCCATTGGGTTTTGATGCTTCAGACGAGCGTCTTGTGTAATGTGAGCGATTACTATTGAGACGAGCATCTTGTGTTATGTGAGTGATTGTATCCATTGGGTTCAGATGCTTGGGGTAAGCATCTTGTGCAATGCATGTGATTGCTCCCATTGGGTTCAGATGCTTGAGACTAACATCTTGTGTAATGCGAGTGATTGCTTCCATTGGGTTCCGATGCTTGAGACGAGCATCTTGTGTAATGTGAGTGAATGTTTCAACTGGGTTCAGATGCTTGAGACAAGCATCTTGTGTAATGCGAGTGATTGCTTCCATTGGGTTCAGATGCTTAGGACCAGCAGCTTGTGTAATGTGAGTGATTGCTTCCATTGGGTTCAGATGCGTGGGATAAGCATCTTGTGCAATGCATGTGATTGCTTCCATTGGGTTCCAATGTTTGAGACTAACATCTTGTGTAATGCGAGTGATTGCTTCCATTGGGTTCAGATGCTTGAGACTAACATCTTGTGTAATGCAAGTGATTGCTTCCATTGGGTTCAGATGCTTGGGTCCAGCATCTTGTGTAATGCGAGTGATTGCTTCCATTGGGTTCAGATGCTTGAGACTAACATCTTGTGTAATGCAAGTGATTGCTTCCATTGGGTTCAGATGCTTGGTTCCAGCATCTTGTGTAATGTGAGTGATTGCTTCCATTGGGTTCAGATGCTTGAGACTAACATCTTGTGTAATGCGAGTGATTGTTTCCATTGGGTTCAGATACTTGAGGCAAGCATCATGTGTAATGCAGGTGATTGCTTCCATTGGTTCAGATGCTTGGGATAAGCAACTTGTCTAATGCGAGTGATTACTTCCATGGGTTCAGATGCTTTGGATAAGCATCTTGTGTAATGCGAGTGATTGCATCCATTGGGTTCAGATGCTTGGGATAAGCATCTTGTGTAATGCAAGTGATTACTTCCATGGGTTCAGATGCTTGAGGCAAGCATCATGTGTAATGCAGGTGATTGCTTCCATTGGGTTCAGATGCTTGAGACTAACATCTTGTGTAATGCGAGTGATTGTTTCCATTGGGTTCAGATACTTGAGGCTAACATCTTGTGTAATGTGAGTGATTGCTTCCATTGGGTTCAGATGCTTGGGTCCAGCATCATGTGTAATGCAGGTGATTGCTTCCATTGGGTTCAGATGCTTGGGATAAGCATCTTGTGTAATGCAAGTAATTGTTTCCATTGGGTTCAGATACTTGAGGCAAGCATCATGTGTAATGCAGGTGATTGTTTCCATTGAGTTCAGATGCTTGGGTCCAGCATCTTGTGTAATGCAAGGGATTGCTTCCATTGGGTTCAGATGCTTAGGACCAGCAGCTTGTGTAATGTGAGTGATTGCTTCCATTGGGTTCAGATGCTTGAGACTAACATCTTGTGTAATGCAAGTGATTGCTTCCATTGGGTTCAGATGCTTGGGTCCAGCATCTTGTGTAATGCGAGTGATTGCTTCCATTGGGTTCAGATGCTTGAGACTAACATCTTGTGTAATGCAAGTGATTGCTTCCATTGGGTTCAGATGCTTGGGTCCAGCATCTTGTGTAATGCGAGTGATTGCTTCCATTGAGTTCAGATGCTTGAGACTAACATCTTGTGTAATGCGAGTGATTGTTTCCATTGGGTTCAGATACTTGAGGCAAGCATCATGTGTAATGCAGGTGATTGCTTCCATTGGGTTCAGATGCTTGGGATAAGCAACTTGTCTAATGCGAGTGATTACTTCCATGGGTTCAGATGCTTGGGATAAGCATCTTGTGTAATGCGAGTGATTACTTCCATGGGTTCAGATGCTTGAGGCAAGCATCATGTGTAATGCAGGTGATTGCTTCCATTGGGTTCAGATGCTTGAGACTAACATCTTGTGTAATGCGAGTGATTGTTTCCATTGGGTTCAGATACTTGAGGCTAACATCTTGTGTAATGTGAGTGATTGCTTCCATTGGGTTCAGATGCTTGGGTCCAGCATCATGTGTAATGCAGGTGATTGCTTCCATTGGGTTCAGATGCTTGGGATAAGCATCTTGTGTAATGCGAGTGATTGTTTCCATTGGGTTCAGATACTTGAGGCAAGCATCATGTGTAATGCAGGTGATTGTTTCCATTGAGTTCAGATGCTTGGGTCCAGCATCTTGTGTAATGCAAGTGATTGCTTCCATTGGGTTCAGATGCTTAGGACCAGCAGCTTGTGTAATGTGAGTGATTGCTTCCATTGGGTTCAGATGCTTGAGACTAACATCTTGTGTAATGCAAGTGATTGCTTCCATTGGGTTCAGATGCTTGGGATAAGCATCTTGTGTAATGCGAGTGATTGCTTCCATTGGGTTCAGATGCTTGAGACTAACATCTTGTGTAATGCGAGTGATTGCTTCCATTGGGTTCAGATGCTTGAGACTAATATCTTGTGTAATGCGAGTGATTGCTTCCATTGGCTTCAGATGCTTGGGATAAGCATCTTGTGTAATGCGAGTGATTGCTTCCATTGGGTTCAGATGCTTGGGATAAGCATCTTGTGTAATGCGAGTGATTGCTTCCATTGGGTTCAGATGCTTGGGATAAGCATCTTGTGTAATGCGAGTGATTGCTTCCATTGGGTTCAGATGCTTGAGACTAACATCTTGTGTAATGCGAGTGATTGCTTCCATTGGGTTCAGATGCTTGAGACTAACATCGTGTGTAATGCGAGTGATTGCTTCCATTGGGTTCAGATGCTTGAGACTAACATCTTGTGTAATGCGAGTGATTGCTTCCATTGGGTTCAGATGCTTGAGACAAGCTTCTTGTGTAATGCGAGTGATTGTATCCATTGGGTTCAGATGCTTGGGATAAGCATCTTGTGTAATGCGAGTGATTGCATCCATTGGGTTCAGATGCTTGGGATAAGCATCTTGTGTAATGCGAGTGATTGCATCCATTGGGTTCAGATGCTTGGGATAAGCATCTTGTGTAATGCGAGTGATTGCTTCCATTGGGTTCAGATGCTTGAGACTAACATCTTGTGTAATGCGAGTGATTGCTTCCATTGGGTTCAGATGCTTGAGACTAACATCTTGTGTAATGCGAGTGATTGCTTCCATTGGGTTCAGATGCTTGAGACAAGCTTCTTGTGTAATGTGAGTGATTGCTTCCATTGGGTTCAGATGCTTGAGACTAACATCTTGTGTAATGCAAGTGATTGCTTCCATTGGGTTCAGATGCTTGGGTCCAGCATCTTGTGTAATGTGAGTGATTGCTTCCATTGGGTTCAGATGCTTGAGACTAACATCTTGTGTAATGCGAGTGATTGTTTCCATTGGGTTCAGATACTTGAGGCAAGCATCATGTGTAATGCAGGTGATTGCTTCCATTGGGTTCAGATGCTTGGGATAAGCAACTTGTCTAATGCGAGTGATTACTTCCATGGGTTCAGATGCTTTGGATAAGCATCTTGTGTAATGCGAGTGATTGCATCCATTGGGTTCAGATGCTTGGGATAAGCATCTTGTGTAATGCAAGTGATTACTTCCATGGGTTCAGATGCTTGAGGCAAGCATCATGTGTAATGCAGGTGATTGCTTCCATTGGGTTCAGATGCTTGAGACTAACATCTTGTGTAATGCGAGTGATTGTTTCCATTGGGTTCAGATACTTGAGGCTAACATCTTGTGTAATGTGAGTGATTGCTTCCATTGGGTTCAGATGCTTGGGTCCAGCATCATGTGTAATGCAGGTGATTGCTTCCATTGGGTTCAGATGCTTGGGATAAGCATCTTGTGTAATGCAAGTAATTGTTTCCATTGGGTTCAGATACTTGAGGCAAGCATCATGTGTAATGCAGGTGATTGTTTCCATTGAGTTCAGATGCTTGGGTCCAGCATCTTGTGTAATGCAAGGGATTGCTTCCATTGGGTTCAGATGCTTAGGACCAGCAGCTTGTGTAATGTGAGTGATTGCTTCCATTGGGTTCAGATGCTTGAGACTAACATCTTGTGTAATGCAAGTGATTGCTTCCATTGGGTTCAGATGCTTGGGTCCAGCATCTTGTGTAATGCGAGTGATTGCTTCCATTGGGTTCAGATGCTTGAGACTAACATCTTGTGTAATGCAAGTGATTGCTTCCATTGGGTTCAGATGCTTGGGTCCAGCATCTTGTGTAATGCGAGTGATTGCTTCCATTGAGTTCAGATGCTTGAGACTAACATCTTGTGTAATGCGAGTGATTGTTTCCATTGGGTTCAGATACTTGAGGCAAGCATCATGTGTAATGCAGGTGATTGCTTCCATTGGGTTCAGATGCTTGGGATAAGCAACTTGTCTAATGCGAGTGATTACTTCCATGGGTTCAGATGCTTGGGATAAGCATCTTGTGTAATGCGAGTGATTACTTCCATGGGTTCAGATGCTTGAGGCAAGCATCATGTGTAATGCAGGTGATTGCTTCCATTGGGTTCAGATGCTTGAGACTAACATCTTGTGTAATGCGAGTGATTGTTTCCATTGGGTTCAGATACTTGAGGCTAACATCTTGTGTAATGTGAGTGATTGCTTCCATTGGGTTCAGATGCTTGGGTCCAGCATCATGTGTAATGCAGGTGATTGCTTCCATTGGGTTCAGATGCTTGGGATAAGCATCTTGTGTAATGCGAGTGATTGTTTCCATTGGGTTCAGATACTTGAGGCAAGCATCATGTGTAATGCAGGTGATTGTTTCCATTGAGTTCAGATGCTTGGGTCCAGCATCTTGTGTAATGCAAGTGATTGCTTCCATTGGGTTCAGATGCTTAGGACCAGCAGCTTGTGTAATGTGAGTGATTGCTTCCATTGGGTTCAGATGCTTGAGACTAACATCTTGTGTAATGCAAGTGATTGCTTCCATTGGGTTCAGATGCTTGGGATAAGCATCTTGTGTAATGCGAGTGATTGCTTCCATTGGGTTCAGATGCTTGAGACTAACATCTTGTGTAATGCGAGTGATTGCTTCCATTGGGTTCAGATGCTTGAGACTAATATCTTGTGTAATGCGAGTGATTGCTTCCATTGGCTTCAGATGCTTGGGATAAGCATCTTGTGTAATGCGAGTGATTGCTTCCATTGGGTTCAGATGCTTGGGATAAGCATCTTGTGTAATGCGAGTGATTGCTTCCATTGGGTTCAGATGCTTGGGATAAGCATCTTGTGTAATGCGAGTGATTGCTTCCATTGGGTTCAGATGCTTGAGACTAACATCTTGTGTAATGCGAGTGATTGCTTCCATTGGGTTCAGATGCTTGAGACTAACATCGTGTGTAATGCGAGTGATTGCTTCCATTGGGTTCAGATGCTTGAGACTAACATCTTGTGTAATGCGAGTGATTGCTTCCATTGGGTTCAGATGCTTGAGACAAGCTTCTTGTGTAATGCGAGTGATTGTATCCATTGGGTTCAGATGCTTGGGATAAGCATCTTGTGTAATGCGAGTGATTGCATCCATTGGGTTCAGATGCTTGGGATAAGCATCTTGTGTAATGCGAGTGATTGCATCCATTGGGTTCAGATGCTTGGGATAAGCATCTTGTGTAATGCGAGTGATTGCTTCCATTGGGTTCAGATGCTTGAGACTAACATCTTGTGTAATGCGAGTGATTGCTTCCATTGGGTTCAGATGCTTGAGACTAACATCTTGTGTAATGCGAGTGATTGCTTCCATTGGGTTCAGATGCTTGAGACAAGCTTCTTGTGTAATGTGAGCGAATGTTTCAACTGGGTTCAGATGCTTGAGGCAAGCATCTTGTGTAATGCGAGTGATTGCATCCATTGGGTTCAGATGCTTGGGATAAGCATCTTTTCTAATGCAAGTGATTGCTTCCATTGGGTTCAGATGCTTGGGATAAGCATCTTGTGTAATGCCAGTGATTACTTCCATGGGTTCAGATGCTTGAGACAAGCATCTTGTGTAATGCGAGTGATTGTATCCATTGGGTTCAGATGCTTAGGACCAGCAGCTTGTGTAATGTGAGTGATTGCTTCCATTGGGTTCAGATGCTTGAGACTAACATCTTGTGTAATGCAAGTGATTGCTTCCATTGGGTTCAGATGCTTGGGTCCAGCATCTTGTGTAATGCGAGTGATTGTTTCCATGGGTTCAGATGCTTGGGATAAGCATCTTGACTAATGCGAGTGATTACTTCCATGGGTTCAGATGCTTGGTATAAGCATCTTGTGTAATGCGAGTGATTGCTTCCATTGGGTTCAGATGCTCGGGTCCAGCATCGTGTGTAATGCGAGTGATTGCTTCCATTGGGTTCAGATGCTTGAGACTTACATCTTGTGTAATGCGAGTGATTGCTTCCATTGGGTTCAGATGCTTGGGATAAGCATCTTGTGTAATGCGAGTGATTGCTTCCATTGGGTTCAGATGCTTGAGACTTACATCTTGTGTAATGTGAGTGATTGCTTCCATTGGGTTCAGATGCTTGAGACTTACATCTTGTGTAATGCGAGTGATTGCTTCCATTGGGTTCAGATGCTTGAGACTAACATCTTGTGTAATGCGAGTGATTGCTTCCATTGGGTTCAGATGCTTGGGATAAGCATCTTGTGTAATGCGAGTGATTGCTTCCATTGGGTTCAGATGCTTGGGATAAGCATCTTGTGTAATGCGAGTGATTGCTTCCATTGGGTTCAGATGCTTGGGTCCAGCATCTTGTGCAATGCGAGTGATTGCTTCCATTGGGTTCAGATGCTTGAGACTAACATCTTGTGTAATGCGAGTGATTGCTTCCATTGGGTTCCGATGCTTGAGACGAGCATCTTGTGTAATGCGAGTGATTGCATCCATTGGGTTCAGATGCTTGGGTCCAGCATCGTGTGTAATGCGAGTGATTGCTTCCATTGGGTTCAGATGCTTGAGACTTACATCTTGTGTAATGCGAGAATCTTTGCTTCCATTGGGTTCAGATGCTTGGGATAAGCATATTGTGTAATGCGAGTGATTGCTTCCATTGGGTTCAGATGCTTGAGACTTACATCTTGTGTAATGCGAGTGATTGCTTCCATTGGGTTCAGATGCTTGAGACTAACATCTTGTGTAATGCGAGTGATTGCTTCCATTGGGTTCAGATGCTTGAGACTAACATCTTGTGTAATGCGAGTGATTGCTTCCATTGGGTTCAGATGCTTGGGATAAGCATCTTGTGTAATGCGAGTGATTGCTTCCATTGGGTTCAGATGCTTGGGATAAGCATCTTGTGTAATGCGAGTGATTGCTTCCATTGAGTTCAGATGCTTGGGTCCAGCATCTTGTGTAATGCGAGTGATTGCTTCCATTGGGTTCAGATGCTTCAGACTAACATCTTGTGTAATGCGAGTGATTGCTTCCATTGGGTTCAGATGCTTGGGATAAGCATCTTGTGTAATGCGAGTGATTGCTTCCATTGGGTTCAGATGCTTGGGTCCAGCATCTTGTGTAATGCGAGTGATTGCTTCCATTGGGTTCAGATGCTTGAGACTAACATCTTGTGTAATGCGAGTGATTGCTTCCATTGGGTTCAGATGCTTGGGATAAGCATCTTGTGTAATGCGAGTGATTGCTTCCATTGGGTTCAGATGCTTGGGATAAGCATCTTGTGTAATGCGAGTGATTGCTTCCATTGGGTTCAGATGCTTGGGTCCAGCATCTTGTGTAATGCGAGTGATTGCTTCCATTGGGTTCAGATGCTTGAGACTTACATCTTGTGTAATGCGAGTGATTGCTTCCATTGGGTACAGATGCTTGAGACTAACATCTTGTGTAATGCGAGTGATTGCTTCCATTGGGTTCAGATGCTTGGGATAAGCATCTTGTGTAATGCGAGTGATTGCTTCCATTGGGTTCAGATGCTTGGGATAAGCATCTTGTGTAATGCGAGTGATTGCTTCCATTGGGTTCAGATGCTTGGGTCCAGCATCTTGTGTAATGCGAGTGATTGCTTCCATTGGGTTCAGATGCTTGAGACTTACATCTTGTGTAATGTGAGTGATTGCTTCCATTGGGTACAGATGCTTGAGACTAACATCTTGTGTAATGCGAGTGATTGCTTCCATTGGGTTCAGATGCTTGGGATAAGCATCTTGTGTAATGCAAGTGATTGCTTCCATTGGGTTCAGATGCTTGGGTCCAGCATCTTGTGTAATGCGAGTGATTGCTTCCATTGGGTTCCGATGCTTGAGACGAGCATCTTGTGTAATGTGAGCGAATGTTTCAACTGGGTTCAGATGCTTGAGACAAGCATCTTGTGTAATACGAGCAATTGTATCCATTGGGTTCAGATGCTTGAGACTAACATCTTGTGTAATGCGAGTGATTGTATCCATTGGGTTCAGATGCTTGGGATAAGCATCTTGTGTAATGCGAGTGATTGCTTCCATTGGGTTCCGATGCTTGAGACAAGCATCTTGTGTAATACGAGTGATTGTATCCATTGGGTTCAGATGCTTGGGATAAGCATCTTGTGTAATGCGAGTGATTGCTTCCATTGGGTTCCGATGCTTGAGACAAGCATCTTGTGTAATGCGAGTGATTGTATCCATTGGGTTCAGATGCTTGGGATAAGCATCTTGTGTAATGCGAGTGATTGCTTCCATTGGGTTCAGATGCTTGAGACTAACATCTTGTGTAATGCGAGTGATTGCTTCCATTGGGTTCAGATGCTTGAGACTAACATCTTGTGTAATGCGAGTGATTGCTTCCATTGGGCTCCGATGCTTGAGTCGAGCATCTTGTGTAATGTGAGCGAATGTTTCAACTGGGTTCAGATGCTTGAGACAAGCATCTTGTGTAATGCGAGTGATTGCTTCCATTGGGTTCAGATGCTTGAGACAAGCATCTTGTGTAATGCGAGTGATTGTATCCATTGGGTTCAGATGCTTGAGACAAGCTTCTTGTGTAATGCGAGTGATTGTATCCATTGGGTTCAGATGCTTGGGATAAGCATCTTGTGTAATGCGAGTGATTGCATCCATTGGGTTCAGATGCTTGAGGCAAGCAGCTTGTGTAATGCGAGTGATTGCATCCATTGGGTTCAGATGCTTGGGTCCAGCATCGTGTGTAATGCGAGTGATTGCATCCATTGGGTTCAGATCCTTGAGACAAGCATCTTGTGTAATGCGAGTGATTGCATCCATTGGGTTCAGATGCTTGGGTCCAGCATCTTGTGTAATGCGAGTGATTACTTCCATGGGTTCAGATGCTTGAGACTAACATCTTGTGTAATGCGAGTGATTGCATCCATTGGGTTCAGATGCTTGAGACAAGCATCTTGTGTAATGCGAGTGATTGCATCCATTGGGTTCAGATGCTTGGGATAAGCATCTTGTCTAATGCGAGTGATTGCTTCCATTGGGTTCAGATGCTTGAGACAAGCATCTTGTGTAATGCGAGTGATTGTATCCATTGGGTTCAGATGCTTGAGGCAAGCATCTTGTGTAATGCGAGTGATTGTATCCATTGGGTTCAGATGCCTGGGATAAGCATCTTGTGTAATGCGAGTGATTGCTTCCATTGGGTTCAGATGCTTGGGTCTAGCATCGTGTGTAATGCGAGTGATTGCATCCATTGGGTTCAGATGCTTGGGTCCAGCATCTTGTGTAATGCGAGTGATTACTTCCATGATTTCAGATGCTTGAGACTAACATCTTGTGTAATGCGAGTGATTGTTTCCATTGGGTTCAGATGCTTGAGACTTACATCTGGTGTAATGCGAGTGATTGCTTCCATTGGGTTCAGATGCTTGAGACTTACATCTTGTGTAATGCGAGTGATTGCATCCATTGGGTTCAGATGCTTGAGACTAACATCTTGTGTAATGCGAGTGATTGCTTCCATTGGGTTCAGATGCTTGAGACTAACATCTTGTGTAATGCGAGTGATTGCTTCCATTGGGTTCAGATGCTTGGGTCCAGCATCTTGTGTAATGTGAGTGATTGCTTCCATTGGGTTCAGATGCTTGAGACTAACATCTTGTGTAATGCGAGTGATTGCTTCCATTGGGTTCAGATGCTTGGGTCCAGCATCTTGTGTAATGCGAGTGATTGTATCCATTGGGTTCAGATGCTTGGGTCCAGCATCTTGTGTAATGCGAGTGATTGCTTCCATTGGGTTCAGATGCTTGAGACTAACATCTTGTGTAATGCGAGTGATTGCTTCCATTGGGTTCAGATGCTTGGGATAAGCATCTTGTGTAATGCGAGTGATTGCTTCCATTGGGTTCAGATGCTTGGGATAAGCATCTTGTGTAATGCGAGTGATTGCTTCCATTGGGTTCAGATGCTTGGGTCCAGCATCTTGTGTAATGCGAGTGATTGCTTCCATTGGGTTCAGATGCTTGAGACTTACATCTTGTGTAATGCGAGTGATTGCTTCCATTGGGTACAGATGCTTGAGACTAACATCTTGTGTAATGCGAGTGATTGCTTCCATTGGGTTCAGATGCTTGGGATAAGCATCTTGTGTAATGCAAGTGATTGCTTCCATTGGGTTCAGATGCTTGGGTCCAGCATCTTGTGTAATGCGAGTGATTGCTTCCATTGGGTTCCGATGCTTGAGACGAGCATCTTGTGTAATGTGAGCGAATGTTTCAACTGGGTTCAGATGCTTGAGACAAGCATCTTGTGTAATACGAGCAATTGTATCCATTGGGTTCAGATGCTTGAGACTAACATCTTGTGTAATGCGAGTGATTGTATCCATTGGGTTCAGATGCTTGGGATAAGCATCTTGTGTAATGCGAGTGATTGCTTCCATTGGGTTCCGATGCTTGAGACAAGCATCTTGTGTAATACGAGTGATTGTATCCATTGGGTTCAGATGCTTGGGATAAGCATCTTGTGTAATGCGAGTGATTGCTTCCATTGGGTTCCGATGCTTGAGACAAGCATCTTGTGTAATGCGAGTGATTGTATCCATTGGGTTCAGATGCTTGGGATAAGCATCTTGTGTAATGCGAGTGATTGCTTCCATTGGGTTCAGATGCTTGAGACTAACATCTTGTGTAATGCGAGTGATTGCTTCCATTGGGTTCAGATGCTTGAGACTAACATCTTGTGTAATGCGAGTGATTGCTTCCATTGGGCTCCGATGCTTGAGTCGAGCATCTTGTGTAATGTGAGCGAATGTTTCAACTGGGTTCAGATGCTTGAGACAAGCATCTTGTGTAATGCGAGTGATTGCTTCCATTGGGTTCAGATGCTTGAGACAAGCATCTTGTGTAATGCGAGTGATTGTATCCATTGGGTTCAGATGTTTGAGACAAGCTTCTTGTGTAATGCGAGTGATTGTATCCATTGGGTTCAGATGCTTGGGATAAGCATCTTGTGTAATGCGAGTGATTGCATCCATTGGGTTCAGATGCTTGAGGCAAGCAGCTTGTGTAATGCGAGTGATTGCATCCATTGGGTTCAGATGCTTGGGTCCAGCATCGTGTGTAATGCGAGTGATTGCATCCATTGGGTTCAGATCCTTGAGACAAGCATCTTGTGTAATGCGAGTGATTGCATCCATTGGGTTCAGATGCTTGGGTCCAGCATCTTGTGTAATGCGAGTGATTACTTCCATGGGTTCAGATGCTTGAGACTAACATCTTGTGTAATGCGAGTGATTGCATCCATTGGGTTCAGATGCTTGAGACAAGCATCTTGTGTAATGCGAGTGATTGCATCCATTGGGTTCAGATGCTTGGGATAAGCATCTTGTCTAATGCGAGTGATTGCTTCCATTGGGTTCAGATGCTTGAGACAAGCATCTTGTGTAATGCGAGTGATTGTATCCATTGGGTTCAGATGCTTGAGGCAAGCATCTTGTGTAATGCGAGTGATTGTATCCATTGGGTTCAGATGCCTGGGATAAGCATCTTGTGTAATGCGAGTGATTGCTTCCATTGGGTTCAGATGCTTGGGTCTAGCATCGTGTGTAATGCGAGTGATTGCATCCATTGGGTTCAGATGCTTGAGACAAGCATCTTGTGTAATGCGAGTGATTGCATCCATTGGGTTCAGATGCTTGGGTCCAGCATCTTGTGTAATGCGAGTGATTACTTCCATGATTTCAGATGCTTGAGACTAACATCTTGTGTAATGCGAGTGATTGTTTCCATTGGGTTCAGATGCTTGAGACTTACATCTGGTGTAATGCGAGTGATTGCTTCCATTGGGTTCAGATGCTTGAGACTTACATCTTGTGTAATGCAAGTGATTGCATCCATTGGGTTCAGATGCTTGAGACTAACATCTTGTGTAATGCGAGTGATTGCTTCCATTGGGTTCAGATGCTTGAGACTAACATCTTGTGTAATGCGAGTGATTGCTTCCATTGGGTTCAGATGCTTGGGTCCAGCATCTTGTGTAATGTGAGTGATTGCTTCCATTGGGTTCAGATGCTTGAGACTAACATCTTGTGTAATGCGAGTGATTGCTTCCATTGGGTTCAGATGCTTGGGTCCAGCATCTTGTGCAATGCGAGTGATTGTATCCATTGGGTTCAGATGCTTGGGACAAGCATCTTGTGCAATGCATGTGATTGCTCCCATTGGGTTCAGATGCTTGGGTCCAGCATCTTGTGTAATGCGAGTGATTGCTTCCATTGGGTTCAGATGCTTGAGACTTACATCTTGTGTAATGCGAGTGATTGCTTCCATTGGGTTCAGATGCTTGAGACTTACATCTTGTGTAATGCGAGTGATTGCTTCCATTGGGTTCAGATGCTTGAGGCTAACATCTTGTGTAATGCGAGTGATTGCTTCCATTGGGTTCAGATGCTTGAGACTTACATCTTGTGTAATGCGAGTGATTGCTTCCATTGGGTTCAGATGCTTGAGACTAACATCTTGTGTAATGCGAGTGATTGCTTCCATTGGGTTCCGATGCTTGAGACAAGCATCTTGTGTAATACGAGTGATTGTATCCATTGGGTTCAGATGCTTGGGATAAGCATCTTGTGTAATGCGAGTGATTGCTTCCATTGGGTTCCGATGCTTGAGACAAGCATCTTGTGTAATGCGAGTGATTGTATCCATTGGGTTCAGATGCTTGGGATAAGCATCTTGTGTAATGCGAGTGATTGCTTCCATTGGGTTCAGATGCTTGAGACTAACATCTTGTGTAATGCGAGTGATTGCTTCCATTGGGTTCAGATGCTTGAGACTAACATCTTGTGTAATGCGAGTGATTGCTTCCATTGGGCTCCGATGCTTGAGACGAGCATCTTGTGTAATGTGAGCGAATGTTTCAACTGGGTTCAGATGCTTGAGACAAGCATCTTGTGTAATGCGAGTGATTGCTTCCATTGGGTTCAGATGCTTGAGACAAGCATCTTGTGTAATGTGAGTGATTGTATCCATTGGGTTCAGATGCTTGAGACAAGCTTCTTGTGTAATGCGAGTGATTGTATCCATTGGGTTCAGATGCTTGGGATAAGCATCTTGTGTAATGCGAGTGATTGCATCCATTGGGTTCAGATGCTTGGGTCCAGCATCGTGTGTAATGCGAGTGATTGCATCCATTGGGTTCAGATCCTTGAGACAAGCATCTTGTGTAATGCGAGTGATTGCATCCATTGGGTTCAGATGCTTGGGTCCAGCATCTTGTGTAATGCGAGTGATTACTTCCATGGGTTCAGATGCTTGAGACTAACATCTTGTGTAATGCGAGTGATTGCATCCATTGGGTTCAGATGCTTGAGACAAGCATCTTGTGTAATGCGAGTGATTGCATCCATTGGGTTCAGGTGCTTGGGATAAGAATCTTGTCTAATGCGAGTGATTGCTTCCATTGGGTTCAGATGCTTGAGACAAGCATCTTGTGTAATGCGAGTGATTGCATCCATTGGGTTCAGATGCTTGAGACAAGCATCTTGTGTAATGCGAGTGATTGCATCCATTGGGTTCAGATGCTTGGGATAAGCATCTTGTCTAATGCGAGTGATTGCTTCCATTGGGTTCAGATGCTTGAGACAAGCATCTTGTGTAATGCGAGTGATTGTATCCATTGGGTTCAGATGCTTGGGATAAGCATCTTGTGTAATGCGAGTGATTGCTTCCATTGGGTTCAGATGCTTGGGTCCAGCATCGTGTGTAATGCGAGTGATTGCATCCATTGGGTTCAGATGCTTGAGACAAGCAGCTTGTGTAATGCGAGTGATTGCATCCATTGGGTTCAGATGCTTGGGTCCAGCATCGTGTGTAATGCGAGTGATTGCATCCATTGGGTTCAGATGCTTGAGACAAGCATCTTGTGTAATGCGAGTGATTGCATCCATTGGGTTCAGATGCTTGGGTCCAGCATCTTGTGTAATGCGAGTGATTGCATCCATGGGTTCAGATGCTTGAGACTAACATCTTGTGTAATGCGAGTGATTGCTTCCATTGGGTTCAGATGCTTGAGACTTACATCTTGTGTAATGCGAGTGATTGCTTCCATTGGGTTCAGATGCTTGAGACTAACATCTTGTGTAATGCGAGTGATTGCTTCCATTGGGTTCAGATGCTTGAGACTAACATCTTGTGTAATGCGAGTGATTGCTTCCATTGGGGTCCGATGCTTGAGACTTACATCTTGTGTAATGCGAGTGATTGCATCCATTGGGTTCAGATGCTTGAGACTAACATCTTGTGTAATGCGAGTGATTGCTTCCATTGGGTTCAGATGCTTGGGTCCAGCATCTTGTGTAATGCGAGTGATTGCTTCCATTGGGTTCAGATGCTTGAGACTAACATCTTGTGTAATGCGAGTGATTGCTTCCATTGGGTTCAGATGCTTGAGACTAACATCTTGTGTAATGCGAGTGATTGCTTCCATTGGGTTCAGATGCTTGAGACTTACATCTTGTGTAATGCGAGTGATTGCTTCCATTGGGTTCAGATGCTTGAGACTAACATCTTGTGTAATGCGAGTGATTGCTTCCATTGGGTTCAGATGCTTGAGACTAACATCTTGTGTAATGCCAGTGATTACTTCCATGGGTTCAGATGCTTGTGACAAGCATCTTGTATAATGCGAGTGATTGTATCCATTGGGTTCCGATGCTTGGGATAAGCATCTTGTCTAATGCGAGTCATTGTATCCAAAGAGGCAGAGGTCCAGCCTTGGTTACTGGCTGTAGTGTCTTAAATATCAAGAAGTGCAGAGGTGCTGCTTGAGTGGTTGGACTGCATTTTCTCCAGCCCCACCCTGTGTGTCCCCCTCACACTTATAGGTCTCTACTGGGTGCCCCAACTCCCCCCTCTATCATAATGCAATGGTTCCTATACCGCTACTTGGCGCCTTCGATGCCCACAGTTTCCCTTGGTCTTTTAGGGTGCACTGTACCTCATTTGTCTCGATGCCATCAGCGTCATCTTCCACGGCAAACTGCATGATGTGGGAACGCTCTTGGAAACGGTTCACTCCTCTCTGGTTGCTTCTGTTTTTTAACTTCTCTGAGGTTTTTTTCAACCTTTCCTCCAGGGATTGTCTCTCTCTCTCGATCTCTTCTGCAATCCTTTGCTCCCTCTCGCGACGCTCCTGTTGCCTCTTCTCTTCCTGTTCTCTCTGCCTTCGCTCAGCCTCTTCTCTTTGCCTTCTTTCTTCCTCCTCTCTCTGCCTACGCTCAGCCTCCTCCCGCCGCCTACGCTCTTCTGCTTCACGCTCTTGTGTTAGCCGATCTTGTTCCAGTTTTCCTAAAAAGTAAATGAAAATATACATTATTCCCAATGCTTTTTTTATTAACAAGAGTATTTTGCGTCACTGCTTGGGAGATGTTTCATTGTGCAAATATCCCCTTTACTTCCTTTGTGTCCCCCAGTTCTATTGCTGAACTTTCTGGATTTTTTCACTGGTTTTGATGGTGAATGAGGTTTTTGACCTCACTCCCTACAATAATCAAAGATCCTTAGTCATCTTGGGTGGGTTCTATAAGTAGGCTTTATTCCATACAACACATAACGAGTGTGTTGGTCTGGTACCAACAGTGCCGGTAAACCTACCAGCACCATTGTTAGCGGACCGGCACACTACGAGTCTGCGGGCTGCTGCCATCCCACCCGCTAGATCTGACCTGGAGGGCGGGACGGCAGCAGCCCACAGACTTTCACGGAAGCACCGGGACCGTTATTAGCGGCGCCGGTGCTTCCGTCATCCCCATTCCCATTGAGTCCAATAGGACTCAATGGGAATGGGGATTAACGATTTTGCGGCGCCTGGCTACCAGGAACACCGGGGTCCTAATCCCCCAGTGTTTCTGTGAAGCCAGGTTCTGGAAAAATTCACAAGTTCGCTGGCAGCCTGCCGGTTTTACTGGCACGGCTACCGCCGGACTTGTAATGAGGCCCTGGCAAGCACGAACCACTGGGTCCCAGCACCCAGACTGGGCCTCTCCAACTGACATAGGCCGGAACCTTCACGACAGGCATTCCTACACTCACAACCAAACCTTCTCTCAGACACACCAACCTTCTCTCATGCATTCCCTAGCACTTGCATTCACACCAAGCACGATACAACACATCTCCCTTCTTCACACACACACACAAATCCACAAAAGGAAACGTACAGGAAACACTCATACAAGGCATCTTTTTGCGTGAGAAATGCAACTCAGAAAAAAGGCGCAGGGCGTCACCCCGACATACTGGCTGTGCCTCCAACGGCAGCCACTCATTCTTACAGAATGCGTCCCTCCCTCCATACTCTACTTCTCTTAGTCACGTGAATGGGAAGTCGTTCCCCCCTTTATTCACAAACACATCTGACCCATTCCTCACCTCACTTTAACTCTGCATGCCTACAAAATACCCATTCCTCACTTCAGTTTAACTCTGCATGCCTACAAAATACCCATTCCTCACCTCACTTTAACTCTGCATGCCTACAAAATACCCATTCCTCACTTCAGTTTAACTCTGCATGCCTACAAAATACCCATTCCTCACTTTATTTTAACTCTGCATGCCTACAAAATACCCATTCCTCACTTCAGTTTAACTCTGCATGCCTACAAAATA
Source organism: Ambystoma mexicanum (assembly GCF_040938575.1). Classification (NCBI taxonomy): domain Eukaryota; kingdom Metazoa; phylum Chordata; class Amphibia; order Caudata; family Ambystomatidae; genus Ambystoma; species Ambystoma mexicanum. The sequence continues at coordinate 26,426,483 of NC_090935.1, forward strand.
CCCATTCCTCACCTCACTTTAACTCTGCATGCCTATAAAATACCCATTCCTCACTTTATTTTAACTCTGCATGCCTACAAAATATCCATTCCTCACCTCACTTTAACTCTGCATGCCTACAAAATACCCATTCCTCACTTTATTTTAACTCTGCATGCCTACAAAATACCCATTCCTCACCTCACTTTAACTCTGCATGCCCACAAAATACCCATTCCTCACCTCACTTTAACTCTGCATGCCTACAAAATACCCATTCCTCACCTCACTTTAACTCTGCATGCCTACAAAATACCCATTCCTCACTTTATTTTAACTCTGCATGCCTACAAAATACCCATTCCTCACTTCAGTTTAACTCTGCATGCCTACAAAATACCCATTCCTCACCTCACTTTAACTCTGCATGCCTACAAAATACCCATTCCTCACCTCACTTTAACTCTGCATGCCTACAAAATACCCATTCCTCACTTTATTTTAACTCTGCATGCCTACAAAATACCCATTCCTCACTTTATTGTAACTCTGCATGCCTACAAAATACCCATTCCTCACCTCACTTTAACTCTGCATGCCTACAAAATACCCATTCCTCACTTTATTTTAACTCTGCATGCCTACAAAATACCCATTCCTCACTTTATTTTAACTCTGCATGCCTACAAAATACCCATTCCTCACTTTATTTTAACTCTGCATGCCTACAAAATATCCATTCCTCACCTCACTTTAACTCTGCATGCCTACAAAATACCCATTCCTCACCTCACTTTAACTCTGCATGCCTACAAAATACCCATTCCTCACTTTATTTTAACTCTGCATGCCTACAAAATACCCATTCCTCACTTCAGTTTAACTCTGCATGCCTACAAAATACCCATTCCTCACTTTATTTTAACTCTGCATGCCTACAAAATACCCATTCCTCACTTCAGTTTAACTCTGCATGCCTACAAAATACCCATTCCTCACCTCACTTTAACTCTGCATGCCTACAAAATACCCATTCCTCACTTTATTTTAACTCTGCATGCCTACAAAATATCCATTCCTCACCTCACTTTAACTCTGCATGCCTACAAAATACCCATTCCTCACTTTATTTTAACTCTGCATGCCTACAAAATACCCATTCCTCATCTCACTTTAACTCTGCATGCCTACAAAATACCCATTCCTCACTTCACTTTAACTCTGCATGCCTACAAAATACCCATTCCTCACCTCACTTTAACTCTGCATGCCTACAAAATAGCCATTCCTCACTTCACTTTAACTCTGCATGCCTACAAAATACCCATTCCTCACCTCACTTTAACTCTGCATGCCTACAAAATAGCCATTCCTCACTTCACTTTAACTCTGCATGCCTACAAAATACCCATTCCTCACTTCAGTTTAACTCTGCATGCCTACAAAATAGCCATTCCTCACTTCACTTTAACTCTGCATGCCTACAAAATACCCATTCCTCACTTCAGTTTAACTCTGCATGTGTATACAAGACCGATGGACCAAACCCCACACTGGAGGAGAGATCCCACTCCATTTCTATACACACAATTGTGTTGGCGCGGTGTAGCCATGAACCCGTAACCACTCCTCACATCAGGGTGGTCTCATACCATACCATCCATACCTCACTAAAATGCCCTTCCCATACTCTACAATGCTTGCACAATGACACGTTTGATATTGACATTGCCTTAAGAGTCCCCAACTCAAAACATCTTCTGACCTGAATTTTGCTTAACAGGTCCCACTAACCCAACTCTTTACCCCATACTCTGTTACAGAAAATGACTTCACTTTTAACGGCGATACAAATTCAACAAACTAAAAGTCCATAGCTGCAAACCCTCCCCTTTCTTTAGTCACTAGCATTTCATGAAATATTTCATGCCTTACTTGTAATAATGGACGCCCCCTAAAAGTCCATGGCTTAACACTGCCATGAACCCGTAAAACTCAAACTGCATTAAACCCCTTGCATTTTCCCATATAACCTTGCATTCTCCTTAGCATTACTACTTTAAGCAACAGTAAGTAGTCTAAAACCTGCATGTCCTTGTTGCGAACAGCAACCTACAAATCCATATAACATCACAATGTCCCATGAAACACAGCCATCAGCTAAGAACGTGTCTGTGCTCCGCTTGTCCTCTCATTTACTGGCATGTGCTTTGCCTACGATGCAGGAGTGGATACACACAGAAAAACGCCCTGTCGGCCAAACCTGAGACCTGAACACCACAAGCCAAAACGCCGGGTTCCAGAACTTCCTTCCTCTACGCCTGTGGTCCCACTATACTGACACTGTGGGGGCGCACGACGTTATATATCAATATGTCTCCACACACGACTTGCGGATGCTTCTTAGCTAGTGCGCTGACACCAGGATGTGCTTTTATCTCGGGGCCATCCTGTAGTCACTCTGTATAGTCCCGGGTAAACCTTTTAGTATGTCGAAACCGAAAACTGACTCCCCATTGCTATTTCCGAGCCTGTCAGTGAAAACGCAACTGCATTCAGAAGTGTCGGTGCTTTCCTCTACACTCCCCTGCTTCACCCTCCAGTGTCAAGGCGGCAAATGGCGGCGTTCTAACTTCACCATTCCACTTTGTTTAGCAGCAGGCGTCGGATCTCCTGTGAGGCAACCACTACAATGCTCAGCAGAGCGCTTCATCTCAAATCTCCCACTGGCTGTGCCCGCTCTTCTCACGACGGTGACGCCAGTAAGTGATGACAGTCATTGCAAATCGCTCCCAGCAGCGCCTTTATGAGGATTACAGTCCCTCTGACTGGGGCATTGACCCATCCCTCACATCACATTGGCCATGCCTCCAACTGCTATCTCCATCTTAAGGGACAACTCTGGGCATTCACTCCACCCTTCAGCGTGAATGTTAGGGCTGCACCAGATGAATCCTCACATAGAGAAAACATTCTCTAACCACGAACCCTTCACCCCTGAACCCTTCCTCAGCAAAGGGGCTTGCAATGGGGTCTTTGCCCTTGCTCATCTACTGGAGGCACAGCATCACGTTTGTTGGTCCCCATCCCTCTCTTTCCTGATGTACATCGGTGGTGGTTTAGTCAAGGATCCCCTTCCTGGGCCTATCCTATTGTAGTGGGATTGAGAGAGCCTGTCCCTATCGCTCTCTTTCCTGATGTACTTCGGTGGTGGTGTAGTCAAGGATCCCCCTCCTGGGCCTATCCTAGTGTAGTGGGATTGAGAGAGCCTGTCCCTATCGCTCTCTTTCCTGATGTACATCGGTGGTGGTTTAGTCAAGGATCCCCTTCCTGGGCCTATCCTAGTGTAGCGGGATTGAGAGAACCTGTCCCCATCCCTCTCTTTCCGCGCATACATCAGTGGTGGTCTTGTCAAGGATCCCCCTCCTGGGCCTATCCTAGTGCAGTGGGATTGAGAGAGCCTGTCAACAACTCTCTCTTTGCTGAAATACACCAGTGGTGGTCTAGTCAAGGATCTCCTTCCCAGGCATAGCCTAGTGTAGTGGGATTGAGAGAGCCTGTCCCTGTCACTCTCTTTCCTGACGTACTTCGGTGGTGGTCTAGTAAAGGATCCCCCTCCTGGGCCTATCCTAGTGTAGCGGGATTGAGAGAGCCTGTCCCCATCTCTCTCTTTCCTAATGTACATCGGTGGTGGTCAGGTCAAGGATCCCCTTCCTGGGCCTATCCTAGTGTAGTGGGATTGAGAGAGCCTGTCAACAACTCTCTCTTTCCTGATGTACATCGGTGGTGGTTTAGTCATGGATCCCCCTCCTGGGCCTATCCTAGTGTAGTGGGATTGAGAGAGCCTGTCCCCATCTCTCTCTTTCCTGATGTACACCAGAGGTGGTCTAGTCAAGGATCTCCTTCCTGGGCCTATCCTAGTGTAGTGGGATTGAGAGAGCCTGTCCCCATCTCTCTCTTTCCTGATGTACATCAGTGGTGGTCTAGTCAAGGATCCCCCTCCTGGGCCTATCCTAGTGTAGTGGGATTGAGAGAGCCTGTCCCCATCTCTCTCTTTCCTGACATACATCGTGGTGGTCTAGTCAAGGATCCCCTTCCTGGGACTATCCTAGTGTAAGGGGATTGAGAGAGTTTATGCCCATCTCTCTCTTTCCTGACATACATTGTGGTGGTCTAGTCAAGGATCCCCCTCCTGGGCCTATCCTAGTGTAGTGGGATTGGGAGAGCCTGTCCCCATCTCTCTCTTTCCTGATGTACACCGGTGGTGGTCTAGTCAAGGATCCCCTTCCTGGGACTATCCTAGTGTAGTGGGATTGAGAGAGCCTGTCCCCATCTCTCTCTTTCCTGATGTACATCAGTGGTGGTCTAGTCAAGGATCCCCCTCCTGGGCCTATCCTAGTGTAGTGTGATTGGGAGAGCCTGTCCCCATCTCTCTCTTTCCTGATGTACACCGGTGGTGGTCTAGTCAAGGATCCCCTTTCTGGGCCTATCCTAGTGTAAGGGGATTGAGAGAGCTTATGCCCATCTCTCTCTTTCCTGACATACATTGTGGTGGTCTAGTCAAGGATCCCCTTCCTGGGCCTATCCTAGTGTAGTGGGATTGAGACAGCCTGTCCCGGTCGCTCTCTTTCCTGATGTACTTCGGTTGTGGTCGAGTGACGGATCCCGCTCCTGGGACTATCCTAGTGTAGTGGGATTGAGAGAGACTGTCCCCATCTCTCTCTTTCCTGAAGTACATCAGTGCGGTCTAGTGAAGAATCCCCTTCCTGGGCCTATCCTAGTGTAGTGGGATTGAGAGAGCCTGTCCCCATCTCTCTCTTTCCTAATGTACATCGGTGGTGGTCAGGTCAAGGATCCCCTTCCTGGGCCTATCCTATTGTAGTGGGATTGAGAGAGCCTGTCCTTGTGGCTCTCTTTCCTGATATACTTCAGTGGTGGTCTAGTAAAGGATCCCCTTCCTGGACCTATCCTAGTGTTAGTGGGATTGAGGGAGCCTGTGCCCATCTCTCTTTTCCCTGACGTACATCTGTGGTGGTCTAGTCAAGGATCCCCTTCCTGGGCCTACCCTAGTGCATTATGATTGAGAGAGCCTGTCCCTATCGCTCTCTTCCCTTACGTACATCGGTGGTGGTCTAGTCAATGATCCCCTTCCTGAGCATATTCTAGTGTAGTGGGATTGAGAGAGCCTGTCCCCATCTCTCTCTTTCCTGACATACAGCTGTGGTGGTCTCGTCAAGGATCCCCCAACTGAGCCTATCGAGAGTTACTTACCTGAACTTTCTTTAATTGTAGGAACTCTGAATCGCAACCACTGACTTTGTTCAATCACATAATAAACCTACAGGAACAGTATTTCTTTTTGAATGTAGTATCTCCCTGTTCACCAGAATAGGTTGTCCTCCCATGATAGATTTTGGAAATCAATCTTAACTGTGGACTAGAGCAACCCCGTCATGGGAGGATTTACAGCTCCTTTTATCCTCCCACCTACGACAAGATGGAGAAGAAGCTTGCTAATGACGATAACCTTTAGCTTATACCGCCATCTACAGAGCAGTTCACGCTGATCCTTCCAGGCACAGACGGCTAAAGGGCCCCTTTGTCAGCCTGGCATGAGATGCTTCAGAGAAGCTGACACTACAGAAGTGCATAACAGCAGGAGGCGGTCCAGTGGAGGATGGGGGAAGGAGAGCAGAGGCAGAGAGACTGGAGGAGAGGGAACAGCTGCGCAACAAGAAAGCGATCAGAGGGATCCACTTGTCCAGCACTTAGATGTTCTGCCTCTTGACCTGCTGTTTATTCGCTTATTCAATCCCTCTATTTGCCTCAATATCAATGAGTCTTATTACTGTATCCTCGTGCCTCCTAACCCTCTCTATCCCCTCCCTAATACTCTTCTCACTCCACCCATTACATGCAATTCCTCTAAGTGCCTCAATATCAGTGAGTCTTATTACTGTATCCTCGTGCCTCCTAACCCTCTCTATCCCCTCCCTAATACTCTTCTCACTCCACCCTTTACATGCAATTCCTCTAAGTGCCTCAATATCAGTGAGTCTTATTACTGTATCCTCGTGCCTCCTAACCCTCTCTATCCCCTCCCTCATACTCTTCTCACTGCACCCATTACATGCAATCCCTCTATGTGCCTCAATATCAATGAGTCTTATTGCTGTATCCTCGTGCCTCCTAACCCTCTCTATCCCCTCCCTCATACTCTTCTCACTGCACCCATTACATGCAATCCCTCTATGTGCCTCAATATCAATGAGTCTTATTGCTGTATCCTCGTGCCTCCTAACCTTCTCTATCCCCTCACTCATACTCTCCTCACTCCACCCATTACATGCAATCCCTCTATGTGCCCCAATATCAATGAGTCTTATTACTGTGTCCTCGTGCCTCCTAACCCTCTCTATCCACCTCCCTCATACTCTTCTCACTCCACCCATTACATGCAATCCCTCTAAGTGCCTCAATATCAATGAGTCTTATTACTGTGTCCTCGTGCCTCCTAACCCTCGCTATCCCCTCACTCATACTCTTCTCACTCCACCCATTACATGCAATCCCTCTATGTGCCTCAATATCAATGAGTCTTATTACTGTATCCTCGTGCCTCCTAACCCTCTCTTTCCCCTCCCTCATACTCTTCTCACTTCACCCAATACATGCAATCCCTCTAAGTGCCTCAATATCAATGAGTCTTATTACTGTATCCTCGTGCCTCCTAACCCTCTCTTTCCCCTCCCTCATACTCTTCTAACTTCACCCAATACATGCAATCCCTCTAAGTGCCTCAATATCAATGACTCTTATTACTGTATCCTCGTGCCTCCTAACCCTCTCTTTCCCCTCCCTCATACTCTTCTCACTTCACCCAATACATGCAATCCTTCTAAGTGCCTCAATATCAATGACTCTTATTACTGTATCCTCGTGCCTCCTAACCCTCTCTATCCCCTCCCTCATACTCTTCTCACTCCACCCATTACATGCAATCCCTCTAAGTGCCTCAATATCAATGAGTCTTATTACTGTATCCTCGTGCCTCCTAACCCTCTCTAACCCCTCCCTCATACTCTTCTCAATCCACCCATTTCATGCAATCCCTCTAAGTGCCTCAATATCAATGAGTCTTATTACTGTATCCTCGTGCCTCCTAACCCTCTCTAACCCCTCCCTAATACTCTTCTCACTCCACCCATTTCATGCAATCCCTCTAAGTGCCTCAAAATCAATGAGTCTTATTACTGTATCCTCGTGCCTCCTAACCCTCTATATCCCCTCCCTCATATTCTTCTCACTCCACCCATTACATGCAATCCCTCTAAGTGCCTCAATATCAATGAGTCTTATTATTGTATCCTCGTGCCTCCTAACCCTCTCTATCTCCTCCCGCATACTCTTCTCACTCCACCCATTACATGCAATCCCTCTATGTGTCTCAATAACAATGAGTATTATTACTGTATCCTCTTGCCTCCGAACCCTCTCTATCTCCTCCCTCATACTCTTCTCACTCCACCCATTACATGCAATCCCTCTATGTGCCTCAATATCAATGAGTCTTATTACTGTATCCTCGTGCCTCCTAACCCTCTCTATCCACTCCCTCATACTCTTCTCACTGCACCCATTACATGCAATCCCTCTAAGTGCCTCAATATCAATGAGTCTCATTACTGTATCCTCGTGCCTCCTAACCCTCTCTATCCCCTCCCTCATACTCTTCTCACTTCACCCATTACATGCAATCCCTCGAAGTGCCTCAATATCAATGAGTCTTATTACTGTATCCTCGTGCCTCCTAACCCTCTCTTTCCCCTCCCTCATACTCTTCTCATTCCACCCATTACATGCAATCCCTCTAAGTGCCTCAATATCAATGAGTCGTATTGCTGTATCCTCGTGCCTCCTAACCCTCTATATCCACTCCCTCATACTCTTCTCACTCCACCCATTACATGCAATCCCTCTAAGTGCCTCAATATCAATGAGTCTTATTACTGTATCCTCGTGCCTCCTAACCCTCTCAATCTCCTCCCTCATACTCTTCTCACTCCACCCATTACATGCAATCCCTCTAAGTGCCTCAATATCAATGAGTCTTATTACTGTATCCTCGTGCCTCCTAACCGTCTCTTTCCCCTCCCTCATACTCTTCTCACTCCACCCATTACATGCAATCCCTCTCAGTGCCTCAATATCAATGAGTCTCATTACTGTATCCTCGTGCCTCCTAACCCTCTCTATCCCCTCCCTCATACTCTTCTCACTCCACCCATTACATGCAATTCCTCTAAGTGCCTCAATATCAGTGAGTCTTATTACTGTATCCTCGTGCCTCCTAACCCTCTCTATCCCCTCCCTCATACTGTTCTCACTCCACCCATTACATGCAATCCCTCTATGTGTCCCAATATCAATGAATCTTATTACTGTATCCTCGTGCCTCCTAACCCTCTCTACCCCCTCCCTCATACTCTTCTCACTCCACCCATTACATGCAATCCCTCTATGTGTCCCAATATCAATGAATCTTATTACTGTATCCTCGTGCCTCCTAACCCTCTCTATCCCCTCCCTCATACTCTTCTCACTCCACCCATTACATGCAATCCCTCTATGTGCCTCAATATCAATGAGTCTTATTACAGTATCCTCGTGCCTCCTAACCCTCTCTATCCCCTCCCTCCTACTCTTCTCACTCCACCCATTACATGCAATCCCTCTAACTGCCTCAATATCAATGAGTCTTATTACTGTATCCCCGTGCCTCCTAACCCTCTCTATCCCCTAACTCATACTCATCTCACTGCACCCATTACATGCAATCCCTCTAAGTGCCTCAATATCAATGAGTCTTATTACTGTATCCTCGTGCCTCCTAACCCTCTCTACCCCCTCCCTCATACTCTTCTCACTGCACCCATTACATGCAATCCTTCTAGGTGCCTCAATATCAATGAGTCTTATTACTGCATCCTCGTGCCTCCTAACCCTCTCTATCCCCTCCCTCATACTCTTCTCACTGCACTCGTATGCAATCCCTCTATGTGCCTCAATATCAATGAGTCTTATTACTGTATCCTCTTGCCTCCTAACCCTCTCTATCCCCTCCCTCATACTCTTCTCACTCCACCCATTACATGCAATCCCTCTAAGTGCCTCAATATCAATGAGTCTTATTACTGTATCCTCGTGCCTCCTAACCCTCCCTATCCCCGCCCTCATACTCTTCTAACTCCACCCATTACATGCAATCCCTCTAAGTGCCTCAATATCAATGAGTCTTATTACTGTATCCTCGTGCCGCCTAACCCTCTCTATCCCCTCCCTCATACAATTCTCACTGCACTCATATGCAATCCCTCTATGTGCCTCAATATCAATGAGTCTTATTACAGTATCCTCGTGCCTCCTAACCCTCTCTATCCCCTCCCTCATACTCTTCTCACTCCACCCATTACATGCAATCCCTCTAAGTGCCTCAATATCAATGAGTCTTATTACTGTATCCTCGTGCCTCCTAACCCTCTCTATCCCCTCCCTCATACTCTTCCCACTCCACCCATTACATGCAATCCCTCTATGTGCCTCAATATCGATGAATCTTATTACTGTATCCTCCTGCCTCCTAACCCTCCCTATCCCCGCCCTCATACTCTTCTCACTCCACCCATTACATGCAATCCCTCTAAGTGCCTCAATATCAATGAGTCTTATTACTGTATCCTCGTGCCGCCTAACCCTCTCTATCCCCTCCCTCATACAATTCTCACTGCACTCATATGCAATCCCTCTATGTGCCTCAATATCAATGAGTCTTATTACAGTATCCTCGTGCCTCCTAACCCTCTCTATCCCCTCCCTCATACTCTTCTCACTCCACCCATTACATGCAATCCCTCTAAGTGCCTCAATATCAATGAGTCTTATTACTGTATCCTCGTGCCTCCTAACCCTCTCTATCCCCTCCCTCATACTCTTCCCACTCCACCCATTACATGCAATCCCTCTATGTGCCTCAATATCGATGAATCTTATTACTGTATCCTCTTGCCTCCTAACCCTCTCTATCCCCTCCCTCATACTCTTCTCACTCCACCCATTACATGCAATCCCTCTAAGTGCCTCAATATCAATGAGTCTTATTACTGTATCCTCGTGCCTCCTAACCCTCTCTATCCCCTCCCTCATACTCTTCTCACTGCACCCATTACATGCAATCCTTCTAGGTGCCTCAATATCAATGAGTCTTATTACTGTATCCTCGTGCCTCCTAACCCTCCCTATCCCCGCCCTCATACTCTTCTCACTCCACCCATTACATGCAATCCCTCTAAGTGCCTCAATATCAATGAGTCTTATTACTGTATCCTCGTGCCGCCTAACCCTCTCTATCCCCTCCCTCATACTCTTCGCACTGCACTCATATGCAATCCCTCTATGTGCCTCAATATCAATGAGTCTTATTACAGTATCCTCGTGCCTCCTAACCCTCTCTATCCCCTCCCTCATACTCTTCTCACTCCACCCATTACATGCAATCCCTCTAAGTGCCTCAATATCAATGAGTCTTATTACTGTATCCTCGTGCCTCCTAACCCTCTCTATCCCCTCCCTCATACTCTTCCCACTCCACCCATTACATGCAATCCCTCTATGTGCCTCAATATCGATGAATCTTATTACTGTATCCTCTTGCCTCCTAACCCTCTCTATCCCCTCCCTCATACTCTTCTCACTCCACCCATTACATGCAATCCCTCTAAGTGCCTCAATATCAATGAGTCTTATTACTGTATCCTTGTGCCTCCTAACCCTCTCTATCCCCGCCCTCATACTCTTCTCACTGCACTCGTATGCAATCCCTCTATGTGCCTCAATATCAATGAGTCTTATTACTGTATCCGCGTGCCTCCTAACCCTCTCTATCCCCTCCCACATACTCTTCCCACTCCACCCATTACATGCAATCCCTCTATGTGCCTCAATATCGATGAATCTTATTACTGTATCCTCGTGCCTCCTAACCCTCTCTATCCCCTCCCTCATACTCTTCTCACTGCATTCGTATGCAATCCCTCTATGTGCCTCAATATCCATGAGTCTTATTACTGTATCCTCGTGCCTCCTAACCCTCTCTATCCCCGCTCTCATACTCTTCTCACTACACTTGTATGCAATCCCTCTATGTGCCTCAATATCAATGAGTCTTATTATTGTATCCTCGTGCCTCCTAACCGTCTCTATCCCCGCCCTCATACTCTTCTCACTGCACTTGTATGCAGTCCCTCTATGTGCCTCAATATCAATGAGTCTTATTACTGTATCCTCATGCCTCCTAACTCTCTCTAACCCCTCCCTCATACTCTTCTCACTGCACTCATAATATGCAATCCCTCTAAGTGCCTCAATATCAATGAGTCTTATTACTGTATCCTCTTGCCTCCTAACCCTCTCTATCCCCTCCCTCATACTCTTCTCACCTCACCCATTACATGCAATCCCTCTAAGAGCCTCAATATCAATGAGTCTTATTACTGTATCCTCGTGCCTCCTAACCCTCTCTATCCCCGCCCTCATACTCTTCTCACTGCACTCGTATGCAATCCCTCTATGTGCCTCAAAATCAATGAGTCTTATTACTGTATCCTCATGCCTCCTAACTCTCTCTAACCCCTCCCTCATACTCTTCTCACTCCACCCATTACATGCAATCCCTCTAAGTGCCTCAATATCAACGAGTCTTATTACTGTATCCTCGTGCCTCCTAACCCTCTCTATCCCCTCCCTCATACACTTCTCACTGCACTCATATGCAATCCCTCTATGTGCCTCAATATCAATGATTCTTATTACTGTTTCCTCGTGCCTCCTAACCCTCTCTATCCCCGCCCTCATACTCTTCTCACTGCACTTGTATGCAATCCCTCTATGTGCCTCAATATCAATGAGTCTTATTATTGTATCCTCGTGCCTCCAAACCCTCTCTATCCCCGCCCTCATACTCTTCTCACTGCACTTGTATACAATCCCTCTATGTGCCTCAATATCAATGAGTCTTATTACTGTATCCCCATGCCTCCTAACTCTCTCTAACCCCTCCCTCATACTCTTCTCACTGCACTCATAATATGCAATCCCTCTAAGTGCCTCAATATCATTGAGTCTTATTACTGTATCCTCGTGCCTCCTAACCCTCTCTATCCCCGCTCTCATACTCTTCTCACTGCACTTGTATGCAATCCCTCTATGTGCCTCAATATCAATGAGTCTTATTACTGTATCCGCGTGCCTCCTAACCCTCTCTTTCCCCTCCCTCATACTATTCTCACTCCACCCATTACACGCAATCCCTCTATGTGCCTCAATGTCAATGAGTCTTATTGCTGTATCCTCGTGCCTCCTAACCCTCTCTTTCCCCTTCCTCATACTATTCTCACTCCACCCATTACATGCAATCCCTCTAAGTGCCTCAACATCAATGAGTCTTATTGCTGTATCCTCGTGCCTCCTAACCCTCTCTATCCCCTCCCTCATACTCTTCTCACTCCACCCATTACATGCAATCCCTCTATGTGCCTCAATATCAATGAGTCTTATTGCTGTATCCTCGTGCCTCCTAACCCTCTCTTTCCCCTTCCGCATACTATTCTCACTCCACCCATTACATGCAATCCCTCTAAGTGCCTCAATATCAATGAGTCTTATTGCTGTATCCTCGTGCCTCCTAACCCTCTCTATCCCCTCCCTCATACTCTTCTCACTCCACCCATTACATGCAATCCCTCTATGTGCCTCAATATCAATGAGTCTTATTACTGTATCCTCGTGCCTCCTGACCCTCTCTATCCCCTCCCTCATAATCTTCTCACTCCACCCATTACATGCAATCCCTCTATGTGCCTCAATATCAATGAGTCTTATTACAGTATCCTCGTGCCTCCTAACCCGCTCTATCCCCTCCCTCATACTCTTCTCACTCCACCCATTACATGCAATCCCTCTAAGTGCCTCAATATCAATGAGTCTTATTACTGTATCCTCGTGCCTCCTAACCCTCTCTATCCTCTCCCTCATACTCTTCCCACTCCACCCATTACATGCAATCCCTCTATGTGCCTCAATATCGATGAATCTTATTACTGTATCCTCTTGCCTCCTAACCCTCTCTATCCCCTCCCTCATACTCTTCTCACTCCACCCATTACATGCAATCCCTTTAAGTGCCTCAATATCAATGAGTCTTATTACTGTATCCCCGTGCCTCCTAACCCTCTCTATCCCCGCCCTCATACTCTTCTCACTGCACTCGTATGCAATCCCTCTATGTGCCTCAATATCAATGAGTCTTATTACTGTATCCTCATGCCTCCTAACTCTCTCCAACCCCTCCCTCATACTCTTCTCACTCCACCCATTGCATGCAATCCCTCTAAGTGCCTCAATATCAATGAGTCTTATTACTGTATCCTCGTGCCTCCTAACCCTCTCTATCCCCTCCCTCATACACTTCTCACTGCACTCATATGCAATCCCTCTATGTGCCTCAATATTAATGAGTCTTATTACTGTTTCCTCGTGCCTCCTAACCCTCTCTATCCCCGTCCTCATACTCTCCTCACTGCACTTGTATGCAATCCTTCTGTGTGCCTCAATATCAATGAGTCTTATTATTGTATCCTCATGCCTCCAAACCCTCTCTATCCCCGCCCTCATACTCTTCTCACTGCACTTGTATACAATCCCTCTATGTGACTCAATATCAATGAGTCTTATTACTGTATCCTCATGCCTCCTAACTCTCTCTAACCCCTCCCTCATACTCTTCTCACTGCACTCATAATATGCAATCCCTCTAAGTGCCTCAATATCAATGAGTCTTATTACTGTATCCTCGTGCCTCCTAACCATCTCTATCCCTCATACTCTTCTCACTGCACTCGTATTCAATCCCTCTATGTGCCTCAATATCAATGAGTCTTATTAGTGTATCCTCGTGCCTCCTAACTCTCTCTAACCCCTCCATCATACTCTTCTCACTCCAACCATTACATGCAATCCCTCTAAGTACATCAATATCAATGAGTCTTATTACTGTATCCTCGTGCCTCCTAATCCTCTCTATCCCCGCCCTCATACTTTTCTCATTCCACCCATTACATGCAATCCCTCTAAGTGCCTCAATATCAATGAGTCTTATTACTGTATCCTCGTGACTCCTAACCCTCTCTATCCCCTCCCTCATACTCTTCTCACTCCACCCATTACATGCAATCCCTCTATGTGCCTCAATATCAATGAGTCTTATTACAGTATCCTCGTGCCTCCTAACCCTCTCTATCCCCTCCCTCATACTCATCTCACTCCGCCCATTACATGCAATCCCTCTAAGTGCCTCAATATCAATGAGTCTTATTACTGTATCCCCGTGCCTCCTAACCCTCTCTATCCCCTCCCTCATACTCTTCTCACTGCACCCATTACATGCAATCCCTCTATGTGCCTCAATATCAATGAGTCTTATTACTGTATCCTCGTGCCTCCTAACCCTCTCTATCCCCTCCCTCATACACTTCTCACTGCACTCATATGCAATCCCTCTATGTGCCTCAATATCAATGAGTCTTATTACTGTTTCCTCGTGCCTCCTAACCCTCTCTATCCCCGTCCTCATACTCTTCTCACTGCACTTGTATGCAATCCTTCTGTGTGCCTCAATATCAATGAGTCTTATTATTGTATCCTCGTGCCTCCTCACCCTCTCTATCCCTCATACGCTTCTCACTGCACTCGTATGCAATCCCTCTATGTGCCTCAATATCAATGAGTCTTATTACTGTATCCTCGAGCCTCCCAACCCTCTCTATCCCCTCCCTCATACTCATCTCACTCCACCCATTACATGCAATCCCTCTAAGTGCCTCAATATCAATGAGTCGTATTACTGTATCCTCGTACCTCCTAACTCTCTCTATCCCCTCCCTCATACTCTTCACACTGCACTCATAATATGCATTCCTTCAAAGTGCCTCAATATTAATGAATCCTGTCACTGTATCCTCATGCCATCTAACCCACCTGTATTCCCTCCCTCAGACCCTTCTCACTGCCCTCATAATATGCAATCCCCCTCAATATTTATGAATACTACTGTTACTCTAGCCTCATGTCATCTAACCTCCTGTTTCGCCTCACACCTTCTGTTTCTTAATGCGTTGTTGCTTCTCACATAGCTCTGGCCAATATAAAACCAAATACACACATACACCAGTGATGGTTTTAAATTCCTCAAAGTAGCAAGGAAATCGAGGTCAGTCGTACATTGTGCGACATTACATATTTTGCATTCTTTCATTGTACACAAAGATTCTGGAAGTGGTCTATGAAGCTGACAAATTTCCATTACTTTTCACAAAGGTTCACTCGCTGATAATGCATTGCCCTCACCATAGTTTGGGCAGACAGGGGCATCTCCTCCACGATTACACACCAGCTGGATCTGGGAACGGTCCCAGTTGATCTCGCGGATATAGAACGTTGGACTGTCCATTCCGGTGTATTGCCGACACAAGTCTGCGAATTGTCGACAAGTAGATCCATCATGGCCCCCAAATTTCACATACATGAGACTTATTATTTCTCGCTGCTGGGATACAATGGTCTGACCGGGTGCGAGGACAGCTTGATCCTAAAGAAGAGAAGAGAAGAGATTGATGCATTTGGGGTGTGGTAAGTCAGACACAGTTGATGGCCCAGAGGACATTGTTGAACAAGTTACTTTATTATTTAACTTAAAGAAAACGTACTCTAAGCCCTATTTATACGATGAATTCCCTAAACTAGAAAACAATAAACCTCTGCTCGTCAGGATGTCTTTACAAAAAGAAACTCTGTCCAAAGCTATGAAGAAAGAAAGAAAAAAAGAAAGAAAGAAAGAAAGAAAGAAAGAAAGAAAGAAAGAAAGAAAGAAAGAAAGAAAGAAAGAAAGAAAGAAAGAAAGAAAGAAAGAAAGAAAGAAAGAAAGAAAGAAGGACTAAGTCTCAACTTAGCCTAAGGGTTACTCTCCCTTCCCTTGGAAGATTGGTGGTGGCTGGTTTTCAGACCCCTACCCACAATATTCTTACAGTCTCTTTGACCTCATGGTGTCATAGATTGATCCCAACAAAAATCTAGTTAAAATAGAAAGATATGTCTTGTGGCTTTGTCAGGTACTCAAAGATTCCTAATTATCCCTTTGGTGGGGTTGTCGTCTCCTGACTCGGGTGAATTGAGGGTTACAACCAAATAAACACAGTCCAGTTTGCTGTGTTGCTCTAGGACTGGACATCTTTGTTGTGTTAGATAGGTTGTGGACCTGTTCTGGCCAGTTGGTTTTGTATCGCCTTTCATCCCCTATTGGGATCTCAGCTACAGGTGGGCTATGATCTTGTTCTGCCCAATATATATGCATCTATCACCCCTGTGTGGAATGTTCCATTTCTCAGCCCCTGGAGGGCGATGGGCTCCTTCAGCCCAGCTTGGTTTCTCTGTTCCATCCCCTCGCGGGGTCCTCTGTTTATCAGCCCCGGGTGGGCTATGGGCTCTGTCATCTTGGTATCTCCTTTTCATTCCCGCATGAGGCCTTTGGTTTCTCAGATCTACTCGGGTTTTGTTTCTCTCTTTTACCCCCTTACAAGGTCTACAGTTTCTCTGTCATAGGTGGGATATGGGCTAGGTCAACCCTATTTGGTATCTCACTCTGATCCCCTTGCAAGGTCTTCGGTTTATGAGCCACAGGTGGACTGTGGGTTTGTTCAGCCCAGCTCGATGTCTCCTTTTCACCCTCTCGTGGGGTCTTTGGGTTCTCAGCAGCCAGCTCTCTATAGACTCAGTCTGCCCGGCTTTGTATCACTTTTATCGTTCTCCAACCAATCCACCACGTTAGCCGCATACCTTCTTTCCAGCGGTAGAACTCGGTACTGGCATCTGCGGATTCGCTGGCTTTTTTCCTCTTTGGTATTCGAGGTCTGCGTTTCGGTACCTCCCCCTCCCATTCTGAAGTTTGGTGGCTCTGTGTCTGGACACCGGTACTTCGGGATGTTTCTCTGCTTGTTTTCTGCCTCAGAGGCCTCCTTCGGCTTGGGGTCCATGCTTTCCTCCAAGCGGGAGCACACATCGCACAGCACTCTGTCTTCGTTAACTACGTATTCTGGGTGGCCATCCATTCTTCGGCAGAGGGACTGACTCGCTCCACTGCTTCTCTTTCCGGGACAGGGATTAGCATTCTCCGGCGGAGTCACTCTTCGTCAGCTGACTTCTTCCTGGCTTTAACTTCCTCTCTGGACCACAGAAGAGAAGTCTGTTGGTCATTGGCCTTTTGGACAGGTGATATTGAGTATAGGCCAGTTACCAAGTCATCCACCTTAAAGGGGTCCTGTACGTTGGTAACATCTTCAGTTCCCATATAACCAATAAACATTGGTGTCTTGGAAGGGAAGGGAGGTGAGATGGAGTCCCGGCTTGGGCATTCCTTGTCCCTGGTGGAATCCTGCTTGCCCTGACCCCTGAGGAGGTTATTACGTAGCAGGCACACCTCTCTAGTCCCAAAGGGGGTGGTTCCCCCTTGGGGAGAATGGATGAATTTCCTGGATTTGTCACAGGGGATTTTTGCGCCTTCTTCATTCAAAAGAATTGTTTTATAGGGGACTGTTAATATGGATTTCTAGAATCTGGCCTGGTGCACAGATTTTAGGATGCTACCCCAGTTATGGAGAAAAAGGAGCTATGAGAGTTTAGCCAAAACCCAATCAAGGTAGCAATGGAGCACAGTTAAGGCTCAGTCTGAGGAGAATGTGAGAGTAGTTATGGGCCGGCAATGATTGCTCACAATATAATACAAAATAAGCCAATTTAGACAGATAGTATTAAAAATAAAGTTATTCATTTAGGCCTAAACACACACTGAAAAATGAAATTAGCAGGTAGCAACATCACACAATACTCTCATACAAATATATATAATCATCATTGGATTCCCTTATTAGACATCTGCAAATAACTTCTCAAGCAAAGCTGGCAAGTACTGTAAATGCAATACAATTACGGGAAACAGTAACATGTTCAATATCCTAACTTTAGAATTCCAAACCCTAAGATGAATGGGGTCTTGTGCCCAAAAGTCACAGGGTTCAACACAATGTTTCTCACCAGAATGTGTTCCCTGTAGAAAGAATGCAATGGGCTTGGGGGGATGATTATTTTCAAACTAATTAAAAGTTCAATAACAATTTACCCAAGGATAGGTGAGGGTTCTCCTCTCTTCCAGACTCAAGACTAACCCAGGTGCAGGATACCCAACCCAGGTTCGATGACCAAAGTTAAGTGGAGGGGAGAAAGGGGAAAAAAAGCACTTGTTCCTAATGTTAGCCTATGGAGGACAGGGGGTGGGGGTTAAGGCACACTGATGCTTACGTAATCCCCCCCTCCCCTGACTCTGATTATTCCAGGTGACTTTGTGGTTCATCTGGGGGTTGCTGGGAGCACGATATTCTGCACTTTGTTGTGGTGAGAGGTGCCAGGAAATGCGGGTTCGAGGTTTCTTTCAGTCGGGTGCAACTGCAAGATCCGACCTCTATTAGTGAAGAAATGCAGAAAACACTAAGGCAGACCTCTTCAGGACAGTTCACAGGATGTGTCACGCCACTTACCTGGAGACCGGGGTCCTCTGCTCCGACTCGCTCTCCTCCCTCTTGGGGGATCTACCCGCGCTTCCGCTTGCGGGGATCCGCCATGGGGAGAGCTTCTGGGGTTCCCGTCGGGAGTCCTCTGCGCATGCGCGGGAGACCACGGTCTCGATTCCGCGCATGCGCAGTTGATTGGGCTCTCTCCTCAGCAAGGGCTCGCGTTCCGAGCCTCGCTTTGGATGTGCCGTCACCCAGTAACGAGGCGGCTTGCGTTTCAAGCCTCTCTTGGGTGCCGGCCATCCTATAAAGCGAGCCTCGATCAGGAGCAAGTCGCGTCTCAACGCGGTTTGTCCTGATCGTGGTCACGCTCGTTACGCTACTTACCTGTTCTGGCTCTACTCAGTCTCCAGCTTCAGCCTGCATCCTTCCCTGGGTTTCTTGCCCCTGTAGCCTTTCTGGTCCTTCTCCCTTTGGGGTCTTGGGGATCCTGTTGGGCTTCTGAGTTCTCCCTGGGGATCTGTTTAGTTTTCCCTGGGTTCCCCTTCTCAGTCCTTCCAGTCCTGTTCCGGGGTTGGTTTCCCAGTCCTGTTCCTGGTTTGGTTTCCCAGTCCTGTTCCTGGTTTGGTTTCCCAGTTCAGTTCCTGGGTTGGGTTCCCAGTCCTGTTCTGGGGGTCAGGTTCCCACACTCTGCCTGAGTCATCGCCTGTTTCCTTTGAAGCATTGAGTCTCCCAGCTGCTTTCAGTCGGATCTACCATCTGCCTGCGATCCCTGTTCCTCCAGTGTTTGCGGAAGTTCAACTCTACCACCAACTACGGACTTCGCAGTCTTTGGACTTACTACATCTGCCTCTCCTGTCAGTGCTTGCACTGTCCTGTCGCCACGCAAATCAGGAGAATGCGTCCCGTGGCGTTGGGAGTAGGTCCATCTTCCACCCTGTTTAAACCTAGGGTGGCGGAGAGGCCGGTTCCTCGCGTCATACGCTCATCATCAGTCTGGCTGGCACGTCAAGATCTTCTTCCAAGTCTTCAGGTACGCTTCACTCACGAGAAACCCAGCTTAACAGATTGAGACGCCTACCTTCGGATTTGGAGACGGAAGACGGTCAAGACAACAGAGAAGAACTTCAAGCTCTTCGTGCAGAGATGACGGCTTTACGTCAGGAAAATCAGACTTTACGTCAAATGGTATCGCAGGGGGCTATGAGTGCATCCCAAGGAGAGAGTTCACTGGCACATACTACTCCGATCAAGTTCGATGGAGACCCCCGACGTGTAGCAGAATTCTGCAATCATTGCCGAGCCCATTTTCTCTTCAGACCATCTCATTTTACCAGCGACAAGGCCAAGATTGGATATATCCTGGGGAATCTATCTGGAAACGCTCTTGCTTGGGCCACTCCATTGGTGGCCATCAATAGTCCAATTTTGAATGACTTCATGGCCTTTGAAAAGGCTTTCTTGGAGGTGTTTCAATCACCAAACCTGGCTTCCGTAGCCCAGAACCAGTTGATGGACATGAGACAAGGAAGTGCTGACATAATAACTTACATAAGCCGCTTCCGTCAACTGGCGACCGACTCCCAATGGCCAGAAGTAACACAAATTACCTTGTTTCGTCGAGGGTTGAGAGATGAATACAAGGACGAGTTACTCCATATTCCCGAGCCCGAGACCCTCCAACGTCTAATTGAACAAGTGCTCCGGATAGACCAGAGACTTACGGAGCGAAGGGCAGAGAGACGTCGGTCCGAGAAGTTTCATTCCAAGATGCCTAACTTACCAGTTGGATCTTTTGGTTCTCCAGAGTCTGGTTCTGAACCTATGCAATTAGGGGCCATGAGAGGACCTCTATCTGAAGAAGAAAGGAGAAGAAGAAGAACCTTGCGCTTATGTCTCTATTGCAGAGCGGCTGGGCATTATCTGGGTTCATGCCCTCTACGACCTTAGAAGAAGAAGGCGGAAAACTAGGAGACCTGTTGCGTAATGGAAGGGCAGCAACAGGTCCAGCCTCTCTCTCAGGCCTTTCCGCATCTTGTTTTTCTTCTCACCCCATGCAACCAGCTGTCTTATTGACCCTGAAGATCGGGATATCTTTGCCTGATAAGACTCTGGAAGTTCACGGACTGCTGGATAGCGGAGCTTCTGGTAATTACATCGACGAATCATTTGCCAACAGCAACGGTATACCCCTGCTCTCCAAACAGGCAGCCCTACCGGTTGAAGTCATCGATGGTTCACCTCTGTCCTCTGGACCCGTCCGTCTTCATACTGTGGGACTGGTACTGAAGATTGATGATCACTTAGAGACTCTGGCCTTGGACGTGATCAAGTCACCCATCTACAAGTTGGTTTTGGGATTACCATGGTTGCAATGCCACAATCCGGTGATTAACTGGAGAACCTGTACCTTGTCTTTCTCTTCCACCTTCTGTTCCCTGAACTGCAACCTGCCAACCCAGACTCTTGTTTCTTCTACACCTTTGGATTCAATTGGCAGAAGTCCGAGACTTTGTTCCATTTCTCATGTTCCTCAGGAATATGCCGATTTTGGTCATGTGTTCTCAGAACCAGGAAATATACCATTGCCCCCACATCGCTCTTTTGATTGTTCAATTGATTTGTTGCCAGACTTTGAAATTCCTCATGGACGGCTGTATGCGTTAACCCAGGAAGAGAGGCAAGTGCTTCAAGACTACTTATCGGAATGTTTAAGTAAGGGATATATTGCCCCTTCGAAGTCACCTGCGGGCTTTCCATTATTTTTCGTAAAGAAAAAGGAAGACACTTTACGACCCGGCATAGACTATCGTCAATTGAACGATATAACTATTAAGGACCGCTATCCCTTCCCCTTGATTTGTAACATCCTGGAAACCCTCCACAC
The DNA here is from genome assembly GCF_040938575.1 of Ambystoma mexicanum. NCBI lineage: Eukaryota > Metazoa > Chordata > Amphibia > Caudata > Ambystomatidae > Ambystoma > Ambystoma mexicanum. The sequence goes on from NC_090935.1 coordinate 26,448,020, forward strand.
AGCTCGGATCTTCACTAAGCTTGACTTACGAGGGGCTTACCATTTGGTTCGCATTAAAGATGGAGACGAATGGAAAACCGCATTTAAGACCCCCTTGGGACACTTTGAGTACAGGGTGATGCCTTTCGGTCTAAGTAATGCTCCAGCTGTCTTCCAGAGATTCATGGATAATATCTTCAGTGATTTAATAGGAATTTCGGTTTGGATCTACTTAGACGATATTTAGATTTTTTCAAGATCTCTTGTGGAACATGTGAGACACGTTCGTGAAGTCCTTCTCCGTTTATCCTCTAACCAGCTGTTCGGCAAGGCGGAGAAATGTTCTTTTCATCAACACAGCATCGAATTCCTGGGTTATGTGATCAATCATACCGGTATTGAGATGGATCCCAAGAAGGTCCAGGCCGTCCTAGATTGGAAGCAGCCACATGATGTAAAGTCTCTGCAGCGCTTCTTGGGTTTTGCCAATTTTTATAGGCGCTTTATTCCTCATTTTTCCCAAACCACAGCGCCACTCACAAGGTTGACCAGCAACAAGACTGTTTTCAAGTGGGATTCTCTAGCTTCACAGGCCTTTGCCACCTTAAAGACGGCTTTCACCACCGCCCCTATTTTGCGTCACCCCCAGGACAAATTGCCCTATATTGTGGAGGCAGACGCTTCCGATTTCGCCATTGGAGCGGTCCTTCTGCAGTGTGATCCTAAGACCTCTGTTGAACATCCAGTAGCCTATTATTCACGAAAATTGAATTCCAGCGAAAGGAACTATGCGGTTATTGAGCGGGAATTGCTTGCCATAAAGATGGCTTTTGAAGAATGGAGACATCTCCTGCTTGGGGCACGCTTTTCTGTAGAGGTCCGTACAGATCACCGGAACTTGCAGTATTTACGTTCCTTACAGTGCCGTACGCCTCGCCAGGCTAGATGGGCTTTCTTTTTTTCTCCGTTTCAGTTCCATGTTACTTACATCCCTGGTACCGCCAATCTGAAGGCAGATGCGTTATCTCGTTCTCTGGAGAGGGTGGAGAGAGAGGTTGGTGGGAGTTCCCCATTGATTTCTCCACACCATTTCTTGCTGGCATTGTCTCCTCACCTGCAAGCCATTTTTGATGCTACCCAAGCGGATCCAGAACGAGCGAACCTACTGCAGCAATCATTGGTGTCAGAACGAGACGGTTTGCTGTTTTTCCAGAAGAGGTTGTACATTCCGGTAGGTCCAATCCGTGATGGCATACTACATGGTTTTCATGACTCTTTGATTGGGGGACATCGAGGAATTAAAGCTACGCAAGAACTAGTGTCCCGACAGTTCTGGTGGCCGGGTTGGGCCAGTTCCGTCAAGAAGTATGTGGAGAGCTGCCCCGTCTGTGCCCAGACGAAAGTACAGAGAAGAAAGCCTCTAGGACTGCTTCTTCCTACGGAATTGTCACCGTACCCGTGGCACACCATAGCCACGGACTTTATTGTAGACCTACCTCCCTCCGACGGATGTACCTGCATAATGGTGGTAATTGACTGCTTTACTAAATACGCTCATTTCATTCCCTTTAGCAAGATACCCACGGCTTCTCAGATGGCATCAGCCTTCCTGCATGAAGTATACCGCTTACATGGCCTTCCAGAAAAGATTATTTCTGATCGGGGATCGCAGTTTGTGTCGTCTTTCTGGAGTAGGGTGTGTGGCCATCTTGGCATTCACAGGGCCATGAGCTCTGGTTATCATCTGCAGACCAATGGCCTAACCGAACGGACCAATCAGACCCTAGAGGGGTATCTTCGCTGCTTTGCCAACGCTACTCAGTCCAACTGGAAGGCGTGTCTGGATTCTGCCGAAGTTTCATACAATAATTCCATCCATTCCTCTACTGGAATCAGTCCGTTCTACTGTACTTCTGCCAGCATCCGAAACTGATGCCCTTCCATCCTGTACCCACTAGTACGGTTCCGTCTGCTGATGACCTGGTGTCTTCCATTCAGAGACAACATGAAGTGGCACGTAAGACTTTGGAGTATACAAGGAGTCGTATGAAGGTTCAGGCTGACAGAAGGCGATGTGTGGAACCAGATCTCCAGGTGGGGGATAAGGTCTGGTTATCATCTAGGAATTTGCCACTTAACAATTAGCCGGTTAAGCTGGCTCCACGTTATTTCGGCCCGTTTAGAATAACCAAGTGCCTGTCCTCCGTAGCTTTTCGCCTTGAGCTCCCACGTTCTTGGCATATTCACCCAGTCTTCCATGTTTCCCTTCTGAAACCTCACGTCAATGACACCTTTGGTCGTTCCCCCCTTCGTCCGGCCCCAGTTTTAGTTCAGGGTGTCCCCGAATTTGAGGTCCAGGAGATTTGTGATGCCCGCTATCGTAGAGGGGTACTGCACTATCTAGTGGATTGGAAGGTATACTCAGCTTGTGACCGCACTTGGGAACCGCAACAGCACGTACACGCACCTCGTCTAGTGCATACTTTTTACGAGAAGTTCCCTTGGAAGCCTGGGGCCCCGGGTCTTCCTGGGAGGGGTCATAGTGTCACGCCACTTACCTGGAGACCGGGGTCCTCTGCTCCGACTCGCTCTCCTCCCTCTTGGCAGATCTACCCGCGCTTCCGCTTGCGGGGATCCGCCATGGGGAGAGCTTCTGGGGTTCCCGTCGGGAGTCCTCTGCGCATGCGCGGGAGACCACGGTCTCGATTCCGCGCATGCGCAGTTGATTGGGCTCTCTCCTCAGCAAGGGCTCGCGTTCCGAGCCTCGCTTTGGATGTGCCGGCACCGAGTAACGAGGCGGCTTGCGTTTCAAGCCTCTCTTGGGTGCCGGCCATCCTATAAAGCGAGCCTCGATCAGGAGCAAGTCGCGTCTCAACGCAGTTTGTCCTGATCGTGGTCACGCTCGTTACGCTACTTACCTGTTCTGGCTCTGCTCAGTCTCCAGCTTCATCCTGCATCCTTCCCTGGGTTTCTTGCCCCTGCAGCCTTTCTGGTCCTTCTCCCTTTGGGGTCTTGGGGATCCTGTTGGGCTTCTGAGTTCTCCCTGGGGATCTGTTTAGTTTTCCCTGGGTTCCCCTTCTCAGTCCTTCCAGTCCTGTTCCGGGGTTGGTTTCCCAGTCCTGTTCCTGGTTTGGTTTCCCAGTCCTGTTCCTGGTTTGGTTTCCCAGTTCAGTTCCTGGGTTGGGTTCCCAGTCCTGTTCTGGGGGTCAGGTTCCCACACTCTGCCTGAGTCATCGCCTGTTTCCTTTGAAGCATTGAGTCTCCCAGCTGCTTTCAGTCGGATCTACCATCTGCCTGCGATCCCTGTTCCTCCAGTGTTTGCGGAAGTTCGACTCTACCACCAACTACGGACTTCGCAGTCTTTGGACTTACTACATCTGCCTCTCCTGTCAGTGCTTGCACTGTCCTGTCGCCACGCAAATCAGGAGAGTGCGTTCCGTGGTGTTGGGAGTAGGTCCATCTTCCACCCTGTTTAAACCTAGGGTGGCGGAGAGGCCCATTCCTCGCGTCATACGCTCATCGTCAGTCTGGCTGCCACGTCAAGATCTTCTTCCAAGTCTTCAGGTACGCTTCACTCACGAGATACCCAGCTTAACAGGATGGAGGAAGGGGAGTTCCAGCCACGATCACTGTTTGCAGGTGAACATGCTACAGGATTTAGGAACCTGTGTGGTGTTTACACAGCAGTAACTTATCAACACACAACACGTAAACTGGGATGCCATAGCACAAGGCCAAATACCTGATCTCCTGTTGTGTCAGGATAGAACCGTCTAGAGTGCCAGTTCTGATCTGTTATTCTCACAGAATCAAAATGTGCATATAGGAGATCCTCTCCTTATATCTCTCACTGCAGCACAAACTGAGTCTAGATCAAAAACCCCCAGTCACGTGAGAAATATCGAATTGGGAACTCTGAGCTGCTACAACAAAACACGTGCCAAAAATGCACTGTATCCCCTATACCGTAGGCGATACTGGAACTGAACACTGACTTGGGTATTCCAAGCCGTAGCAAGGACTGGAACTCTGGTCTGTCTGAAATGTCTAAATACCTAAAAATACCTTGGAACGGAACTGCAGACTTGGATGTGTCATCTAGGCAGTTTGCGAAACAACACGCTCTGCTTCTCCTTCCATTCTTTAATGAATGAAGGAGATGCGGCACTGTTTGCGCACTCGTCTCAACGTGGTTCTCAGACCGGAACTAGAGCGCACCTCATACTTATGTACGGGATGCTCGGTGGCCATTTTGGGTACGAAGCCTCACAACTAGAAGTGCTGTTATCATGGTGGCCATATTGGAAAGGGGATCACAACATGATGCATACAATCATACGCATGGAGACCCTCCCCAGAACTGGCTAAGCTACCCTTCTGTCCAATTAAGGGAACAAATGCTTCCAGGCACCTTGGTACTGACGTGTCCACGTTGGTTGCCATAGGCAACCAGAAATAGGGGCACAGTCCAAGGGCAAATCATAACAACACGTCCCTCTCTAGATTCCCCCCACCGGGGAACATCTTGGTACCTGAATCAGGTTTAACAAGATGTGAGCCATTAAACAAACACAACAGATGAGGCGCATTAACATCACAAGCCCAAACCAGTGACCTCACCTCTGGCCCATAACCCTTTGAAGTATTACAGTGAACCCCAGACCCATCTCGCATCTAGAATCTGAATGATTTCGTAGACTTCATTTGTGCCAACTGCAGTCGTTTTGGGAGGGGTACAATCCAGATAATTCTGAGAATGGATCACCTGTTTGAGCAGAGAGATATGAAAGACGGGATGGATTTTATATGTTTGTGGCAAGGTGAGCCAAAGTGAAACAGGATTAATCACCCTACTGATAAGAAAAGTGCCTATATAGCGTGGTTTGACTTTATGAACACAAGAGGGAATGTGTTTCTTGCAAGTAGACAACCAGACCCGATCCCCCATCTGGTATAAAGGTCTCTGTTTTCTTTTTCTATCGCAAACCGTTTGTAAGCTCCCTGTGCGTGTTACAAATGCTTTTTGGCACGAGCCAGTCCCTCCTGGAGATTTGTCATCAGAGCAGTGGCCTAGGGAACTGAAGTGCCTGAATTTGGGTGAAACCCATAGGAAACATGGAAAGGGGTATCTGTATCACATTGTTATAAACATACTCGGCTAAAAAGAACAACGAAACCCAATCTCCTGAATACTCTGAGATGTAACAAAGGAGGTACTGCCCCAATGTTTGATTAGCTCTTTCCGTTTGACCATCACAAGGCGTGTAGTTGGCTTTTCGGTTAGGACAACCAAAGACATCCTGCCTTATACAATAACCCATTCATTTCGGGACATTCAGAGGAAGCCATCAGAAAGTTATCCTTCTCCTTGGCAGATTAGAGGAGTCTGAGTCTTTTGATCCATGTAGGAAGAGAATGCTGGAGGGCTGAAATAATCTTATCAGGGATGACGGACGGGAGTACTACTTCTCGTTGTACTAGTTAATTGAACATCTTGGACAATGAATCAGCTTTAGTGTTCAATTGGATGGGTTTATAGGTCACTGTAAAATCAAAATGGGCAAAGAAGTGAATCCAGCAGTTTTTCCACTGATTCATAGTGTTGGGAAGGAGCTAGCGTCTTCCTGCACCCCTCAAGCACTTTACAATTAGGCAAGCCTTCTCTAAGCAATATACCACTGAGAAAGCTTTTCTCATGCAAAAATAATCACACACAGACGTGGCCAGCCACTAAATTAAATAGTTAGTATTTAAATATAAGGTGCAAATAAATATTTAGCTGAATACATTTGTAAAACTGTTAAATTGTTGTTAGCTTTTCTCAGAGCACGGTAAAGAGTTCTTTGCCAAAGAGAATGCAACCTGTGCTAAAAATAGACTACAGGCATTGCGTGGGGCCAGGATAGCTCTGGCAGAGCACATGAAGGGACTGAGCAGCTGTTTCTTGTCCATCAAAAGCCCATGTATACTAAGAATAGGAGTGTAGATGCTTAATGCACGACAAACAGCGTTATGGAAAACCAAGGTTTTTAAGCAGAATTACTGGACCAGATAAAATATGAGAATATGAGTGAAGCGTGAAGAGTACGGCGGGAAGGTGTGTTTATATATAAATGTTTATAATATAGCAAATGATGATAAACAGGAGTTACAATGTATTCCTGCAGAGGCAGCAGTATGCTAAGTAAATTATAACTTGGCCATGCAAGAATGAAGACTGCAGCGTCCCTTGCAAGGCAAGAAAGACAGTTTTGGATGAGCTATGCCAGTATCCAGTTACCAAGTTGAACAGTATATAAAGGCGCCTGCTTTCCATCAGTCTGGAGGAACCGGCCACGGAAGAAGGACAGAAAGCTGGTTGGGGCGCAGTGTCCTTGGCCCCCATCCTCATTTTTGTTCATATCAAATTTGTTATGCTTTCAAGATGACTCTTGGCCTTAATTCCCTAGAGGGATGAACTTTAATCTGGTGTGAGCGTGATTAAGGAGTACCCTGTATACTTAAGGGATACGCCTGTAATTTGTGCAACCTTTCAGTGGTGGCGACCCAACGTGACCTTAGTTTTTTTACCCCCATACTTTGCGAAGCCCCATGCCAGTCAGCCACGCCCATCTGTAGTGATCAGACCCCTAAATCAAAAAACCCATGTTTCCTGAGTGACTTTAGTAGAAGCCATTTTTTAAAAAAATCCTTTTTGCTCAATGAAGCAGGGCGTGGCTCCAGAAAGACAGGCCAGCATGGGGACTTCGTAACGGAGGAAAAACTCAAGTGAACAACGCCCACTCTTGCAAGTGATAACAAAATGGGAACATGTATGTATGATATGGTGATGTGAATGATGTATGAGGTCAATGGAATAGATGGAATAGGACTTTTGGTGAAGTATTATGGAATAGGAATTTTTGGTGATGTGTTAAGAAATAGATTGGATAGGATTTCAGGTGATGTGTTAAGGAGTAGATTGGTTAGGAGGTGGGTTATTTATTGAAACGATCACATATTTCTGTTTTTCTACTTTTTGATAATGGAGAAAGGGAACCTCAGCATATAAAAGACTGAGATGAAAAGGATCCTCAGCATATAAAAGACTGGGAGGTAAGGGATCCTCAGCGTATACAAGACTGAGATGAAAGGGATCCTCAGCATATACAAGACTGAGATGAAAGGGATCCTCAGCGTATACAAGACTGAGATGAAAGGGATCCTCAGCGTATACAAGACTGAGATGAAAGGGATCCTCAGCGTATACAAGACTGAGATGAAAGGGATCCTCAGCGTATACAAGACTGAGATGAAAGGGATCCTCAGTGTATACAAGACTGAGATGAAAGGGATCCTCAGTGTATAAAAGACTGAGATGAAAGGGACCCACAGCATATAAAATACTGAGATGAAAAGGATCCTCAGCATATAAAAGACTGGGAGGTAAGGGATCCTCAGCCATAACAGTTTGAGAAGGTAGTGCCACACATTATTCTTTTATGATGAAAAAAGCAATAGGTGGTTTTACAAAGGATATAAGGAAAAACAGTAGTGGCTCGGTATAAGGAATGGGCCTGGATTTTAGTCTATTATCTATGTATATTTTCTCTTGCTGTTTTTTGTGGTAAAAAGGAAGGAAGGTGTGTGAAATCAAAGTGGAAAATGTGTGAAATCAAAGTGGGAAAAGTTGGAAATCAAAGTGGAAAGAGTATAAGAGGGGTGGGGAAAAAGTTAGTTGATCTGTATTTTTGTGTAAACAAATAGCTGCATGTGCAGCATAGCAGCAGGGTTTAAGTTAAGCATTAGGGACAAGCGCAATATTATGGGGGAAGAGACCCCCAATAAAACATATGCATAGGGTTCTGCCACTGTATTGTGACAGAATAAATAAACAATTGATAGTAGAAACAAAGGAAGGGGGATGTCCTGCTCCTGGCCAGAGCAGGGCTCCCATAACAGAAACATGCTAAAATGTCCATCTTATTACCAGAAAAATATAAAGGAAATAAGTTCCAAAAAAGAAAAGAGATTTTAAATCGCTGGCAATTAGTTGAGAGTATGGGAAGATCAGGAAGGTGAAAAAGAGATCCAATGTAAGGGGATATACCCTGTAAAGCCTAAACCTGCAGTAGGGTGTACAAACCCAGTCTATAAGCCTCCAGTGGTAGAGAGAGTGTCAACGTAATTATCAGGATTAGCAACTAGGAGGGGGGACTCAAGAGCTTTTTGCACCTCCATGTAACCCATCCACAAGCACTAATATGCCCGTAGCTTTGTTGTACCCTGAGGGTGCACAAGTAGACATAGACAACGAGTGAAGAGCATTGCGGGAAAGGTTGGTCAGGTTATAAGAACCTGAAGAAGTATCACCAGAAATAAGGAAACCGGGACAGAAAATAGGGGATTAGAATTCAGGAGATTTTTTGTTTAGATTTAAACCTGAAAAACATGATGGGCAGAAGGTATGGAGGGTCCTGGGACAAGACGTAGAACAAGCCAGGGAAAATGAGTGGGAAGATCAAGGTGGTAGAAATAATGAAGAGGCAGGGCAAGAAGGAGATCAAGGAGAGGAGGTGATAAAACCCGTCCCTGCCACAAGAGGCAGAGAGGAGGGACAGGCCAAGAAATAGACCAGATTTAATGGTGGTAGTTCAAGATCAGAAGAATACTAAAGGGGTAGAAAACAAAATAGATATGCAGATGCCTCTAGTACATAAAGGAGTAGGGATAACGCAGTATGCGCCATGGCCTCAAATGGACAAAATAATTTGATTATAGCTCTCCCCCAGCTTATAGACGGAGCTAGTAAATGGATCAATGAATTTGAAAAACAAACAGTAGGGGTAGTCTTAGCACTAGGAGATTTTAAGAGTCTACTGGTCACCATAGTTGGGGACCAGGCTGGGGACATATGGGGAAGGGCTGGGGTAAGTCTTTCAGATAATGGACATGATGGAGCAGCCTTTTATGATGTAAGGGCAAGGGTATGGGCTGCCCTACGAAGGATGTACCCAGATACCCCTGACTTACATTCTTTAATGCAGTGGACAATGGGTGATGATGAGGACCCAGTTAGGTTTATTCTTAAGTTACAGGAAATGTGGAGAGTTGAGACAGTACCATGTTTCTATTTTATTGTAAAGAGGGGACTACCAAAAGAGGTCTAGAAGGCACGTGGGAATTGAAGCCAAATAGTCCACAATTGTAACAGAATCAAGGAGCAGGACAGGGAGACAGTCCAGAAGCGGCAAACTGACGAGGAAAAACTAGTGGAAAAGAAACTAAATAAGGTTGTCGTCCAAGCACCGGTGATGGCACCGGCTCAGGGAGAAAGGAAAGGAGATACTCAACAAATTGGGAATGCCACAATTGCGGCACTATAGGGTGAAGGGGGACAAGGACAATGGGATGGGGGGACAGTACCCCAACTCACAGTGCCAGTATGAAGTAGCACCAAGGGGAGGATGAGGATTTCGAGGAGCAAGACGCTTTGGGAGGATATGGCCACAGGGAGGAGGATTGGGAACATCACAGTACTGGCTTTGTGGGAAATGGTGGCATTTCGCAAGGGAGTGCAGGAACGGGCCTGGGATGAGATTTAATTATGGGCCATCACCTCCAGGGCAGGGATTCCAAGGACCTCAAGGAATGGAACAGCAGCAATTTGTGCCAGGGGGTCAAAATCAGTTCCCTTATGGGGCTGACAGGTAAAGGCAACATGGGCAACAACTACAGAGGTGTGAGGGAACACAGTTTAACAGGATGGCAGGGGGAACAGGCGCCCCATTCCAAGGAGTGGCAATGACGGGCGGCCCTTTTTCATTCCCCAGGACAAATGCATATTATTTTATTTTATTGTTTATGGTTTTACAACCTTTACAATTATTCTTTCAAATCATACAGAACAAAAACAATATCTCACATAATACACTTAAATCATAAACAAAAACAATCGGCACATAATAAAGACAAGATAACATCTCAACATAATATAGTTTTTCAAAATACAGAACTATAAATAAAACATCAACATCACAGATAACAGAAAACATATCTTAATCGTTACTTACAAATCACTATATCCTAAATAACTAAAAAAAACTTAAAATTCCATCTGTGCAACTTGGTAGTCATATAAAATCAACAGTTTATTTCCTATTTCCTTTAGTCTAATCACTTTTACTAAAACCAATAACATAAGTGCAAAAATCTTATAAGAATTGTAACCTTGAGAAACGCTATGGGTCACAACTCTCTTATATGAAGCGATCTTACTCTGAACATCTAGATTCTTAATCGGATAAAATTAATAGCTTTTCAGACAATTCTCTTTCAAGAATTAGTAAAAAATGTGTTAGACAAATGATGAGGCTTTGATTTGTACCTGCCATACATCTTTGCCAAAGAGACTCTCTGCTTAGGCTAGATACTGTGTAGAGCTGTGTACCAAATATATGAGTTCTGGTGGATTCAAAATAAGAACAGTAGACTGTGAGATGTTTCAGTGTTTCAATGGTGCTATTCCTATTACAGAATCTGCATTGACCATTATTTGGTTTATTATTGTCTCGTTTCCACGACATCAGTTTCTCATCAGAAAGTAACTGATTCAAGCGAAATCTCAAATACTTCTTCCTCGCTTGATCACAAGGAAAGATGACCTGGTACTTAGGTCGATAGCCCCACTGCCTCGTAAATTTTGCATATTCACGAAAGGATTGGTATTCATTAATTTTCTTGATCAACAGGCACCAATGGTATCTACAATATTTAAGTTTGCAGGAAGGCAAACCCAGTACCAGATCATCCTGAGTGATCATGGCGCTAGATAACAACTCCTCCATCTTGTTCCTAAATTTTAGAAAGGAGGGAGGGTGTCCTTTCTTTATCATATTTGCAAGATCTTCATAAAGGGAATCGTTAGGGGGAGCTAGCGTTTTTCCATAGTGCATAAGTAGTCGCCAATGCCACTTCGCCGATAATGGTAATAAGCCTAGGTCATGACACACAATAGCATTCGGGGTGGAATTAGCCAACCCAATACAGTTTTCAACATTTTACCTTGGATCACGTCAAGAGTTTGTTCCACATCATACAAGCATATATCTAGGGAGTACAATAGAATTGGTTCGATCTTTTGTGCGTAACATTTCATAGTAGGAATCATTAAGTATTTCCCCAATCGATGGTAAATCATTTTCATCTGCATTGTCAGCATTTTTGCCTTATTAGACAAAATTGTCTTCCACCTCTCTCTGAAATATGAGCTTGCAAGATGATAGCCTAAATAGCAATACCATTCAGACCCCATTAGAATTTAATAGCTTTTTTTTTACCTTCAATGAACGTGACTATGAAGGATTTTTTTAGATTCATCTCTAGATTGTGGTTACTGGCAAAAGAATGAAACAATGCCAGTTTTGTCTGTATCCCAAAAGGGGTCCTATCAAAAAATAACAAATCATCTGCAAAACTCAGCCAATTAATCACAATTGCCCCTAGTTTGACAGGAAAAATAATGGCATCCTTCCATTGCTCGTCCAAATCTAATAAGTATAAATTAAATAGGACCGCAGCAAGATTGCATCCCTGTTTGAGGCCGATTTCGGTGGGAATAATATCGGTAAATGCCCCCTCTTTTGTCAAACAAATTCGATAGGTGGTTTGTTTATGGAGAGCAGCAATGATTGAAATGAGCTGGACCGGAAAACCATATTTAATCATTTCTGCCCATAGTAATTGTCTAATTACAGAATCAAATGCAGCAGTAAGATCCGGGGTCGCCATATATGCCGGCCCTGCCTTATAAGATCTAGTCTGCTGGTATGCATGAGCAATGATCGTAGCATTGAGTTGATAGCCCATATGATGACGAAAACCGTCTGATATTTCGATAAAAGGTTGAACTTTATGATATGCTGATTGATATGTTGGAGTAGCAGACTAGTAAAGATCTTAGCTGAAGCATCCATCAGCGCTATCAGCCTATAGTTCGCCGGTTCATTCATAGGACCCTTTTTATAGATTGGGATGATATTGGCCGTACACCAAGAATTCGGAATGTAGCCCAAGGAATAAATAGCATCAAATTTTATTTTGAAGATTCTTGCCCACAAATCCGAGTTAAGTTTAATCAGGCAAGCAGGAATACCATCAGGACCTGGTGCTCGAGACCCTTTGGATTTCCTAATTATTGTAGTTATATCTTCCATCGTCCATGGACAGCCGTAAACAGTAGGCCTAAATATTAAACTATCCTTATAGACACCAAAAGCAATTGACTTGGTAAATTTAGCTCTGATGTACGCCGTCCAGACTACTGCAGATATTGCCGATTCTCCAATCGACTCAGCCTTATCAAACAGGGTACGCATAGTAGCTCACACCTGTCTGGTATTATTATTTAATAATAGAGTGATTAAATTCTGATTGTCCATGTTAATCAGTTCATGCCTCATCAATTGTAGTTGTCTTTTATAGGTCGTGATGATATGAGCTTTGCTCTCATAAAATTCAATGGTAGTAGGATTACCCTTGCTAAGTTGTCTGAGCAATTGGCGTTTCTCTTTCCTTAGTGCTACTACTTGTGAATTAAACTGATGGCGATGCGAGATCGTAGGCTTAGCGGCCTTGTGATTTCATCAAAAGTGCCATATGCAGTGCAACTCTTATGGAATTCTGAATCTCAGCGATAACACACAAGATTCCACTAGACACATAACTCGTAATAATCAAGGTACCATTTTGAATTTTAGTGGTAACTTCATTACACCTACTAGAGGTCCACTTAATCGATGCTCCTACGCGATCAAATTCAATGGCAGTTAGCATAGGAATACTACCAAAATTTGTGGTATTCAATCTGAGCTTAGCATTCAAAGCTCCGTAGATTGTGAATTACTATTGGATCAATTAGTTGTAGCAGCCCTGTTGATACAAAAATGTAGTCAATGAGTGACGAACAGTTCCCTCTCGCCCAAGTATACTGGCAGGTTCCCATTTCAAAAGGGACACTTTGTATGTCCCATGAGATAAGGAATTCCAACCACTTTAAACCATTTACATGAGATTTCTTTTCAGATCATGCGTGGAATATTTCCCATTCTTATCTATCACCACACATGTGGAATTAAAATCACCACCAATTACTACATTCAAAGTTCATTTATGCATCAGTACCTGTTCAAAGATAAGGTTCAATCGATTGGTAATTGTTTCAAAAGACACTGTGACCTCATTCCAGTTTAGATTAACAATCAAAAAACCTCGACGCACTGGATCTTTGCATACAATTTCCACCACCAATAAAGCATCATCAGCCCACACAATAGAGGATTATAATCTTAACTGCTTATCAATCAAAATAGCAAGGCCTCCAGCAGGGCGGCCGTGATCTCCTCTTACCGCGGGCTGGTGATATGAATCGAACCCTTCTAAGACTACATCGCCCATGATCATATTTTCTGTATCAAACAGATCCCTGGGCGGCTGTCACTAACTAATGACACATTCCATAACCTCAAATTAGAGCTTCCACATGAGTTCCAAGAGAATACATTAATCCCCGGATTTTCATCCTATTTTCCTCTCATTTTTGTATGCGGGGCAGATGGAGTCAACGCCCCCATACTCATCATACCTGTTAGGGAGGCTGCCAGGTTCATAAATTGCTTCAAAACCTCCTCATTAATCAGAGGTTGAGTACCTGCTAAATTAGAGATCTGCGGGGGTTCCGGAACAGTCGCAATGAAAATTTCTGCGAGTTCGCCGGTATTAAAGAGACAGGGATGTAGTCCCAATAATTCCAGATCTTCTCGTTGTGCCCAAATCAATCTTGTGATGATGTGTGACTGATAGCCGCATATCATCCGCGTGGGATTATTGTGTGCCAAACGAACCCAGTAAATGTCATTGCTTCTGATAGTACGCAACGCTGGGATTTCTTGGAAAACCTTCAGCATTGCAGAGCGATTTAGGCTCGTTTTTGCAGAGGTTACTTGCTTGCTTTCCCATCCCATAATAGATGGCATCTCGGGGGTTAGGGACATTACCTCTTTTTTTGCCATATGGTCATGAGAATATAATTCAGAGTATACCTCATTAGTCCGGCTTTGGGCTTCTGATTTAGACCTATCCAGGCCCGTATTCACATTATTCGTGCCATGCGACAAACCCAGCTCTTCAGCTATATCCCCATCATCAGTGACTAATTTAGATACAAATTCTTTGATGCCACTATTAGAAGGTCTCACCTGGGGGGGCGAGTGATTAATCAATGACCGATCTTGGTCTGCCTGTCCATTTGTAAGTGACATCTTAGATTTGCTTAGAGTAGGTTTATTCGCAACTGTTTTTTTCATGGTTTTAGTCCCTGCAACCTTGATTTTATTAGAGGCCTTCTTCATATATAAAGCAGGAAAGAAAATCTGTTTGCTTTTGTTTGGGAGAACAATCGTGCTCTCGTTGAGCACTACCCCCAACCCAAGATCTCTTCCTGTGTGATTGTTATCCTGCGGCTTCCGTACGTCCGAAGGACTTTGTGTTACATCAATATCCAATAAGGCCCTTGACTCTTTACTAAGTTGCAATAGATCAATCCTCTCCTCTTCATGAGACAAGTTCTTGGAATCAACTTTTAGTGAGTCTAAAGTGTCTTTGGATAAAATTTGACTATTCCTTGATTTTAAGTTTTTTGCTTGATTGATCTTACGTTTAGTGGCTCTCAGCAACATTTTGTTCTGTTTCCTTGACAAGACAGGTTCATAAACCTGTTCCTCAACCATTTTCACTTTAAAAGTTCTCAGGTCCTGCTGGCATAACTGTGCCTCATCTTCCAAGTCAGTTAAATTAGTTCGTGCTGAAGGGCTATCTAAAAGTTCTACTTTTTTAAGATTAGGTGTCGATGGCGCCGGTGCGGCCATCACCTCAGCACTAGTCATCTGAGCACCCAACAGTTGTTCACTCGGATTGACCTTTATTATACTGACTAGTATCTGTTGTATGGCCGCTGGATTAGCGGATACCATCTCAGTTAGCTGTTTGATTTCTGCTGCAGCTGACGTATCATTTTTGTTAGGATCACAAGCAGCGACTGCTGCAAAGGTAGTCACTGCATTGGGTCCCAATCGTGGGTCAGCTGGAGTTTGGGAAGCTTTATTGCTCAATGGGGGGCTCTCCCTTTGTTTACCACTAGAGAGGACCACAACAGCCTCACAAGTAAACAATAACCCCTCTATTCTGTTGACCTTTGTAAGAAGCTCTGTTAACATACTGTGTGAGTATCCAAGTTGGACGTGGGTATGTTCATGTCCTTTATAAAGTAGATTAAGGATCCTGGACAATACCGGAAACTCAGCTCCAATATCAGAGGACTCAATTAGGTTATGTTCTACTTCACCTTCTAGATCAGACAAGGTTAAATGTGGTTCAACAGGGGAAGGTACCATCACCGGAATAAATCCAGACTCCATAGGAATCACTTCAGGGGGAATTTCTACTTCTGAAGGTGAACTGGTATCTGAACTTTTGAATTCCTTATTCACCTCGTTATTAACAATTAGATCATCGAAAAAAGTGTGCACCTGGGCCTTCATGCTGAGTACCTCGTCAGGATCAATATGCACATATACATCCTCCATGCAGTACTTATTAGCTTTAATTGGGGTGGAGGGCCCTCTAGAAAAACGCATCCTCCTATCCAGCAGTGCCTCAATTGCTGTAGCAATTTAAAGACATCAGAGAATCTGGGTTTCGTGCTAATGACACCCATTTTCATTAATAGGTCACCATTCCGGTATTCTCCTAGGCCCGCACCCATGACCCCATTTTCACAATCATGGTTCATTGCTTTGAACTTAAAGGTCTCTAATGTCGACTCAGAGTTGTTCTTGGGAATGCTTTCCACTGATATCTCATTTCTAGGCTCTTGTTCAGCCATCTCGGGTGGCGTTATTTGGCAGATCATATCCCCTGGGTTTCTACACACACAGACGTTCCCACCTTATTAGATAAGTTATTCTCCTCGCTCTCAGAATCCACCATTTCCTCATTACCTGCCTGTGTTCCCCTGGGACCATTTACAACATTGCTCATATTAACGTGGCTTTTTCGCCCGCCTCGGAGACCATTCACCATGATAAATCAGCAAGCAGTTTGCATAAGTAAGTCTCAGTCAGCCAAATCAACCCACCTTACTTTCCAGCAACCAGCCCACCGCACACCGCACAGTGAACAGTAAACAGTACTTCCTCGTACTTCCCACGGTGCGCGCGCGAGTGCGCTGGCTGCTGGGAATAAGTAGGAGGTAGCCAGAGAAAATGGGCGTCTCAATTTGCAAGGGCAGAGCGCAACCAAACAGTCCTTAAGTAAAAGGAGACAAAAGAAAGAAAACAACCATTCAATATACTGGAGTTTCCGTCGGCATACACGCTGACTTAATGTTGTGATCACAGTGTACACAGCGTACACGTGCTTCCCGCGTGCACAATGGAGACACTTAGCGTACACACTATGCTGTGAACACAGTGTACACAATGTACATGCGCTTCCCGTGTGCACAATGGAGACACCAAGCGTACACGCTATGCGCATACAGATAATTGAAAGTCACCTTTTTCAATGCCACTAGATCAGGCAATCCACAGTGTTCACTAAACAGACTTCCTCCGGCCGAAATGTCAGTTTAGATCACATAGCTTCGTATGAGCAAGGAATGCTCAATAACACTTCCAAGCAATTCCAGTCAGCACAGCACGCCAGTAAACAGTACTTCCTCGTACTTCCCACGGTGCGCGCGCGAGTGCGCTGGCTGCTGGGAATAAGTAGGAGGTAGCCAGAGAAAATGGGCGTCTCAATTCGCAAGGGCGGAGCCCAACCAAACAGTCCTTTTTCAATGCCACTAGATCAGGCAATCCATGGTGTTCACTAAAAAGACTTCCTCCGGCCGAAATGTCAGTTTAGATCACGTAGCTTCGTATGAGCAAGGAATGCTCAATAACACTTCCAAGCAATTCCAGTCAGCACGGCACGCCAGTAAACAGTACTTCCTCGTACTTCCCACGGTGCGCGCAGAATGCATATTCTGATTAGGACAGCCCACAGAGAGCACTCGCATGTCCAATCCTATTGATAACCGTTAACCCGGAAGAGGGGCATTTGGTGGATGAGGAAATGGGAAACAGGCAATTTATATTTATGGTAGATTCAGGTGCAACTAAGTCATGCATTATGGAGGGGAACTTTCCATTATCTGGTAAAACTCTTTGCATGCAGGGGGCTAGTTCTATGGTTCCATACACTGAGGAGCTTGATATAAAAGTGGGTGGGGAGGTAGTACAAGCCACCTTGTTATATTCAGAGTGTTCTCCTTTGAACCTGTTGGGTAGGGATCTGTCAGTACAATAAATGTAACTATATCATTCACAGATCAAGGGGTAGAGTGTTCCACTCTAGGGACGTGTGTAGCTCAAGCAATGATAATCATCAATTCAATGGCAAGGGAGTCAGTAGTCCATGGGGTTCCTATGGTCCCAGATATGTGTTTCTATTGTAATTAAAGTTATTAGTAAAAGCAGTGCCTCCAATTGCGACAACATGTTGGCAAGTGCATACAAATTTTATTTTCCGACCCATGGTGGCAACCGAGTTGGTGGCAGGGACAATATTGTCATTAGATTTACAAGGACTAGTAGTGTCAGAAAAAGAGTAGTCCTGATTGGAACAGACCAGGAGGGATGCGAGTGGTGCACAATGTTATGTATAGACCCGACAGTATAATTAAAGAAAATGAATGATGAGTTATTTGAGGAAAATAAGCAAAATGGGGAGATTATTTTGGGGATCTGCATCCCCTGTGATATCATGGTGCAGTATAGGGAGGTACAGTGCCCCCTGATGGCAGTGGCAACTCAAATGTTTTTATTTTTTGAGGAGGGCATGCCATATGTGCCAGCATAATTATGGACTGTTAATCCACATGATGATGGATTACTGAGAGATGGGACCCCAGTACAGATTACATTGATGTCCAGTATGTGGATGATCAGTTGTTATGTAGTGAAAATGAACATCAGTGCAGGAGGGATTCTGTTGCATTATTGCAATTGCTGGCTCTCAAAGGCTACACGGCAGATACAAAGAAGCTACAATACTGTCAATTTGAAGGATTATACTTGGGACTACTAATTTTTGCAATGCCCCTAGGCCCAGTACTGTGAAGGAAATGAAGCCACATTTTGGACTCATGTAATTATTGTAGGGCATGGATCCTAGAGTACGCAGTCTATACAAGGCCACTGTTACAAAGTCTGAAGAAATGACTAGACAATTTGAAGACTTAAGCTATTTGCACAGCCCCTGTTTTAGCAACTCCGGATTATATACAGGAGTTTTATTTATTTTCCCACTCGGATGAACGGCTCATGCATTGGCGGACGGAGACATATTATATGTTGATGGGTCATAAATAATTGACCAGGGGACGGGACGGAAGCACACAGGGCCGGTAGTGGCATGCGGCAAATGGGGGTAGAAATAGTGACCACCCCTGTAGAAAGTGAGACCACAGTTCCATACACAGCATTGCCCATATTACAACTGGACCATTATTATCTAGGGAACTGATCAGCCTCAGGTTTAAAGGTCCATATGAGGTGGTGTTCTGTACTCCTCTCGCCATCCGAATGAAGGAAGTTGATATTGGGTGCATCTCTCGGATGTCCGAAAAGCACCTGAGACAAGGCAAAGTTCAGTAAGGGCATAGCAAAGGAAGAGACATTTTTGAGGATCCATGACAGGGTGGTATGCAGTGGCACACACATTATTTTTTCTTTTTTCTTGATTTGTTGATTTTTTTCATTTTGTATTGTTTTTTTCTTTATTATCTTTTATATCTCTTTTCAATTTTTCCATTTTTTGAAGGTCCAGTACCCAGTCGGCCCTGGTGGAAAAAGGGTCCCTCTCACTCCCTCCCCCTCTCCCTGGCCTCTCCCTTCGCTCCCTCCTGTCCTCCCTCTCCTCCCATATCCCATAGGGCTCAATGGGAATGGGGAAGGAGCAAATAACGGTACCGCTATAGTCCCTCAGCGGGTCCCTTCCTTAACGTGTGGTCTGGCCACAGGTTAAGGACGGGACCCACTGAGGGACCTCGTAGTATGGCGCTAAGGGATTACCGGCACCGGTGCCCTTACCGGTGTCGGTAATCCCTTAGCGCCATCCGTTTAATGAGGCCCTATCTGTGCACAAATATGGTCCCAACACATCACAAGGCTGACATGGATTGCAACAATGAAGAAGCCAGTGTGAATAAATAGAGCCAAAAACGCTGAACTTTATTTTAGCAATGAAGGAAAAGTTCCTGATGGCGCAAACTCACAGTGCAACCACACTCTTGTGATCCCTGATATGATGAAGGTACGGCCGTGGGTTTGTGGCCAACAAGACTACTTGCATCACACACTCTCATGGAGGGGCAAGCGTTCACTTGCCACCCGGCACTCAGTGCTACTAGTAATCCTGGAAGAACACCTGAAGGGAGAAGAAATGCCTGTTGAGGTGCCAACAGCCACTCTAGTACTTAAAGAAGCAGAAAGAAGCTTGCAGATCACACAAGAATTTGGTATGCTACAAGAGAAAGGACGATGTCAACGGAAGGGAAGAAAGAAGAGATCAAACTGACTCAAGAGACTGTTCTGCACTACTCAGAGGAATACCTGAAAAGTACTGACTTTTTAGCTCTGCAGAGACTTTCTTTTCATCTTTTTTGGCTCCTGGGGTACAAGTAGCTGCTGCATTTTTATACCCCCGGAGGATGCAGAGAATAGGTCACTATCCCACGTCATCAAGGCAGTGCACAATATAGGTGTTCAAATGAAGAAAGAAGGTGGAGTTCAGAACATGGATTGGCTATCCCTTGCCTTTGATTGGGTCCCGTTATGGTTGGGGGCATCAGTAAAACTACTGGTGCCTCTGATCGTGTTCTTCTTGGTTCTCTTCTGTACGTGCCAGTTGGGGCTCCGGTGATGTGTTTATAGTCCCTAATAGTGCAAAGATGATGGTATCAATTGGGGGATATAAAACAACTTGACATACAATGAAAAGCAAAACTCAAACTAATATTTCTGGGATTGTAGATATGTTGGGTGGGGATGAGTTTGTTACTGTAGAAGTATAAAAGGGGGGAATGTTGGGGAGGAGCTAGTGCCTTGGATAGCACCTTCCTGCACCCCTCAAGCACTTTAAAATTAGGGAAGACTTCTCTAAGCACTATATCACTGAGAAAGCTTTTTTAATGCAAAGATAATCACACACAGGAGTGGCCAGCCACTAAATGAAAATAGTTAGTATTTGCAAATAACTATTTAGCTGAATACATTTGTAAAACTGTTAAATTGTAGTTAGTTTTTCTCAGAGCACGGTAAAGAGTTCTGTGCCAAAAAGAATGCAGCCTTTGCTAAAAATAGACTGAAGGCATTGCGTGGGACGTGGCTAGCTCTGCCAGAGCACAAGTAACAGACTGAGCAGCTGTTTCCTGTCAATCAAAAGCCCCTGTATACTATGAATAGGAGTGTAGATGCTTAATGCACAACATACAATCTTATGGAAAAACATGGTTTTTAAGCAGAATTACTGGACCAGATAAAATATGAGAATATGAGTGAAGCGTGAAGAGTACGGTGGGAAGGTGTGTTTATATATAAAAGTTTATAATATAGCAAATGATGAAAAACAGGAGTTAGAATGGATTCCTGCAGAGGCAGCTGTATTCTAAGTAGTCTGTAACCTGGCCATGCAAGAAGGAAGACTGCAGAATCCCTTGTAAGGCAAGAAAGACAGTTTTGGATGAGCTATGCCAGTATCCAGTACCCAGTAAGCAAGTTGAACAGTATATAAAGGTGCCTGCAGAGTCCTTTGCGCCCCATCCTCATTTTTGTACAGATTATATTTGTTATCCATGCAAGATGACTCATAGCCTTAATTCCCTAGAGGGATGAACTTTAATCTGGTGTGAGCGTGATTAAGGGGTACCCGTATACTTCAAGGGTACCCCTGTAAGTTGGGCTACCTTTCAATAGCTCTGGACGTTTTTAGGAAATCCAAGTTTCGATGATCCGTAATGATGTTAATGGGATGTCTTGCTTTCTCCAGCAGATGTTGCCATGTCAAAAAAGCCTCCTTGATGGCTAACAGTTCCTTCTTTTCCAAAGATACTGTAATTTCTTATGGACGAAGACAGGGTTTTTGAATGATAGGCAAGGGGATGCATGACTAAGGTGGTTGGATACTTTTGCAGGAGTAGTGCACCTACGGCATGATCGGATGTGTCAGCTTCCATGGCGTAAGGCTGACTGGGATCTGGTAGATGTATTATCAGGGTTGTTGCAAACAGTTTTTTACGCTGTTGGAACACCATCTGGGTCTCAGAGGGCTATATGTACACATTCACTTTTTTCAAAAGACGCGTCAGTGGTAGCAATAAGGAAGAATACTGAGGAATAAGGCATCAATAAAAGTTGGCAAACATAGGAACCTTAGAAGTTCCTTGATATGTCTGGGTTCTAGCAACTCCAAGAGGGTGTTTATCTTCTTTCGGTCCATCTCTATTCCAGCTGGCTCATTATGTAGCCTAGGTAGGCGTTATGATCCTGGTGAAAGCTGGATTTGGAAAGTTTGGCATACAACTGATTCTTTAGGAGATGATGTAGTACTGCCCTGACTTGAATTACATGTTCAGAATAGGTTGCAGAATAAACCAGGATTTCATCCAGTTATATGACTAAGTATACATCGAGAATATCTCGAAAAAAGTAATTTAGAAAATACTGAAAGGCAGCAGGGGCATTACAGAGGCCAAAGGGCATCACCATATGTCTGAAACAAGTGCAGAAAGCCGTCTCCACTCATCCACAGGGAAGACCCTTACCAGGTTGTAGGCCCCTCGTAGATCTCATTTGGTATACAGATGACTATACCCCGCTTGGTCTAAGAGCGTCTGAAAAAGTGGCAGAGGATAACGTTTTTTTTTACAGTGATCACGTTCAATTGGCAGTAATCTACACAGGGCTGCAATTTGTCATCGTCCTTTTTAAGAATGAAGAATATTGGCAAATGTGGATTGCCGAATGAAGCCTTTTTGTAGGTTCTCATCCATGTACTTCTTGAGAATCAGATTTTCTCATTCGGATAAGGCATATGTTCGTCCGAATGGTATCTGGGCTCCAGGTATTAAATCAATTCGGCAATCATAAGGCTGGTGAGGAGGATGCTTGTTTGCATTTCTTATATCAAAGATGGCTATGTAGGCTCTGTATTCTTTGGGTATTTTAGGTTCAGATGTTTTCTCTTCTACCTTTTTCTGTATCGCTGGACTGCACTTGGGTCCTGGGATTTGTACCAATTCAATGGAGTGAGAAAGTTCTATTGACGAGGGGGAACGGAATTGAAGCGTATGGTGTGTCCAGTCTATGAGTGGATTGGTGTGTTGCAACCAGGGAATACCTAGGTTCAATTAAAAGTGCAGGGTGGTTATAACATCAAAGGAAAGAAGTTCCTGGTGTATATAAGCACAAGACAGAGTAAGAGGAATTGTTTGGTGGGTTATGGGTTCATAAATGAGGAAAGAACCGTAAATAGAGAATACATTTTCAGGATGGGTTTCTTACACAATGGTATGTGCTGTTGTTGAGCAAAGACTGAATCAATAAAGTTCACGGTGACGCCACTATCAAGAAGAACATAGAATGTGCCGCACTGCTGGGTTTGGGATCGCTAGAGGACTCGTAAATACAGGTGGGGTGCCTGGTTGAGTACAGAGAGGGACCTATTACATGGAAGTTGTTTTGGGGAGCACATCAAAGACTTCCTTTTATTCAATGAGCTTGTTTGTTTCCCTACAGAAAGGGCCCCGTTTAGGACAGAAACGCACAGAATGCCTGATATCTCCACAGTATAAACATAAATTCATCTTCCTACATCTTTCTTTTTCTTCACTACCCAAAGGCCCCAGGGTACCCCTGATTTGCATGGGTTCACAGAGCTGCCAGAAGCACGGAAACTGCTATCCTGAACATCCGTGAAGACCTGCTCTCCAACCTTGACTCTAACACTCCCTCTGTCCTCATCCTACTCGAGCACTCCTCTGCCTTCAACACAGTCAACCATATCACCCTGCTCAATTGTATCCGTGATAACTTGGGTATCACCGATCAGGCTCTGGCCTGGCTGACCTCTTTCCTCTCTGATCGACCCTCCCAGGTCCAATGTGGGTCCTTCCTTTCATCTATCTCCCTCTCTATCAGTGCTGTTCCCAAGGAGTCTAACCTTTCGCCCTGGTTTTTTAACCAATACTTGTCAACTCTCACCCACTTCATTGCCATTTTCTGCTCAAATTTTCAGTGCTACGCGGGTGACACTCAACTCATTTTCAGGCTGCCTGTTAGGCAGAATCCTATGCAGTTCCCTTAGGGAGCACTACAGAAGCTTAAGACTAAAGGTATTAGCAATAAATCCCCTTTGGTATCAGTCTGTACCACAAAGATTTAGTTGGTAGCTGTGGCTAAGCAGTCAGACTTATCTCAAGAGGGAGCTGAGCAGTATTCAGGGTTTACACAATAGGACTACAGTACCAGGGTACAAGGAAACACTGACCAAAGCTTTGCATTAAAAAAATATATATATATATATATATATATATATATTTATTACACACTTCTAGTTCAACACATTAATCATAGTTAATAAAGCAAGGTAAAATCAGTCAAGAAAAGTATACACAACTCCCTAGTTAAATTATAGACAAGTTTGAGCAAGAGTGAAAACTGAGCAAAACGGCACAGTGAAAACCAAACACATATGGCACTCTAGCAATTTCTCACAAGGGAGGGAAAATACAAGTTATACAGGAATATATTCTTACACACCCTAGCAACACTTCCCATAAGTTTGTGAACAAGTTTAGGCAAAATGGCACTTCACAAGTTAAAAAAATGGGAAGAAAAAGGTGGTTATAAGAAGTAGGTGCACCAGCACAGTTCTAGTTGAGAAGCAATCTAGAGAAGGCAGTTATAACAAATTTAGCCAGAGTCAATAGGCCTGTGCCAGAGTCAGTGGTACAGGGCAAGGGCCCAGGAGCAAAATGTTCTTGTATCTGCAGTCAAGTCTTTGGTTAACGATTCGAAAAGGTGGTTGCAGAAGGTGAAAGACAATGTTAGAGGATAGGGGTGGCCAACCCAACAGGTAGGTAAAGTATTTAAAACACCTTTAGCAGTACCCAACGAAAAGGGCGGCCTGGCGGAACAATGTACCTTGAAATGTAGAAGAGGCTCCTGCGGTGGCAGTTGTTCCTGGCAGTTCCTGCAGTTCGGGTGATCCAGCAGAGGAAGAGGGACTCTCGTCGTGGAGGAAGGTTCGAGTTACTGCACTGCCCAGGGATGAAACCAGCCACGGTGCTGCCCAACGAATAAAAGGTACGCTCCTTTATACGCGGTCCGGGTGGACGGGTGCCTGGCTATCTGGTCTCCAAGTACAAGATACTGGCGATTCGACCAAGGCAGGTCCAGGAAGGTGATTGGCAAACTGGTTGGTCCCACCAGCTCAAGGGAAGAAGGCTCTTGCAGATGAAGATCTTCTCTCGTCGTGTGGAGAAAAGTGGTGAGACGCTCCAGCAGGGCTTCACCGGTGGTTCAGTCGTTGCAGCTGTCTTTGGCTTCTCTCCTCTTCGGTTCTTAGTTCCAGTGGCGACGTCTTCCTCTTCCAGTCCTCAGGACCCTGCTTTTATGCAAAAAGATCCCCATTCATACAGCCTAGCTGTCACTCACACAGTGGAGTGGTCATCCTGGCGGGAGACCCTCCAGCCTATCAGGGCAGAGTGTGACATGAGTTGCTGAGGAAACCCTGTCCAGGGGTTCTACTCCCCCTCCCACACAATGGATCCACCCCAGACTCAGTGGCGCCGAAAGGAGGGCTTCTTGGCAGAAGCCTGCCAAAAGGACGAACAAAGAATCCCCGACCTGGGTTAGGAGTTTAGAGAAAGACACGAGAAAGAATTTCTATCAAAGTTCTGGCAAATAAAACCTACCGGAGTAAAGTTAATATAAAAATATCCCGGCGGTATGTTAGAGGCTGTCAGTAAATGTGGTAGCCTCGAACAATGGGAAAATCCCATAGGGAAATATTTGCGGTCGAATATCTTTTGGTAGTAACCACTGCCAACAGCCAGAAACTTTTGAGAGAGGGACTGTACGGTACTCTCTCGAAAATGAACATAAAATAAAAACTATTAACCCTTGCCAGTACCTCCATAGTAAGATGGGCTGTACTGGTTTTGTTCATAAAGATTGACTAGTGAAGTCAATGGGGACTTTACATGCCCTTTGAGACAGTAGTCAGTCCCAGGGTATGGAGTCTATGTTTGGGGGTCGCTACGACACCCCTGTGTCACGGCACGCAGGATGCTGTGTAACACATGTGGATAAAGATGGTTCCTATGAGGGTGAGATAAACCCCATAGACATTAAACACAAAAAATAGCCTAGAACACACATAGCAAAGATGCCCAAGAGTGGGAAAAAAGGGTCACACTCTTAGCAGGAGAAAAATACAAACCCTTCAAATCCAGCAAAGCTGCTGGGGGACTCTATAGGTAAGGGAAACTAGCCATAGAATGAGAATTCTCCCTAACACTGCCCTCGGCCACCTCCTCCCCTTCTCTCATCTCTGATTGCCTAACTGCCATTCAAGGTTAGTATGCCACCAATGATCTTTGTCTAAATGCCAACAAGACTGAGATCTTCCTCATTGGTACACCTTTACCATCCTTTTCCTTCAGTCTCTGGCCGTCCTCCCTTGGCCCTCATCCTACCCCTACCTGCGAGACTAAGAACCTCGGGTCATCTTTGACTCCACTCTTTCCTTCTCCGCCCACATTTCCGACATCTCTAAATAAGTCAAACTCCTCAGAGGTACTCTGCCTTTCCTCTCCTTCCCTCAGAAGCTCATTGTCTCCCAAGCTCTAGTTCTCTCTAGGTTGGACTATTGTAACAGCCACTTTCTAAATCTACCAGCCTCTACTCTCCGGCCTTTACAACTAATACAGAACAGGACTGTGAGAGTTGTCCTTGGCCTCAAGCCCTGGGATCGTATCTCTCCAGCTCTGAAATCTCTCCATTGGCTCCCAGTGGATGCAAGGATTAAGTTCAAAACACGCTTTCTTTTCTTTCTGATTTCATCAGACGTAGCGTGACCTGGCGGGCAGACCGGCAACCACGAGCACAACCCGACGGATGAACCGGCACCATTCATGAATGGTGCCGGTGCATCCGGACTCACCATTCCCATTGAGCCCTTTGGGGCTCAGATCGGAATGGGGAGTAATACTTACCGGCACCCGGCAATGGGAAATTACCCCGGTAAGTGCCCAATGCGGGTGCCGGTATGTTCACGAGTTTGGCAGCAGCCGTGTCTGTATTGCAGGCACGGCTACCGCCAAACTCGTAATGAGGACCAAAGTCTGTAATGGATTCAGGGGGGGTTACGATTTGGGTCACAGCACCTTTTAAATCCCTTGTGAAAGAGGTTTCTTTGTACATGTTACGCCTATAATGTTTCGACTACCATGTTTTCTGGAACTGGCTATATGGGATAAAAGATCCCTGTTCCCCTGCCGGATTTCTAATTGGCACGAAAGGCATCCTTAGATGCTGCACAGTTGGCCAGCACAGAATCATTGTTGTCTACGAATGGGGTAACCCAATCAAGGGCTGTCGTCTCCAAATTCAATAATACAAAGGCGACCCTGGCTTGATCGGTGCCATATAAGGCAGGCCTATTGAGGTAGTGAATCCGGTATTGGGTGCAAAAAGCCCTACAGTCTTGGGGATCTTCTCCGTATTTAGTGGGCATAGGAGCAGTAGGTATGTTAGGACCCAATCCTGGTGGTTGCAATGCGGCAGGGACTATAACTTAAGTACCGTCACCCCTAGGAGAAGAGGTTCTAGGGGGACTGGTGACGCCTCCTGCCATTTCCCATGGGTGACCTACAACTGGACCCTTTCCTGAAATCTATTCTACTTTTGTTTCGAGGGTTGTCATAGTCTGGAACTGCACTGCACTTTCTTGTCTAGCAGTGTGGACTTCTGCATGCAATTTCTGTAAGGCATTGGTCAATTCTTTTAGAATGTCTTGCATGGCTCAGAAGGATAAGGAGGGTCTCGCAATCTGTCTGGATCAGGCTGGTTCTCAGTTGCTTGAGGGGTCTTTGGGAACCCTGAAAAACTGACACCTATGGCTCGATGTAAACCCCCTGATTCCTAATGGAATATATAGGAAAATAAGTGGTTGACACAGTACAGGGGCGTCTTAGTGGCTGCACACCCTTTCCTTGTGGTACTCCAGGTCCCCGAATCAGGAGCTGCAATGGTGACAGTGGTAGAGGATTTAGGAACCTGTGTGGTGTTTTCACAGCAGTAATTTATCAACACACAACACGTAAACTGGGATGCCATAGCATAAGGCCAAATACATGATCTCCTGTTGTGTCAGGATAGAACCATCTAGAGTGCCAGTTCTGATCTGTTATTGTCACAGAATCAAAAGGTGGATTTAGGAGATCCTCTCCTTATATGTCTCACTGCGGCACAAACTGAGTCTAGATCAGAAACCCCCAGTCACGTGAGAAATATCGACTTGGCAACTCTGACCCGCTACAACAAAAAACATGCCAAACAATGCACTGTATCCCCTATACAGTAGGGGATACTACAACTGAACACTTACTTGGGTACTCCAAGCCATAGCAAAGACCGGAACTCTAGTCCATCCGAAATGTCTAAATAACTAAAAATACCTTGGAATGGGAACCGCAGACTTGGATGTGTCATCTAGGCAGTTTACGAGACAACACGCTCTGCTTCTCCTTTCGTTTTATAATGAATGAAGGAGACGCAGCACTCTTTGAGCATGCGTCTCAATGCGGTTCTCAGACCGGAACTAGAGCGAACCTCGTACTTCAGTACAGGACACTCGGTGGCCATTTTGGGTACAACGCCTCACAACTAGAAGTGAGGTTATCGTGGTGACATCTCAGAAAGGGCAATCACAACGTGATGCATGCAATCATAAGCATGGAGATCCTCCCTGGCACCGGCTAAGCTACCCTTCTGTCCAATTAAGGCAACACATGCTTCAAGGCACCTTGGTGCCGACGTGTCCACGTCGGTTCCCACAGGCAACCAGGAAGTAGGGGCGCAGTCCGAGGGTGAATCCTGACAAATTTGGGGAGAAGGTGGCATGTGGCACAAGCTGGCCACCACCGAAGTTCCGAGTACCACTGTGGAATGTCGATGATTCTGGGAAGTAGCCCATGAGGGAGCTGGTCAATCCATCGGGTGGTCCGGGGACACTTCAAAAGGCTCTGGATGGCTGGATCCACAAGAAAGTGTTGAGACTAATTGATCCCACTAGTCCAAGGCTGAAGAACTGCTCTGGGTCTTCAGAGATTAGGCACAGGATCAGGGCTTCACCGGGCCGAACAATGGAAGGGATACTGAGCCCCATCACCAGTCGTCTGAAATCTTCAGCAGTCTGCTCCTCTTTGAGGGATTCTTGGCTCTGACGTAGATCTCAAGAAATGGCTGCAGGAGTCCTCCTTTTATCCAAGATTCGAGCTGGAAACAAGTCCAAGTCCACCAATGGTAAGGATCCGTATCAGTCAAACAGGCAGTAGTTGTCCAATCATGGACAACTACTGCTTTCACATGATATAACGCGTCTATGCACAATTGTTTCAAGGCGGGACGAGGCAAGGGAGGGGAACAGAGGGAAGACAAAGACAACGTTCTTACTAGGCCAGGTGACATTGAGATTGCGCAAGTGCAGGGGAGAGGGAAGGGTGAAAAGTGCCAGGGGCAGGGGAGGAAGGGCTAGTGAGGTCAGCAGGTGGCAAGTGCAAGGGTTAAGGGTACACAGCAGGTGTCCAATAAGTGCAGGTAAGGGGGCTGTAGGGTTGCATATACAGACCCAAGTGCAGGGGTTGCCAGAAGGCAGTGTGGGTATGCAACTGAGTAGGAAGTGACCTGGGTCCGAATTCAGAGGTGTTAGGGAGAATTCTCAGAAATGTGCTAATTCCCTTCTACCTTAAAGACCCCTCGGGACATTTGCTGGACTTTACGACTTTTTACTTTTTATACTGGTCGATAGTTTGACCGTATCCCCACTCTCTCATGTGTTTTCTTTGATTTGGACCCTGTATTTCTTTTTGGTTTTTGGAGTCTCCATAGGCATCATCTTTTACATTGTGACACACAGCACCTTGAGTGCAGTGGCACAGCGAAGTCTTTTAGATTTTCTAAAGGTTTAAATACCTTCTCTGGGATAAACTACTGTTTCCAAGAGCAGTGAAGTGAACTTGACTTTACTTACATTTGTAACTTTCTAGACCAAGCACACACTATCTTACAATAGGGTTCTGGAGGGGCTACTTAGTTTGCCTAGTTTCTCATGTAACATTTTTTATGTTACCCTTTCTACAATTAATGGCTGGTGGCAGTGGTTTACTTTTTACTACCATTGAGTGTTTTTACCGCGGGCTGAGCTAGCAAATACAGTAAGACTCCTATGGGTGCCCATTTTGTCAAAATGGCCCCGGTCTTCGTTTTTGCCATTTCTTTTTGTAAAGGTCCTTCTTGAGATTTACTCTGCGTGCCAAACCAGGTTTGGTCCCTTTGTTCATTTTGTCTTTGGCTGGCTTCAATGCTGAATCCTGCTCTATGGCTCCAGCGTGTCTGGCAGGGCAGGAAGCAGGGGAGGTGCCCGAAACTCCCTGTGCTTAATCCCCTTGGTTACAGGAATGCACCCAGAGGTCACTGGCTGGCTGACTGTCCTTGGAGGACCGCCACCCTGCGGTGTGATTGACTGCTAGGCTGCCGCCGACCTTCAATCCGTAGTTCAGGAGTCTCCAGACGTCATCCCTCTTGTCCCCATGACTGAGGCCCAGGAACAGTGGGATCTGCAGACCTACACTGGAACAGTAGCCAGCTGGAACCAAGTTCTTCATAGATAAGGTACTGTAAAATTAAGGGGACTTACCTCTTGTTGTGTAGCCTTGCTAGCTCTCAGGTGAGACTTGCCCTGGTTGCTTTTGCCGAGTTGCTTGCAGCTTTGCCCCCACAAGCCTCCCAGCTTGTGGCCCAACAGTGATTTCATTTTTACAAACATTTCTAAAACATTGTGTAAGACTTTGTCTGCTTACCTCCGGAAGTGCTTCAGCTTCACCAAGAGCCAATAGTATTCTGTGTACTTAATAAGTGTTGAGGATGACTTGCACTAGAGTCAGGCATAAGTTGTTTACCTGACAGTAGATATCCAACTACAATCCCAGCCCTTATAGAAAGTATGTTTAGATGTTACCCTCGATCCAACCACGATCCTTCATAGGTTTTTCTTATTTGCCACGTAGCTTGATGTCACGTATGACAAATTCTTATTATATAAGTGTGTTTTATGTATTATGCATTGAGAGCTTGTCCTTTGTGACTCCCTGTTTTAGATATTTGATATTAATTAATATTGAAACAGGCAAATGATACTGTGCCAACTTCCTGAGTATGTCTGATTATTTGGTGTAAGAGTTACTCTGCATCCCATCCTTTGCATTACATGTTACTGATTAAGAACTATGTTTATTACGGTAACAGAGTACTTGCCCAAGCTGTCCCCAAGATTACCATGAAAGAATGGAGGGTACCTGCCGATTTGACTTTCCGACTTGTAGCGCTTCCCGAAGTGGCTGCTGTCACAATCTTGTCCGTAGATCTGGAAGGCTTGCTTGTGTCCGCTAGAAGGATTGTAGTGCTAGGAACTGACCCCGACGGGTGCTAATGGCGCACTGTGTTGTGTATTGACCCAAATTACTTCTACGAGAAGTGACAGACAAGGACCTTTTTGAAGATGACAATAATGATGGAGAAATGATCCTCGAGCTGTGTATACCCTGTGACATAATGATACAATACAGAAAAGTGCAGAGCCCCCTGTTGGCTCTTGTCAGTGAACCACCCCCATTCAGTGAAGGTGATTTGCAATATGTCCCTGCACATCTGTGGACAACAAACCTGCATGATGTGGGCATGTTAAAAGAGGTAGCACTTGTGGAGATAATGCAAAAACCAGATGCAATACTCCCGCGGGTCAAACAATACCCCCTGTCCAGAGAAGCAGAAGAGGGGATTCAGGAAGCACTACAGGCCCTGTTACAGCAAGGGATCATTGTGCCCTCAACCTCACCATGTAATACGGCTATATACCTGATTAAAAAGCAACAGGGGGCAGTTGGAGGATGATTCAGGATGCAAGACCCCTTAATGACATTGTACAGAAAGATTTTCCACTTGTTCGTAACCCAGCATAAATTTTGTGCAGCATTCCCAAAAAAGCCACCCATTATATGGTGGTAGACTTGAAGAATGCATTTTTCTCAGTGCCCCTCCATCCAGACTCGCAGAACCTTACCGCATTTACCCTGGGAGGAAAGCGCTATCAACACACCCGCTTGCCCCAGGGGTACTGTGAAAGCCCCAGTTTTTTTAACCGAATACTGCAGATCTAGGGAACATTCAGGTGCCCAGCACGATCATTCAATAGAATAGACCAGTAGATGACCTACTGGTCTGCAGTGACAGCAAACAGAGCTGTCAAGGGATTCCGTTGCACTACTACAGTTGCTAGCAAAGAAAGGGTACAAAGTGGACAAGAAAAATCTCCAGTACTGTTTACCGGAAGTGCTCTACTTAGGGCAGCTTATCTCCAAGGATGGCAAAAGGATTATTTGGACAGGATTATTCCGGACAGGGCAGGGCACGGACAGGGCAGCTACAGTGCGTGGCACTCCCAAGCCACTCACAGTGAAAGACATGCAGAAGTTCCCAGAGCTCTGCAAGTATTGGAGAGCATGGATCTTATATTACGTGGCATACACCAGACAGCTCCAAAAAGGCCTCAAGGATGCCCAAAAAGAGGGCGACACGATCCAGTGGGAAAATGAAATCATGACCAATTTTAATGCTCGAAAAGAATTGATTTCAACAGCTCCTGTCCTAGCCACTCCTGATTACACACAGGAATTATACATTTTCTCCCGCTCAAATGGCCCACTTATGACAGAAAGTGCTCACGCAAAAGAGTTAAATGGGTCACAAAATGCTAGTGTACTATAGCGGCACACTCGATTCTCTCATGCAGGAACAGTTCGATTGCAAACAAGCCCTCGCTGCCGAAGCCTTTGCCATTGAAAAGAGTTCCACAATTGTCACGGGAGGCCCAGTAACACTTTACGTCAAGCACTCACTCTTTGATATACTAGATCGCTCCAAGTACACACTCTCCGCACAAAAAGCGTTGGCATATGAAATAATACTGTCCAGATCCCATATCCATGTATTGTGGTGCAGAACAGTAAATCCTGCCACGTTTTTCACTGAGCCATGCATGGCTGCGGACCTACATCAGCATTATTGCGCTTCATATGCAGGGGAGGGTGACGATATCCCCAAAGCTAAAGACAGCCCCATTAGAGGAAGGGTAAGTACTTTTCATTGATGGGTCAGCGTCCATTAACCAAGACACAGGTGAGAAATATGTTGGGGCGGTAGTGGTGCACCTAGAAGAGGGAGAATACAAAACACTGGTCATGAAAAGACTGCCCAGACATTATTTCGCACAAGCAGCAGTACTCGTAGCACTGATAGAAACCCTGCAGGCCTCAAAAGGGTGCTACATTACCATCTATTCAGACTCTGCATATGTCACCACCACGGTGCATGCAGGTCTGTCACGTTGGAGAAGGAGGGGTTTCAGAAGAGCAGATGGCTCATCAGAACAACACACAGCCTTACTTAACTCATTGATCTCTACCCTTGCAGAGCCCTCTGTCGTTAAATGCGTAGCACACACCCACAATACAGACAAAATATCATTGGGTTATGCAGCTGCCGATGTGGCAGCCAAGGAGGTGGCATACCTCCCATACCCACATTAACAGAATACATTGTGACCACATCCTATACAGAGCAGCACACGGATGCCTACGCAGCTCCCCCATTAGCACAAATTATTGAACTACAGCGCATGGCACCCACAGAATAACAGGATCTATGGCTCAAACATGGGTGCGTCCAATCACCCACAGATCTCCCATGGAGACAACAGGCCACAGGAAGGGTAGTAATGCCAGTGGAGTTACTCTACACGTTGTATGCACAGTTACATTGTCCATCTCACAGCTCTAAGCAACACATTGCAGCAGAACTTCAGGAAGATTGGTGTATCCCAAATTTACAGGAGCACCTGGGAAAACATTGTGGTCCAATGTACAACATGTCAAGTGTTCAGCACTGGAATGACACTGAAAACTCTGAGAGGGACATTGGCCCACCCTGTGGGTCCCTTCTGTGAGCTGCACATTGACTATGCAGACATGGGAGAAAGGTGCAATGGGGCACGATATCTAATTGTGGTGGTGTGTTCATGTTCCTGGTGGGTTGAGGCTGGCCCATGTACCCACCCCGACTCCAAGTGTGCTGCATAATTTCTTGTCAGAGAGGTCTTCCCCCATTGGGGGATATGTGATGTCTATGATCAGACAATGGGATGCAATTTTTTAGTGAACTTTTCTAAGAGGTGACTACTCTGCTGGTGATTATATAACGTATGTGTTCCATTTACCGCCCACAAGCAAATGAAATGGTGGAGAGAATAAACGGCCTCCTTAAAAGCAGAGTTTCCAAACTATGGAAAACCTTGAAAAGGAATTGGGTGTATTGCCTGCCCCTAGCACTTTTCCATTTGTGCACACAGCCCAGTAAGGACTACCACCTGGAGATAGTAACAGGCTGACACATACAAACACCCCTGTCACCAGTAAGGAGAGCATCAGAGACGCATAGAGCAGAAACTTTTCCGGGTGAAGAGTTCAAACAGTACCTGACCCAACTCACACGGGCAATCAGATGCATCTCAAAACAAGTGGCACCATCCCACACGGAGGACAGGGAGACTACGACTAACCCACTGTTGCCTGGGGAATGGCTCTATGTAAGAAGCTTTGCCCGAAAATGCAACACACCTAGGTTCCATGGGCCCTATAAAGTGGTGTTTTCCACCCCTATTGTAGTAAAGGTGGAGGGGCTGAGATATTGGATACACCTTTCTGGTGTTCGGAGGGCACCACAAGACACCACACCAAACACCCAGACAGAAAAAAATACCACTACCTCAAACCAGTGGTTCTACGCTGACCATATTTGTGCATCTGAAAATAAGTACAGTACATGCATTACTTCTAGAGCATGAGCTATAGAAACTTTCTTACTCTCTCTCTCTCTCTCTCTCTCTCTCTCTCTCTCCCTCTTTCTTTCTCTCTCTCTCTGTCTCTCTCTCTCTCTATCTCCTCTCTTATTCATCTTATTTTACCCTCCCCATCTGCTGCCCTCCACGTTTTTCCAATTTCCATAGCTGCAACGATAATATAGATGGCACCACTAAGAACTCATTGAAATGTGGCTAGTAGTAGAAGTAGAATTAGTATTACTAGTCCCTACAGCTATGACTGTGGCCTCCACTTTACAGCGATGTTGTTCACAATATGTATGTTTGTTTTGGGTATTTATTGGGGGGCATCTTTTATCTGGCCGGGCCATCTAAAAGAAGGTGTGAGGGGTTTAAATGGACCTACAATGGGAATACACCCCCAAAAGATTACAAAACTAGATTTCAATTAAACAAAAATGCTTTTAAATGTTACTGCATCTTTCTTAAATGTTACTCCAATGCCGCCCAGTGTCCCCAGTTCTATTTGTACTCTACAAACGCTAAAATCGACCCCCTTTTCTGATTTGAATGAAGCTGAAGTTCTTATAACGCCAACACATGATACAGGTTATAATAATAATATCCTTGTGAATAGAAGCAGCTCCCAAACCACAATATGCAAGAGTACACTGTTCAAACTATTGCTGCCAGGGGTAAAACAAACCCTAGGTAAGGACAACATTACTAAAGAAACAATAGCAGTAAGGACAAGCCTCACATTGTGTAGTGACAGAAAAAGAGGGCAAGTGCACCTACGTTAATATGATGCATATCATGGCTTAAGATTAGAAGTGGTGGGAGACATTCACCACCCCAAACACTCAAACAGTTGGTACTCCAACATGTTCCTTAATACTGCATGCATCTGGGGCACCAAATGTCTTAGTACCTCAAGAAGTACCCATGATAGAAGCACCATGTCTGTTCACCTTGCACTATGTAGAATCAAAGGCACTTTCCAGACACACAACGTCCACCTAGAACTTCTCGACCCTCATCCCCAGAAGTGCAAAACAAGTTCCAGCAACCCTAACTGTCTCAAAGAAACCCATCGATGTGATTGAGGGAACAAGATACATCAATAATGATTGGCAAGAGCAAACATATAAGAGCAAACATATAAGAGCCCTGTGCCGATCATCAAAGGAGCAGCACATGACCTGGCACCATTTATTACTAACCTTATCAATGCCTCCTTCAAAACCGAATTTGTGCCTGATAACTTAAAAGACACTTGGGTCATACCACTACCCAAAAAAACAACCCTTGACCGAGCCAACCCATCTAACTACAGGCCGATAACAACTGTACCTTTCTTACAAAAAATACTAGATAGAGCAGCCTACCTGCAAATACAGGCCTATCTAGAATCGAACAATCTTTTGGGACTAAGGCAATCTGGCTTCCGACCCAGACATGGCACGGAAACTGCCCTAATAGATCTCACTACACAGATCCAAATCTTAAAAGATAACGGTAAACTTGCACTCCTCCTACTGCTTGATCTGTCAGCAGCTTTGATTTGGTCAACCACCAAACGCTCTGCCACCACTTGAAATCTGCAGCACACTTCTCCGACGCAGCCACTGCCTGGATCAGCTCCTTCTTGGCAAACAGAACCATGAGGGTCTTCTCTCCCACTGATTCGGCTGAACCTTCACCGGTACCTTGTGGGGTCCCGCAAGGCTCTTGTGTGTCTCCAACACTCTATTATATATTTACAAAGCCCCTCTTTGATATCCTTGACTATCTGGGTGTCACGTATACTAATTATGCAGACGACACCCAGATACTTATTCCTATCTCTGGTGATTATGCAACACACAGCAAAACCCTTAATGAAATTTACACAGTAATACAAGCGTGGATGGCACATCATGGACTTTGTCTCAACGACGAAAAAACTGAGATGCTCATCCTTGGCACCCACGCTAAACTAAAAAAACTAAATACGGCCTTCAAATCCTTCACTATAGATGGTAATCCTATCCCCGTCTCAAACAATACTAAAACCCTTGGTATCTACCTCGATGCCACCTTATCCTTTTCTAGACAAACCAATGCAGTAGCATCATCAGCCGCTTACACTTGTAAACTCATCACCGCATGTAGACCGTTTATCTCCACACCTAACTGCATCACACTTGCTAGAACGTTAGTTTTGTTCAAAGTAGACTACTATAATGCCCTCTACTTAGGCACTAGCCACAAAAATATTAACAAACTACAAGTAATTCAAAATAATGCCATCAGGGCAGCCCTCAATATCCCTAAAAAGTTGCATATTTCAGAGACTAGACGTAATCTGCATTGGCTCCCAATTGAGCACAGAATATCCCTCAAAACTCTTGCCCTTACACACAAAGCCAGGGCTAACCTGGCACCTTCTTACCTCACCAACCAACTTACCCCACACACTTCATCTAGACCACTTAGAGCAGCTCAAGCAAACACCATGTCCATACTGAGATTCAAACTACACAACTCCGGAGGAGCCAGCTTCCCCGTACAAGCCTCTAAAATATGGAACACACTCCCCGCTCCTCTCAGGTCAGAACCTTCCTTCAACGTATTCAATCAGAACACAAAGCGCTGGCTTCACGACCTAGACACAATGATAGCCTAACTTCCTAAATCCCAGTCCTACTACCTGCCCATTGTACGTATTGTAAATAACATAATATATACTAAATTATCTGCATCCTCCATTGCCTACCACCTGAACATTGCAAAATGTATGCATGTAACTGTAACACCAATGTCTGTATTTATCTGTAACCGTAACCATTGTAACCATTGCCTACTGCATTCAATTGTAACTGTAACCAGATCTAAAATTAGGCGCCCGTATGCCCCTGGTCCTGGATGCGCTTTATAGATAAACAAATACAAATACAAATATATATGCAAGGTCGAAGGACTTCTGGGGCTGTCTGAGAAAATTACAATACTAGTGGAACAGACCTGAGAGCAAACATGGACAGATCATATCACCAAGCTCACTTGGGTTGCGGCGCTCAAGAAACCAGTGAAGGTACATCTGCAGAAATCATAAGAACTTTGTTTTTTCGGCAAAGGGACAGTGGCTGTTGGGTCAAACGAACAATGCAATCAAACTCTCATAGTGCCTGACCTCAAAAGGGGCACAACTGCGCTGATGGACTATTACTGGATCTGCGGCCAGCAAGCATACTTGCACGTCCCACCTTCTTAGAGAGGCTACTGCATTCTGCCATGCTGGTCATGCCAGAGGAGCACCTGAATGGGGACACCTGTTCAATGCTCCCACTATGCCCCCCACCCAAGAAGCTTGACGCCATCAAACCTTCGCAGGATCCCTGAAAGAGAACCCACTGACTGACTACACAGAAGAAAAAGGGCATCAAATTACATCCCGACTCCTCTGAACTGCTGGCAAAAATACCTGACGGATATAAGCACTACAATTCTGCAGAGAAATGTTTTGCATCCTTGGTACCCAGTATCCAGAGATGGGCCAATGCCAAGTGGCTCCAGATAGTTTGATGGGAATCAATTCAGCTGGCAAACGATACTGAACAGGAGTTCAACATCATCAAGGTAAGTATTGGACCGCCTGACAGCTATGAAGGGTGGTGTTTGAAAAAAGATCGGGAGTTCATGTTGCACATTCATACCTTCTGGAGATGCTGAAAATGGGACATTGTCACACGTAATCACTGCTGTACATGAGCTATCGGTGAAAATGAAGAAAGAAGCTGGGGACAAAGAATACGACTGGATAACCCTCGCCTTCAGCTGGGTCCCATCATGGCTTGGAACATTGGTGAAAATGCTGGTCCCTATTATTGTGGTTATCCTGGTGGTCTTTTGCACGTGCCAATTAGGTCTCTGAGGTTGTGCCCAATAGTGCAATGATAATGGGGACTATTGGGAATAGTATAGTACCTCGTAATACAAAAGAGGCAGAGATCCAAACTGAGCAGAATAATGGCCACGCACACTACATGGTCCCCATCCTCATTGGCGAAATAGTTGACAACTTGTACCACACAACCATTGTACCTCCCCTGGATCCCTAAAAACTATAAAGAACTGTGGGTGGATTTAGCGGGTGATGGGGGTGTATATACATGACCTGTACACCTGAATAGTATGCGCAGCATGGGGAGAGTTGGAGGCATGTGTGCAGAGCATGGATGCCATAAAGGAAAAATCATCATCGGATGAAGCAGAAAGGCGCACAAATGAGCGGAAATGTGGAGGGGAGAATTAGTTACTGTAGAAATAATGAAAGGGGGAATGTTGGGATGGAGATTAGCCTATCCCACCCCCCTCAGCGCTTCCAGGTAAGGCAAACACCATATGAGGTAATATAACGTACAATAGGGGAGTAATCCGTACTATTATACAATGTGTAGAGGCACTGTAGCGCTTAAAGATAGATGAGTGGCATTTGAAATCCATAGCCCATGTCTCCATTTTGTATTAGGCCCAAAAGGGAAAGATGGTTCACGTTCTCGGCTCACTGGGCCTAATTCTTGCAAGATAGACTGACTTTGCAGAGCCCTGTTCCCACCAAAGTCCACTTCCCCCTTGTCCTTCCAGTGTTGCGAATATCTAGTATCTTCTAAAGAGCCCTGCAAAAGCGTTAGACACCAAACTGCCATCAGGCCTCTAACCCCCACCCAGCCAGGCCAGAGCCAGTCCTACACCACTGACTCGAACATCACACCTTTGCATTCCCCGATAAGCAAGTGAACCACAGGTTCTAACACAAATCAAGTGTCCACCGAGGATCTAAGCATGCACGAGGTACAGGTAGGAATACATTAAAGATCAAAACTCAGGGTGGAGACCTTGAGTGCGGGAACAGCGCTATCAGTGAAGACCTGAATGTGTGGGTCAGCGTGACTGTATTTTATCCGACCTTCCCCTTGGCACCATTTCCTGTGCCACCAGGTGCTTGCCGGAATGAGTTAATATATTCAGGCTTAGCTTCTTTAGTTTAGATAGGAGCAATGTATTCATGTGTGGCCTGACCTATATCGCAAGGATGAGCCCAGCTTACCCACGTGGATCCAGACCTAAGGTAGCAAACTAACCAATTACTGCCTGGCATCCCCTATGGAGTAGGCTCATGTGTAGGGTGCCTCCAATCAGTGTCACCCATGTGTACTGTATATTGTGACACTTTTGGGGCTTTTAAGTCCCTGTTTGTAACTGAAAAGACCAGCGCACTCTCAAGCAGCAGAGTCCTTTGCTGATATTTGTATTCTGTACAATTGAAACCTTGATATCCTTGCAAAGCTCTCTCCTGGACTATTTCCCTAGCGGGTTGTCTTTATTCTGGAGTGTGTGTAAAAAGGGACCTGCCTTCAAACCCCACCCTGTTACGGGAGGGTCCCGTACAACGGGCTTATTCAACTTTTCTCCCGACCCCCTAGTCTCAGTTTCATAGATTCTGGTTCGGAAATGTTAACTTCCTGTTTCCCAAGGGGCTTCATCATGTCTATCTTTTCCATCAACGACTGTAAGACATTATAGTTAGCTTTGATATCGTCTTTCATACCCTCGTAAAGAGAGACCAGGGTACAAAGAACTTTATTAATTTCCAATAATGTTTTGTTCATCAGAGCTTGCCAATGACGGTTCTCTGCCGAATTTGAGAGCCACTGAACCCTTGATAGTCAGAGTTTGAGTCACTGCGGGGCAGGAGATCGAAGGATTACCCATGTAGATCAAAAGGTCATCCACATATAGCGTGACCCGGTCTTCTGCACCCAAAGCCATTTGAATCCCTGCCAGACAGGGTCCATTCTAAGTTTAATTACCAATGGTTCTATGGCCAGAGTGAAAAATAAGGGAGGGAGGGAGCAGCCCTGTCTCATCCCATGTCCCAAAAGGAAGGTCCTTGAGGAGACCCCATTACTCTGACCTCAGCCACAGGAAAATAGAGCAAATGTATCCAGCCCACAAAGTTCCTCCTCAAACCCATGTCTTCCATAATTTTCAGTACGGAATCCCAATAAAGAGAGCCAAAAGCCTTCTCAAAGTCCACTGAAAGAAGAGCCAAGAGTTCCTTTATCAAGGGTGCTTGACTTATGGCCAGATGCCCTCTACGTATATACATGTGCGTTGATTGAATAGGCATGAACCCACATTGGCCCGGATGAATTAAGGAGCCGATTACCCCTAATAAACCGTCGGCTAGACTTTCTTCAGCCCCACGAATAAGCGATGTTCCCTCGAGTTACAGTATAATGACTCATAATATGCAGCGAATGTTTTGACAATTTCAGCATCTCCCATTAAAACCTCCCCTTTACCATCCTGCAGAGTCTTACATAACCAATTCCCCTACCCCGCCTTTCCAGCCATGCAAACATTTGACTCGATTTGTCACCAGATTCATGAATCTGACTGCGCTTACCCAGCGTGCCTGCTTAGCTTTGTCCAAAGCTACATTACGAACCATATGCTGGGCCTTCAGGAGGGCCTCCCGTGCCATATGAAATCCTCCTCGGCCACTCTTGAGGACGGTTCTGCCTCCCTCACTGCCAATGTGTGCTGATTCCGTTTTGCCAACACCAAGAAGCCAGACTCACCCTTGAGAACCGCTTTCTATGGCTCCCACAAAGCAACTGGGTTGTCCATTGAGCCTTCATTAATGGCAAAGTATTCCGATGTAGTGTGCGAAATAGCCTCTGTGAATTCAGGGAAAGTTAAATACTACGTGTTCAATCACCACACCGCTGTGGGCTTTCTGCGCCCACTTTTCAATTCAATGAGAAGCGGTGAGTGATCCGAAATCCCTCTAGCCAAACACTGAGCCGAGAGAAGCCTGTGACTATTATATTGTGGGCACATTGGGGTTCCTACTACATTGCAGCTTCGGTCCAAACCTACATCCATAACATCATTGAAATCCCAGCCTAAAACCCACAAATCAACCTGACTGTGTACTGACATCACCCAGAGATCATTCAGTAGTTCCAGCGTGACAGGCGGGGGTGCATAAACTGCCACAATGCATGGAACTGCCCCACACAGCTCCCCCCTGATCAAGACAAATCGTCCCCGGGAGTCTGGCCATAACTCAATATGTTTAAAGGGGGCCCTTTTGTGTATGAGAATCAGTGCGCCTAGGGTTCCCCTAGGGAATCGGGCATGAAAGGCCGTTTTGTACTTAGTTCTCATGAAGAACTTGCCTTCCGACCCAGCCAGGTGAGTTTCTGTGAGAAGGTCAAAATCTGGCAAATACCTATTAAGAAACTGCAGCACCAGCCACGTTTAATGCTAGAGCACAGGCCCCTTCACATTCCATGTTAACAGAGAGACCGCCCCATCATGTGCCACCCCACCTCCCCCCGAGATCCATGTAAAAGATCGAGCACTGCGAAAACCCGAACCCCCACCCAGGAGGGAAAGAAGCACCCACCCAACTTAAACGTCAAGCAATTCAGCCAAGCAATATAGGTAAACCAACAGATGTTGACAATCCCCACTACCCCGCACTTCACCCTCAACTGAAGCACCTGTTGCCCTAATGCTGTGTGTAGCATATAGGAGCAAACTAGATCAACCGTGTGCGGGGAGCCGCTGAAACAGTTATAGCAAAGTCAAGAACATATTCAGACCCTTTGATGGCGCCAAGGCCGTTCTAGTTGAAATTACATAAGTGTGAAGAGACTGGTCATGCCTGAAAGCCAGAGAAACTGGAAAAAAACAAACATCAAAAGTGGAGCACAGATTCATCTGTTGCCTGACATTCCATGAGCATCCTGTGTGTCCTCAACAGAGCTGGCACTTGGTTGTTCGGTGGAGTAGAGGGTGGTACCGTCTGCCGCAAACATCGTGAGACTGCTTTCGAGACTGGTTCTGCCTGGATTTGGTTCTCAAACCAATCCCACGCCTCTCAGGGAATGTTGAAAAGCAAGAGTATTTGCCCCCTGATATGCTTTCAACTGTGCAGGAAAGAAGAGGGTGCGTATTTGATGCCCCGAGAGATCAGCTTCTTCTTTATAGAGTAAAAGGACTGCCGCACTCACTGTACTTCCATGGTATAATCTGGAAAGAAAATCCAATTCTGGAACCATTATAGGAGATTAGGCGAGTGGAACCTAGCCATCTGTGACAAGGCATCTCTATCTCTATAGTTCAATCGTTTAGCAATCACGGTGCATGGAGGAGCACCAGGTACTGGACTAGCTGCAGGAATTCAGTGGGCTCTTTCTATTGAAAAGAGGTTGGACAACTTTGGTGACATGAGATCAGTCAACCGCTGATCCAGAAAAGGTTCTTTAAGGGCCCTTCTTCCTTCCCTGGCAGCCCTAGGATGCAGAGGGTGGTCAGTTTTGATCGTCCTTCAATATCCTCAGTCCTGTCTTCCAAAGATTTAAGTTTCTGAGGGACAGATGCTTCTCCATCTGTCTTATGGCATGCTCCGAATCCGATATCCGCTATTCCGCCTCCCCCACTCTCGAGGACAGATGGCGGAAGTCTTGGCAGAGGAAGGATCCCTCAAAAGACAACCCATTTATCTTTTCCTCCACAAAGGTTCGCGATTGAGCATTAGCTCCCATTATGACTGTATGCGAGACCCAACGGCTGAAACATTCAAGGCCGAGGGTTGGGAGGGCAGAAGATTGTTCTTTGTCGATTGGTCCATTTTGCTCTGTTGCGAGAGTTTCTTGAGTTTGTTCTTTGCTATGTTGCTATAAAGAACGTTAAAATGAAGGAGTCTCCAACACCTGGTGGAGTCTCCCAAACAGAGAATCAGCAGTGATCAAGTAACGGTGCGGCCCTGGTATACCCCCCGCCTTTGGCTCCACAGGCTTCACTATTGATGTACGGCAGGCGAGCAATCCCTTGCCGCTATCAGCCGGCTGCTCTTCTTTGTAGAACGGTTCCAACGATGATTTGTCGATTAGCTGCAGGACCCTCCTTTTATCCAAGATGCAGGCTGTAGTCTAGGCCAAGACCAACAATGGTAATGATCGCACCCTTCAATCCTGGACAACCACTGGGCATCACTTCTGTCCAGCAACAGACCTTCGGGCACAAGAGGATGTGGCATGGGACCAGACAGTCCCAGCTCCCTGATCTGGCTCACGCACACAAAGCCCACTTGCCTGCTTTGCTGCTTTCCCCGGGAAAGGGATTACCGTATATGGCAAATCCTGACCTGAGAAGGCAGGAAAGAAGTCCACTGGACAAGATGGCCAAAGAACAAGAGAAAATCTCGTGGAAATATCGTGGGCATTTTAGGGTACGAGACAACTTTAGTAGCAATTTGCTGTAAATGCAAAATTGCAGTAGAAAAATACCACAAAAACTGTAAAAATCACTCAGCTGCCACCAGCTTGTTTTAGGCACATTGTCAAAGTAACCAAAAAGCCAACTTTACTGTAAGGCGATGTGTGCAGACGTAGGGCCTCATCATGAGTTGGGCGGTACCCCTTAAATGCGGTGGTAACGCATTTAAGGGCTGGTCTTATCATGAGTTGGGCGGAAAGTATGGAGTTTTACCTCCAGCTTTTTGCTGAAGGTAACCATCCTGTTTTCTGCCCATTTTAGACGCAATTACCGCACACTATTACTGCACAGTAATAGTGCCGACAAACCCAATTGGGTCCAATGCACCCAATGGGGAAAGGGGCTTAACTGCCCAGCCACTACTCGTGATCCGGTGCTACCAGCGCTGGACCGAGTAGCAGTAATGCTAATAGTGCTGGAGGTATCCTGGCGGTATTACCGTTGGGATACCACCAGACTCGTGAGGAGGCCTTTAGTCTCTCACCACTGACAGCAGAAGACTTTAATGACCTCCAAAAGGTCAAGACAGGGTTCAAAACAGACAGAAAGAAATGCTGTCCAATAGGAACCTGTGGAGAGAAAGGTCCAGAAAAAAAATATTTCCTAGCTGTTTTTTAAACATAGTTTATTTTCCTTCTTTAATAGACAGTATTTTCCAACCCAATTGTGCTTAATTTCTTCGGCTAAATGCAATTCTTTGTCCAGCCAGGATTCAGATGTGTATCTGCGGCTTGCTCACATATCTCACAGCAGACAGATACCCCCCGCAGCAATCTGGTTGACTACTCACCCGAATATCCCAGTCGCTCCCCAGATAGGATCGACCATAGCTGAACTCGTAGGGGGTCTCATTGACGAGGGTAACGCAGTAGTTCCCCATGGTGGCCGCCCAGCGTCACGTCTCTGGGGTGCTATGGGAACGTGCCCCGTGGCTGAATTATCTCTGGGGAACAAAAACAGAAATA
Source organism: Ambystoma mexicanum (assembly GCF_040938575.1). Lineage (NCBI taxonomy): Eukaryota > Metazoa > Chordata > Amphibia > Caudata > Ambystomatidae > Ambystoma > Ambystoma mexicanum. The sequence goes on from NC_090935.1 coordinate 26,492,599, forward strand.
ATGGATAAATGAAAGAAAGAGTGAAACACAAGAGAGGTCATGGCACTGGAAAAGAAAGAGTTAAGTGCAGAGGAAAGAGAACTGAGTAATAGAGGCAGAGGACTTAAGTGCTTTTCCAGTCACATGAAGACAATCTGCGGCCATTTCACTACATGTAAGGACCTCTGCAGCAGCAGAAAGCCGATCCCCCAAATTCAGAAATATATCCCCCTAAAGAAGGGGGCAAGGTGGAAACAATACTGAAGCCACATACATAACTAAGCCATAAAAGATTGGTGTTACTCGTATTAATCTCAAGGGCATTATCAAACAGATATGGATGAAAAGAAGATAGCTTCCTTTATAGGCAATGTCGTCAGCATCTTGCCAAGCGACAATGTCGTCAGCATAGGCCACCCTCTGTATAGGGGTGTCCTCAATCTTTGGAGAAAAAGAAAGCCGATTATCTGTCAGGTGTTCATTGCATCGCATTGGGGCCAGGACACACCTTTGCTGAAGCCCATGGGCAATCACGAGGGGCCTAGTATGTACTCCCATGGTCCCCATACTAACCCTTGTAGTAATAGAATCAGCATCATCAAAAGACCCTTACCGTGCCCCAATGGATCAATTTATTCCGCAGCTTGGACCGGGTAACTCGGTCGAATGCTGACGTAACTTCAATAAAGGCCCTATAAAGTCCATCTCCTTCTGATTAAGAGCGTCACCCACTAATGTATGCCTTCTTCCGTAAATTCGCAAAGACGGCATGCCTGCCCTAAAGCTGGGGCGCGTTTCTGAAAGGATGCTCCCTTTCCTGCATACCAGGTAATAACCTCGAATAGGGGTTTTATACTTATGTTGTCCGGGGTGTAAAACATTGCAATTAATCAATAGCTTGAAAGAGATGTTTGCAGTCCCATTTTAGTCATTTAATTTTACGCTGAGTCAAGTCTCCTTTCTACGTTGCACATTTCCAACTTCCTAACAAAAAGGTATTACACAATGGTCTTCAAAGTTTTTATACCAAGGGCCCCTGAGCGATAAAAAAAAGAAATTCCGGGCCACCCTTATGCCTGCCCTTCTGTGTCGGTGTCATTTTTATAATTAAAAAATGTTTATGTAGATCGACGCCGGAAGGGCTACAGGAAACATAACTTGTAATGCAAGCTCTGAAAAACGCACATTTTAAGCCTCGGAACAAAAATAGAGAAAGGACTATATTGCTGTGTTACAAGAAGGATGCGGGCAGTTGCTGTGTACCCTGGCCGGACGCCTCCCTGCCCACTGCTGCTGCAGGGGAAACGAGGACCATGGGGTCTCTGATCCATCAGTGCTCATTCCTCCTACAGCAGGGGTTGCACTCACCAAATGCACAGCCACCATTTGCAAGGCCGGACACCTCCCTGGCTTCTAATGGTGCAGGAGAAATGGGTACCATGGGGGCTCTGATCCATCAGTGCTCATTTCTCCTACAGCAGGGGTTGCACTCACCAAATGCACAGCCACCATTTGAAAGGGCCGGACACCTCCCTGGCTTCTAATGGTGCAGGAGAAATGGGTACCATGGGGGCTCTGATCCATCAGTGCTCATTCCTCCTACAGCAGGGGTTGCACTCACCAGATGCACAGCCACCATTTGCAAGGCCGGACACCTCCCTGGCTTCTAATGGTGCAGGAGAAATGGGTACCATGGGGGCTCTGATCAGTTTTGTCTGATGTCAGCCTTGTGTGCCGAGGGCAGCGCCACGTGAGCCAAATGCAACTCCAGATTCTTGACTTAGTCCAACCAACTAGTCAATGTGAAAGCCTTCAAAGAAACATTCTATGAAGAGAATAATCTTGGATTGACCATTGCAACTGTTTAGCTCCTGCAGGAACGAACATTGACATTAATTACCACTGAATTGTCGATATAGTCTAGGAGCAAATGGCAAAGGCTCACACTTTGTAAATTACAATGTATTATTCTCAAGAATTTAAAGATTATTTTAGTAAACGGAACTTTTGTCTTTTTCTTTTTTTAAAGAAACTGTTTTAATCGATTTTCTGCAATATTTTCCACTCACGTGTACACGTGTACAATCCAATCAATTCAACAACAAACATATGTGAGCAAGTCCCCTCTTCCCCTCCTCTGTGCTCCCTCCCCCTTTCAGAAATCACGGCATTCTATACTATAAGGGAACAGCACCGGAAGGGCATCCAGCGATTGGTTCACTTCATATCAGGCCTATTAAGTTCGCCACACAAAGCCTAAGGTCAGGCCATTATAGTCATTTTTCCTATATTCAAGAACCGGGTTCCAGACGGTCATAAACGTTGCTAGCGCATCTCTGACAATAGCTGTAGGTTTCTCCAATGGTAAAGTATGCCGGCTCTTATTCAACTCGGGGTCAGCAGATGGAGGCGCTGTTTGTTTCTGGGGATTTAGGGTGATAAATTGAGCCCCCAACAGAAGATGGGCCATGCACTTGGTCATCCTAAATTTACTTACGTGCATTTACGAGGTCCCTTGGGCTCTCAAAATGAACTTTTATTAAGACTTCAATATCCGTTATTGAAATTCATTCTGCAGTGCTCTGAATTGTAGGTGTTTGATGAGCATCAGTCACCAGTTATGTTTGTTACTTATGATGGGATTTGCCATGGTGAGTCTTATTTCATTTGTTAAAAACTAGGGCGTGGGGTTTTTTGTTGGTTTGGCCGGGCCTGCTGTTCTAACTGTGATTGGAATAGAAGAAATACTATACTGTAGAAAGAAAGACTTCATAGGGTGATTTCCATTTTAAGGCAAAGAGAGAGAATAGTCTAGGTTTTGGGATTATTCGATCTTCTGAAGATGATGCATGATTGCAGGTCCCAGGGTATTGGCGGTTTGCCACCGTTGAAGGTCACAGCTTGTTGTGGGATTGCTGAAAATGCAGGTCGTCTCAAGACTGATTGTTCCCACTAATCTAAAGGGGAGAGTCATACTCCTCTGAGTTATCCTGATGCTTGGAATAAGGGGTCGGACAGATGTGATTACACAGAAGGCATCTCTGGTCACCTGGAAACGACGGTGGGATTCTCTCCTCTTCTTGCTCGTCGATTCTTCAGTTATGATAAAATATGGTATGGCATTTATAACGCACCTATACACAAGTGTTTCAATGCGCGAGGGTGCGTTCCAGGGATCAGTTTACCTTCAGCCTCTAGATTTATGTATTTTATGCAGGAACCCAGCCAATCCGCACCCACGCACAATTCATACTCTGGGTGTCCTTACAGGACAGCCAGTCCCCCTGTTGGATCTAGTTCCAGGCAGGCACACCAGAAGACAAAGAACATTGGAGTTTCGGAGGCCTCCCCCATTTGCTGTCCTCACAGAGACAATGGAGTCTTTGCAGGCTTCACAAAGGATCACCACCGAAGACAAAAGTAAAATCAGAAGCCCCCTCACCCAACACGGCAGAAGAAGGATCAAGAAGGGGCAAGAAATTAAAAAAAAGAACACTTACCATTTTGGGACCCTTCTATGCACTACCCCGGCTGTCAGTACAACTGTTAGGTAAGGTTTTCACAGAAGTGGTAAATCTTCCTGACCTGGCTCAACTCCAGAACCTTTTGCTTTACTAGTGGGATATTTTTCCTTAATACCTCAGTGAGTGGGAATCTTTTTCCACGCTCACAAAATCTTTGACTCTTTTTATGGGTGTCATTTTTTTGACTCTCCATGGTGTCTTTATATTGTTATCCTCTTTAACAACTTACTTGCAATAAGTGCCTGTTGTTGCTGGGTGGCCCTAGGGGCTCCCCTTTTAACTTTCTTTTGCTAACCTTGAGAGAACTGCAGTTCCCAAGGGTAGAAAGGATCTTTGGATCCCTTTTACATTTTATTCTGTGAAACCAGCACACCCCACCTTATGTGGAGTGCTGGGGAGATACAATGTATCCCCTTTCACATTAAAACTGTAACAATTCTGTTACAGGGACAAGCTTACCTTCAATGGCTGGTGGCAGTGATACCTTGTATTAATTTGGTGCACCTTTAATGTGGGCTGTGTTCACAGCTGCAGTAAAGGCACCTAAGAGTGCTAATTTTACCAAAATGGCCCGTCTTCTTTTTTTGCCCTTTTAGTGTTTCTTGTCATTTCTTGTTCCTTCCCCTGACATCCAGGATGGGACATTTCCTTGTGTGATTTATATCTTCAGCGGGAGTCCCCTGGACTCCCCACCCAAGCTCCAGTCTGTCTGTGAGGGCAGGAAGAGAGAGAGGAGTCCAAAACTCTACAGCCCTTTGTCTCCCACCTTGCCTGAATGGGGACAAATTCCAGTGGGGGGCTGGCTGTCCTGATTGGACAACCATACCGCCCCTTCTTGTAAAATGAAGGGAGAGAATGCAGAGGTTGTGTTGTAATTCCTGATAAATACTCCGAACCTGGAAGGTGAAGGGTAGTCGACCACTGGCACTTAAACCTAAGAGGAAGATGAAGGAAAAGCAGCTGAGACGATTTCCACCGACCAGAGAGCCTGCTGTGTAACCCAAACCTGCTGCAGCCCTTCCTTCCAATCGACATGGGGACTCCGGAAACGATGACTGTGACCCAGAGCCTGGTGAGACCCACAGAAGACCTGAATTTTGAGCCATCCCACGCATACCTCAATACCCTTGGACCTCAAGCCACTATGCGCTGCATGGTCTTCCAAATTCCGAATCTTGCTGACACTTCGTGGGCATCCTGTTGGATCTCCAGAGACACGAATCGAGTCCAAAAAGTCCCCTCACCAGACTGCTGGACCTTTGTAACGATGAGATTTCAACTGCGATTTTCCGTCTTCTTCTGAGCTCCTTGAAAAGGCGCCAAATTTGCCACATTCAGCTGTGAGGGAAACCTTGCCTAGAGCCTTCTTCATTGATCCCTGCTGAGGTCTTGTTTTCAGTCACCATGACAAGGAATCCACTGACTGGGGTTTTGGCTGCAGATCCTGAAGTCCTCCTGCTGCAATATCTTCTTCAATGCTGAGGTACTGTGTTGGCTTTGGTCTGCACTTACCTTAAGCCTGTTGGGATTGCTGTGTAGCTGTGGGGTGTTTTCTGTGATGGGGAAGCCTCTCATCCAGTGCACCCAGTCCCACTGCTAGAATCCTGCTAGAGTGTCTTCTGCAACGCCCCTGGACTCTCTTTTAACTCTAGAAGTAAAGTACTCACATGTTTGCTCAGTTTTCCTAAAGGAACTCTGACTTTTGCTACTAAAGAACCTAATCTGACACTGTCTGTTGCTCATTAGTCCCTAGTGACCCCCCCCCCCCCTTCTGCCACTGAGAACACTCATGCTCCAAGAACCAGGGAAAGACTTTGACGGGTTTGGGCCTTTTGCCTAGAAAAGAAAATAAGTGTTTAAAAGTTACTTACTTGTAACAGAGTTGGTTGGTAACTGGAACTCTAAGAGTGAACAGTTAAAAAAAGTTCTTACTTACCTTGGATGTGTGATGCACTTTTCTTAAAAGTATGGTTAACATCTTTTCTTCCTTGGCCACTGTTTTGCCAGTCTAATAGAAACTAGATGTGAAGGTGTATTACTCTCCTGTGATTAGGTTGTGCCTCTTCCCAAAAGTAATGCGTTGGTTTCACCAGATTATACCTGCATGATAATTGTATGAGTGTCCCCCAACTGGGTCTTGCTTCCTCTGACTTGCTGTTAGCAGGTTGTTATGCTTGAGCTAAAACATGGCGCTGATGCGCAGTGCATTCTGGGGGCACTCAGAGCTACAATGGATATTTATTCCATGCCTCAGTGAAAACTACACTTGCTTTGCTAAAAGACATGCTTTCAATGTTATTCATTGCTGAGCCTGGTATGCAGACCTCGGTCAAGGACTTTGTGCTGGGAAGGCTGGTTTTGTTATGTCTTGCTATGAGTTATGGAATTGTTTTCCGTGGTGCTTTAGAAGAGCGAAGCTTTGCTCCTTGGGGTTACTGTCGGTTGATCCGGCTGGCAACCAACGGTCACTCAGCAATGCGCAAGTGCTAATGCCAGAAGGTTCGAGAAATTGCCACCCCTTTTTGAGGAGGGCATGTATATATGGGAAGCTCTGGAGAGGTCAGGTGGAAAAAACACAAAGACCTCAGTAGGAGGGGGGACGCCTTGTTCCGACCTTCCTGTGGGCTGTGGTGCTCTCTGCCTGGCTGTTACCGGGGTCTTTCAGCTGCTTCTGGCGAGATGAGGGATTCAGCTATGCCCATGGTGATGTATCTTCTTTTGAATTCTCTATCTTTTCTGTGATTTATTTCTGTTTTATCACTTGTTGCTTCTTAGCTATGAATAAATAGCTGTATCAGTGCTCATTATTTTGCTAACTGCGTATCTGGTTGTGAGTTATTGCTCCGTCTACCTGCGTTCAAAGTAATTTCTTTGCTCTGCAAATGTACTGGTGATAAATAATTGTCAGTGCACTGTTGCGAGCAATACATTTTGGCGCTGTAAGCAGGATATTTGTGATGAATTGTTTCCAAATATTAAAGAATCTGTTTGAACACAGATAGGCTTTGCTTTCAAGTGAAAGTTTGTTTTCATTTGGCAGGGAGTGTTGGACTGTGTTAATATGTTTTTTTTTGTGTGTGCGTGGCTGCGCGAGTGATTGCAGTGTGGAAAGAAAACATTTTTTTAAAGAGGTTTTGCAAATTACTGTAATGATGAATAGTTTGTTCAGGAAAAAGGGTGTTCCCACTGGCGGTGAACCCGAGGTTATGATTCCAGGTTGGGCTAAAAGCCCATATGATAAATTAGCCCAGGTGTGGTCGTGCGGAGCGGGTCTGAGCGAAACATAGGACTCTAGTTTGGGAGAAGCTGCTCTAACAGAAGTAATGCTTTGTTTACAGCAGATTTCAGTAGAAAGGGGACGGGAATGCATTGCATTGGGCAGGCGGGGGTGGGTCCTCCTGCATGCCTATAGGAAAATGCTTCAGAAAACCGTAGAAATGACAGAGCATATTTTACAATTGGAAACAGAGTTAGCTGCCAAGCAGCAAATAGCTTTGATGCAGGAAATTCAGATTAAACTTTTTAAAGACAAAGCTGATAAGTATCAAGCTGTGGCAGAGCGTGCCATGGTTAGGGTAGCTAGCTATAAGTATAAAAAGAGGCGAGGGGGGTCAACCAAAGGAAAGTGGCAACTGTAATCGCTACTGCAGGTGTGGATTGGGAACCTGATAAGTGGGATGGAGACATTTTTGACTCAACAAGCCCAGAGAGTAGCTCAGCAAACGAGTCTGATTCTAAGGCAAAACTGAAGCAAAAGACAGTGGCAGTGAAGCCGGTTAGGAGACGGCGTGCCGGATCCCACCCGCAGAATCCTGCATGCGGGGTTGTGGATTTAACCACGCTGGAAGATTACACCCAGATTGAGGTTGGGGAAATCATTACTCGTTTGAGGCAAAAGTCAGGGGAACCTTTACTGACATGGATGGTGAGATTGCTAGATGGGGGTGCCGCAGGGTTGTTGGTAGATTCCACAGACTCACCGCGCTTTTTGCCTTTGTCAACTGACACCAATGTACAGGAGGTCTTAAGGGCAGGGCCACCCCCTGATGACAATGGGAAAGATTCACAGGTGTCTTTGTTGCACCTGGCAGCCCAGGCATGTAACCGTAAATACCCCATTACCACAGATTGGCCTAGAGAGGAAAAGAAGTGGTAAACCTTGAAAGAGGTGATTGAAAAGGTGAGAGAGCATGCTATGAAGGAGGAAATTTATTTAGATGCTCTAGGACACATGGGGGTCGTGCCGCTTTCAGTTTCAACCAGGAATATGGTGATCAGAACTGCACCGCCCGCATACAAAAGTGTCATTATGACTTTGCTCAGAGGTATGATGGGCAAACCCACTGATAAAGTAGTGGATGCCATCTGGCAATTGGCAGACTTAGGAGAGTGGGACAAGAGTGATGACAAGGCCTGAGAGAGAGAGGGGCGTAGTGAGAGAAGAACTGAAGGCAGGAGGCAAGACAGTAGAGACTCCCGAGTGTCCAGAAAGGACATGTTTTTGGCTTTGTTGAAAGATGGTGTGCCACGAGAAGAAATTGATGGCATTGAAACCAGGGTAATGTATGAACTATACAAAAAGAGAGGGCTTGCGGCAAAGAGCGCTATAAACAGGTTAAGAAACAGGTAGTGACTAAGCCACAGAGGGACACCTCACCTTCCGCCCCTCCTGAGGAAGAACAGGAAGAAGGGCCTATGGGGACACCTTCCCCGTACCAGCCAACATATGCTGATTTGAGGAAGGTGGTGAGTGTGATGTTAAAGGCAGAGTCAGGTCACACGCATTCAAAATTTGACTAGGGTTATGGCCAAGCCACGGCAGCGTCCGCTCGCATAAAAGTTGATAGGTGGCCCCAAGTTAATGTCAAGATTTTTTGGGGGCCGGGAAATACACAAATGTTGCGAGCATTGATAGACACCGGGGCGGAGGCCTCTCTGATTCATGGAAATCCAACACGATTCAAAGGCAGACACTTTACCATTACCGGGCTAGGGGGGAAGGAGACTCCCGCGGTACAAACAGAAGTGGATATCAAAATAGGCAATATAACTAGGAAGAAATACCAAGTGTTGATTGTCCCAATATCCGAGTATATAATTGGCTTTCACATTCTATAACGATTGACCTTGGGACTTGGAGGTAAAACGTATCTGTTTGGGGTGAGTGCATTGACCTGCACACCCATTACCATAGGCAAATTGAAGATGCCCCCAGTGCAAGTGCCTCTGGTGACCAAGCGGGTCACGATGAAGCAATACCGCATTCCCGGCGGGCACAAGGAAATTTCAGACACCATCAAAGAGTACGTAGAGGCGGGTGTGTTATTCCCTATTACTACCGCGAGGAACAACCCACTCTGGCCTGTCAAAAAAGGGGACGGGTCTTGGAGGATGACGTTGGATTACCGCAAATTAAACAAACACACTCCTCCCTTGGTGCCCGCAGTTCCAGATGCCATTACCTTGATTGAGAATGTCCAAAAGTGTGTGGGGACCTGGTATGCAGTGGTAGATTTAGCCTAGGCATTTATCTCTGTGCCAATTGCTGAAGAGTGCCAAGAACAGTTTGCATTTTCTTGGAGCGGGCGTCAGTACACCTTCATAAGGTTACCTATGGGGTACATACATAGCCCGACTATCTGTCACCGGCTGGTGGCAGAGCACTTAGATAAGATACCGTGTAAACCTGACATTCAAATCTCTCATTATATTGATGATATTTTGATTCAGGGTAAGAAGTCATTATGGAAGGATTGAAGAAGGAAGGGTGGGAGATTAACCCTAACAAAATTCAAGGGCCAGCTGAGACAGTGATATTCCTAGGGATTCAGTGGCATAATGGGCATCGCGAGATGGTGCCGAAGGCCCGACAGAAAATTCTTCAGTTCACCACTCCATTGAACAAAAAGCAAGCTCAGCAGTTCATAGGGCTGTTTGGGTTTTGGAGACAGCACATTCCCCATTTAGGGCAGATACTGGCTCCCCTCTACAAAGTGACCTGAAAGAAATATGAGTTTCAGTGGGGGGAGGAGCAGCAAAAAGCATTTGATTTGGCGAAAGACACTGTGCAGCAGGTGCTTGATCTATGGCCATTGAAGGAAGGCGAAGTGGAATTGAATGTGTCTGTACAAGACAATTACGCCAACTGGAGTGTGTGGCAGAAACAGGACAGGAAACGTGTACCATTGGGGTTTTGGAGTCGTAAGTTGCCCGATGCTGGTAACTCATACACTCCGTTCGAGAAGCAGTTGCTGGCATGTTATTGGGCCCTGGTCGATACTGAGCAAATGACAGTGGGGCATGATGTGTTGATGAGGCCTGAAATCCCGATTATGCAATGGGTGCTGAGCTCTCCCGAAACACACAGAATAGGACACGCTCAAGAAGCCAGCATAATCAAATGGAAATGGTACATTCAAGACAGAGCTAAATCAGGGAAGGGTGGGGTTGCCAAATTACATGAGCAAGTGGCCAACATGCCACCCTCAGATTACATACTACCGGAAGTGTCTGAAAAACGCCAATCTCCCATGAAATGGGGAGTACCTTATGGCGATCTGACCGTAGAGCAGACAGAACATGCCTGGTTTACAGATGGCTCGGCCCGATATGTGGGAACCGAGCGATACTGGAAAGCAGTGTCTTACAATCCCAAGACAAAAAAGATTTTGACAACATCAGGGAAAGGGAAGAGCAGTCAGTTTGCAGAACTTTACGCAGTTTACCAAGCATTGAAACAAGAGACCCCTGGTCGATGTCATTTGTACACAGATTCATGGTCAGTGGCGATTGGATTGGTGGTGTGGCTGCCAACCTGGCAAAAGAATGGGTGGATGATTCATTCAAAAGAGTTGTGGGGAAAAGAACTGTGGCAAGATATTGCAGAAATGTTATCACAAAGTGAAGTCACTGTGTATCATGTGGATGCGCATTGTGCTACAGATTCATTAGAACGTTGGTTTCATTCTGTTGCAGACGAACACACCAAGATTTCATCTGTGGATGCAGAGGCTCAGGAAGACGATTTGGAGGGATTGGCCAAGTAGGCTCACCAGAAATGTGGGCACCTTGCCGAAAAGGCTACTACCAGGTGGGCACAAGCTCGAGGAATCAGTATTCCTTTAGAGGTAGTGAAAACAATCATTTTGCAATGTCCAGTGTGCCAACACCAACAGCATAGGCCTATCCCTCCGATTGTCCAGGGTACGTTGCGAAGAGGAAAATTACCAGGTCAAATTTGGCAGATCGATTACATCGGTCCCCTGCCAATCAGTAAAGGCTGTAAGTATGCATGCACTATTGTGGATACATACTCTGGATACATGATGGTTTTACCGTGCAAACGTGCCACACAACTGAACTCCATTAAGTTGTTGGATCAAATCACGTTACATTACGGGGTGCCTTTGCAGATTCAAAGTGACAATGGGTCACACTTCAAAGGCAAATTAATCCAGGACTACTGTCAGGAAAAGAGTATTGAATGGCTCTACCACGTGCTCTATTACCCTGCAGCTTCAGGATTCATTGAACAAATTAATGGTTTGTTGAAAGAACAGCTGCGCAAATCTGGAGATGGCAGTTTAGCAGGCTGGCGTGATCGTGTGTTTGATGCGGTGCAAGTGTTAAACAATAGGCCTGTGAATAATCATGAAACTCCTTTGATGCAGCTAATGATCCCTGCTTTACAGATTCAACCCAACTCAGTTAGAGAAACCCTATTGTACTGGGAAATTACCCCGGGTTCTTTAGCTCCCTGTCAGGCGACTCCAGAGTCAGCAGGGGTAGACTTGCATTCTCATGAGGAAATCAGATTAGACACAAGAGGGATTGTTGTGATTGGAACAGGAATTGGGGTACACATTCCTCCAGAGCATATGGGATGGATTGCCCCTAGATCTGGCTTAGCATTGAAGGGAGTTCAAGTGCTGGGAGGGGTCATTGATGCTGATTATCAAGGCGAGATCAAAGTAATCTTGATGAATAGTGAGGACCAATTGTTACCGATCCATAAGGGCGACCGGGTGGCCCAGTTGATTATTGTTCCTGTGAAGTTGCCCATGATTAAAAAGGGGGAGCCTCCTACAGTGTTAACTACCCGTGGGGATCGTGGTTTTGGCTCTTCGGACAGTATGGTACCGGGTGCAAAGGTGTGGGTTGAAAGACCAGGTGGCCTCACCGGTGCCCGCAGATGTTATTGCATCAGGCAAAGACCAGGTAGTCTTAGTGATGGAGCCCGGTAGAAAGAAATTACAGTATGTGCACGCAGACAAATGTTACCTAAGAGAGTGATTTTTAACACTGATATCTCTTTTCTGGGTTTGCCTTGTAGATCCTGTGTCTGGCTGGTGTAATTGTGGGACTAAATGGACTCTGTTTGAGAGTCAAATGGCATGCTGCTTCCCACGAAACATGTCGCATCTGTGCCAGCGATCCAGGGGAAACCGATGACGATGAGCAATGATGTCCAAAAGCAGCCCTATGCCGATGCCGAAAAGCCAGCCAGACTGAAGAAATGGATTTGTGGAATGCGAAAATCACGTCAGGTGCAGACGCAAACAACGTTGATGCCAGCTATACAACAGATGTCTTTAGGACGACGAAAATTTTCCCCGATTATTACTCAAACAGAGAATACGTGGGCATATTTGGCACAGCAAGTACTCAACATTACACACTTTTGCCTTACTGATGTGCAACATGCAGAAGCTTTGCTGACTACATGTTTAGTAGCGGTACCGACACCAGTTCCGGTTCTAAAGCACATTTTTGGCATCACGCACAATGATTCTTTGGTTCAGGATTCCGATATTAGACTATCCCTTTCAGTCTATGAGTACTGCAGGTTTTGCCAGGAAACAGATTGCAAGTGGAGGAACTTGGCACGTATTATAACATACACTATAACTCAAGGCGATGTGTGTTACTTTATGACCTGCAATGTAGAAGAAATTGGCAAATGCCAACAGCTGAATTTAACCAAACAGAAATATCAAACTGTGTTTGAGAGAAGGTTGTGTTCACGAGTCCAAGCACATGTACCAGTGTGAATTATACTATGTCTTGTAATAATACAGTGATAGCTGCCAGTCATTTGAGCCACGTCAAACTTCCAACAGGATGGCTCTTCTCGTATGGCAACATCACATACACTTACATTGCAGCTAACATTTCCGGAGGTCCATGTGCCTTAACTCGATTAGAGCTAATGATGTTCCCTTTACACCCAGCAATGTCTCGAAGCAGAAGGTCAACTTTTGAATCTGTGGGTTTATCCCCATTTTGTGATTCACATGTGCATTTGTTATCAGAGGCTGAAGTTGTAGCATTAGCCCTTTTATTAGTGGGAGTTTGGGGTTTAGCTCTTGGGGGTTACAAATCTCTGATTAAACTAGCATGTTTAGTGGTAAAAGGACTAAATCATACTTCTCAAGCATTAGAAGAGTTGCTCCTTGATAGCAAAGTTATTAGAAAAGCAACTTTGCAAAACATGGCTGCCGTTGATTATCTCTTGCCGAAACATAATTTGGGCTGTAACGCAGTTGAAGGGATGTGTTGTTTCAATCTAAGTGACCATTCACGATCCATTGAAAGTCATATTAGAGGTTTGAGGGACCTCATTTCCCAAGTGTCTCAAGATCATACTGGGAATTGGTGGGATTGGTTATTTTCATGGATTCCTGACATTGGGGGTACACTGCGTTAACGCCTTTGCCTGCATTTGCATTATTTTGGCTATTATAATAATTGGTTGTTGTTGTATTCAATGGATTCCTAACTTGGTTCTAATGTTTCGTCGGTTTCAGAGACCGGCTCCTCTGCCACTGGGCTATGGAAGATAAATATACAAGGGTGGAATTGTTATGCTTGAGGTAAAACATGGCGCTGATGCGCAGTGCATTCTGGGGGCACTCAGAGCTATAATGGATATTTATTCCATGCCTCAGTGAAAACTGCACTTGTTTTGCTAAAAGACATGCTTTCAATGTTATTTGTTGCTGAGCCTGGTAGGCAGACCTCGGTCAAGGACATTGTGCTGGGAAAGCTGGTTTTGTTATGTCTTGCTATGAGTTATGGAATTGTTTTCCGCGGTGTTTTAGAAGAGGGAAGCTTTGCTCCTTGGGGGTTACTGTCGGTTGATCTGGCCAGCAACCAACGGTCACTCAGCAATGCGCAAGTGCTAATGCCAGAAGGTTCGAGAAATTGCCACCTCTTTTTGAGGAGGGCATGTATATATGGGAAGCTCTGGAAAGGTCAGGTGGAAAAAACACAAAGATCTCAGTCGTAGAGGGGAGGGGACGCCTTGTTCCGACCTTCCTGTGGGCTGTGGTGCTCTCTGCCTCGCTGTTAACGGGGTCTTCCAGCCGCTTCTGGCAAGATGAGGGATTCAGTCACACCCACGGTGATGTATCTTCTTTTGAATTCTCTATCTTTTCTGTGATTTATTTCTGTTTTATCACTTGTTGCTTCTTAGCTATGAATAAATAGCCGTATAAGTGCTCATTATTTTGCTAACTGCGTATCTGGTTGTGAGTTATTGTTCCGTCTACCTGCATTCATAGTGTTTTCTTTGCTCTGCAAATGTACTGGTGATAAATAATTGTCCGTGCACTCTTGGCGAGCAATACACATGTCCAGAATAAGTCTGTATTAGTTTGTTGCCAACCTAGAATAACTTTGAGTCATTCAGTAAAGTGTAACTTTAGGGTTAACTTTCCCTGTGCTATCTAACACAAAGTATGTGGTTCTTATTGTCCCATATAAGTCATACATAAGTTATCCTTATAGCTGGGAAAGGTCTAACCTGGACTGCTTGTGAGATTGAAAAAGTATGTGGGGGTTCCTTAACTTGTGCTAGCTACCATAAATGACCAGAGTTACTGATTATCTCTATCTGTGTTTCACTGATCCCAAAAACACCTCTAATTGAATATTAGATCCTTAGGTATTACTCACCTAGTATAACTGTGTGTTATCACAAAGGTAGTTATAGGTTTTTACTGCACCTGGAATAAGTGTTCCACTATCCACAAAAAGTATATTGTCCAGTTTACTGATTACGTGATATGTACTAAGAGTCATTTTACAACTGCTAGGGTCACTTCGCTTGCATTACTGAATGTAATCTGAAAGTAACCATTGGTTTTTACTCCCCAAGAATAGGTGTGACCTATACTGAATGTGTATGAAAAGGTTTGACCTCCCTAGAACTACTGTTAGGTGTTCCAAATAAGGTTTATACGTTGGACTGTGTACCTTCAAGTATAGTGTTGTGTTTTGAATTGTGATTAGATATATTGTGTGATAGTACTTATTTACCCCTAGATTTATCTGGCCCTACCTGTATTTAAATAAATCCTTTATTTTTACAATAGATAGTGTTTCAGTGTTTGTTTGGACCATTTGTATTACAATTTCATTTGTACTGATTCTACAACCCTCTCTCCCTCCTAAGATAAGCCTGGCTGCTCTGTCTACGCTACCATATACTCAGGTGGTACAGCCTTATACTAAGAGTGGGGTCTTGTACTGCCACAGGTGAATGGTTTTTCCTTAGTTGGACTTCAGAAAAACTGTCCTAACAACAGCTTGGAACACAAAATTGCACAAAAGTAGGTAGGATAAAAGCACTGCCCCAGCCATTCAGATTAACATGTAACTGTTACCAAAATGTTACAGGAGCAGTGAGAAAGGGGATACAGTGTACCCCCTCAGCACTCCACATAAGGTGGGTGTGCTGATCTCACAATAGGAAATGATAGGAAGGATAAACATAACCCCCTATACCAGAATATAAAAAGAGAACCCCAAAGAGTGATGTGTGATGCAAAAGACAGATGCCATAAAACTTGGAGGAAAGAATAACTCCAAGAAAAATGTATACAAATAAATACAAACGTATCCCAAGGATAGAGTAAAAGGGCTCCATTGCTCCTGGAAGATAGGCCCGCCCTCAATAAATTCCAGAATAGTAATAGCAATGAGTGAGTGTGGAAAAAGGTTCCCACTCATGCAAGGGAACAGACCGGAAATCAGCAGTCCAGCAAAAAGTGCTGGGCAGCTCACATGTGGAGGAGATTGTGCATAAAAATTAAATACTCTTATGTCCTGTCCTCTTTCCTCCATACTTATGGACATCTCTCCATCCTGTGGGTCGGGACTGGAGCACTTTGTAAAAAGCATCCAATTTTTTAAAAAAAATGTGTCCCTCCTCTCTTTCCTGCGCGGCGCCCGGCACGCGGCCATAACCCCGCCCACCTTGGCTCCGACCTGCGCATCGCATATCAGTCCTTTTCTCCGCACGATCGGGGCTGGACGCACTTGCATCCTCGGAAGACTTTCTTCCCTTTTTTCCTCTCTGGCTCTCGCTAGCGTTCGTTTACTAGTCTGTCTATGTCTTTTAAACTAGATTTTCCAGACTGTTCATCGTGTCACCGTCGCTTCACGAGGGCGGATCCCCATCCTCTTTGTTTAGAGTATTTGGGTCAGGAACACCGTTGGGACTCCTGTTTTTACTGTGACTCCCTTTCGGTCCGGTCACTTCAACGTCGGTTGGAGCGGTGGGAGGAGGTGTTCGGACGGACTCCTCCTTCACATTTTCAGGCGTTCATCGACGAGAAGAAAAACGCCTGGTAAGTTCTTTACTTTTCAGAGCACCCCGGCCGGGGGATACCTTTCCGGGTTCCTCTCGAGCCGGGAGGGACGTTGATCGCTCTGTTACCGGGGTTCGCCCTGAGGTGCCTGTCGGGCCTAATAATTCTACCTGAGTTTTCTCCGAGGGTCTCCTTAAGGGGCCTGTGTCCATCGGAGTACGCTCCGAGGCCCCTCATGTGGGGGCTGTTTGTAGACCCAGTTCTACTGGGTCGTGGGTACCGGAGCTTACTCTGAGGCCGCTCTTTCGGCTTCCCTCAAAAACAAAACCGGGGTGCGCCCCGAGGTCTTGGCTGGGCTTGAGGTTACCGAACGGATGTTCGAGGCCCGTGCTGATAAGGCTTCTAGGTCCCTCGTACAGAGGCTAAGGATACCAACAGTTCTGAGGGGCCGGGCAAGGCCCTGTCGGTGACAGCGCACCGTTCCCGCTCTTGTGGTGACACCAGATCTGTTGAGGGGGCAAAGAAGAAAGTTTCTTCTTTTACCGGCAGTGCCGAGGCCCTTCCTTCGACGGCTCAGTTGGCGGTTGGTATGTCGCAGAAACATTCCAGGCCTCATAGTACCGGCTCTGCTGAGGTTACTTACGTTAAGGCTAAAATTAAGACCCCTGACCCATCGACGGGGACCCCTGCATCACTTCCTCACGTGCCGCAGTTCCCCTCAGATGAGGACAAAATGGCGGCCGTTCCCGCCACGACCATTACCATTACCCCTACAACTACGCCATCGACCCCTGGTGTAGGGTTCGGTCCTTCGGGTGAACCTAAGATCCCTTGTGCGCATCCTTACCAGCCGGTTTATGATTGGAATGCCCGGATGCCTCTTCCGCACAATGATTCATTGCCCGCGGGGGCGGCTAACCTTGATTTATGTGGATTCGTCGGTGGAGGGGCCGGTGTGGCACACTTCTCCGTTACGTCCCTGGATTTGTCCACCTCATGAGAGGCCTCCTCAGGTTCCGAAACAATCTCCTGAGGACGCTTTTTTCGGTAAATTTCAAGCGCTTATGCGCACCGACCCCATGAGGGAATATTTCAAAGGGCTTTTAAAAGGGAATATGTCCACCCGCGCCTCCAGCTCCACATGTTCCGACGGTGGTCCCGCCGGCGGCTCCCTTGCCCGTGGTGCCTCCCCCTGCGCTTCCTCCTGTGCCACCATTGTCCCCAGTGGACAAGGCAGTGCCTGACACGGCTCAGCAGGATCCTGACCTGTCAGAAGACCCTCAAGGCGGATGTGGAGAGGTCTGTCGGAGTTTGAGGAGCACATTCCGGTCGAGAAGTTGGAGGATTTCAGAGGAGGCCTTTCCGATGCCAGGGTCTTGGGCCAGGATCTCCTGGAGGCTGCCGCTCATCACGTAGACACCTCGGCTCGGGGTCTGATCCTTGGGGTTGATACCTCCCGGCAAGCGTGGCTGCATTCCACTAAGTTCTCGAAGGAGGTGCAAGACAAGGTTCTGGACCTTCCATTTGATGGTAAGGAGCTTTTTCGCTCTTCTACTGATGTAGAGCTCACCAAAACCAAAGACAGCACTCAGATGGCTAAATCATTGTCTGTTCTGGTTAAAGCTCCCTTCAAGGCTCAAAGGCCGTTGTCACAAGGTCGACCTTCCTCTGATTTTAGGGACTTCCTCGACCGCAAATCTCGCAGAGTGGACACTCCTGCGGGGAACAACCGCCGTAGACAACAGCGTACACAGTATTTCTCCTGCTCCTCAGCCTCCTCATCAGGTGCAGGTGGCACTGCCACCGATAAACCTGCCAAATGAGGGTTTTCCGCGCTCGCACGACACCCCGGTGGGAGGACGCATTGCGTCTCATTGGGAGGCGTGGCAGACCATCACAGAAGACAGCTTGGTCTTGTCAGTCGCTCGAGCGGGCTTCCGCTTACCTTTACCCCCTACCCCCTACCCCACCCCTCAGCCCTCCTTTTCAGCTGTAGGGCTCACCCTGCCTCAAGGCCGAGGTTCAGAAACTTCTGCTCCTCAGAGCTGTGGAACCCGTTCCCCTTGGGGAGCGAGGGGAGGGCTTCTACTCCCGGATGTTTACGGTGCCCAATCCCAACCAGGCTGGTCTGCGCACCATCCTAGACCTTTCCCAGTTCAATCTTTCCCTACCCCAAGAGAAATTCAAGATGATTACGCCAGGCCAAGTTTGCTCCTCGTTGCCGTCGGGCGATTGGCTCAGCGTGGTGGATCTTCAGGATGCGTACATGCATATCCTGATTTGGAACCCACACAGGAGATACCTCCATTTCTCTCTGGGAGAGGAGCACTTCCAGTTACGGGTGCTTCCTTTTGGCCTCAGTTCGGCGTCGTGTGTCTTCACGAAGATGATGTCGGTGATTGCGGCCTATCTTCGTCTCCAGGGTATCCATGTGTATCCCTATTTGGAGGACTGGCTCCTACGCAGCCCTTGTCCGTTGGCAGCAGCGGACAACCTCCAGTCTCTCCTTTAGCTCCTGTTCCATCTTGGGCTGTCAGTGAACTGGCGGAAATCCTCCATGACGGTCTCACAGGACCTGACTTTCCTGGGTTTTCGTTGGAACACGATAGACTGCCGAGTGTATCTGAACAGGGACAGAATGGCGGATCTGTTGGCCACGTGTCAGATGTTTGCGCAGTCGGAGAGCATGTCAGCATGGTGGTTCCAGAGGCTTCTGGGCCTCATGGCCTTGTGAGTACTGGCTCTTCCTCTTGCTCGTCTCACAATGAGACGGACCCAGATGGCTCTTCGGAGTTCCTGGCGTCAGGCTGTGGACCCGGATTCCAAGCGGATAATGATTCCGGATTCCATGAGAGTGGACCTGGACTGGTGGTCATCTCTCAGCAATCTGTCAGTGGGCGCGAGGTTCCAGGACCCAGCCCCCATGGTGACGATCACGACAGACTCCTCCCTTTTGGGTTGGGTTGCGACGTTAGATCTTATTCAGGTCT